>NC_135716.1:181164094-181464094 GCF_964656455.1 Halichoerus grypus
CGAATTTTGTTGTTTCCTCTGTTTTACAGAGTTTCTTGCCTGTTTTTTCTGTTTGTAAATATGCCTTAGATTGAAGAAATGCATTTTGGTGGCAAATAGCACCTGCTTCATCAATGTTTAAGATTAAATTCTGGGGGCGCCTGGGTGGCTCAGTCGGTTGAGCGTCTGACTCTTGATTTCAGCTTAGGTCATAGTCTCTGGGTCACAGGATCAGGCCCCACATCAGGCTCTGCCCTCAGCGCAGAGTCTGCTTGTCCCTCTCCCTATGTTCTCCCCTCACTCACGCTGTCTGTCTCAAATAAATAAATAAAATATTTTTTAAAAGATTAAATTCTGGATTCCCAAATAAAAATGTTAGAATCTGAAATTGATTTCCTATGGACTCTCCCTTCCGAGGGCCCCTTTGTGATCAAGTCCAGTCTTCTTTGTTTACCAGTTAGACAAAATAGGGCTTGTGGATAATTTTTAACTCCCCATTACCATGCCCTTATTCTCACTAGAAAACTATATCTTTCCTCCAAGGTAAATCTAAGTAATTTACCAAAGATGCGGAGGAAATGTTTATCTTGAAATGCAGCTTCCCCCAGGGTGGAATTCGCTGGCTCTCTGGCTCGCTCGGTTAACAGTGGACAGCTGTTTATAACAGGAACTGTGGAATAGCACGTCTCAGTGAGATGGCAGGCAGACAAAGGAGGAGGACTGCGAACGATCAAACTTGGAATTGGGCCAGGACAATGAAAATCAGCATTTCCTCCCCTTAATTCTTTCGCGAAGCCCTTATGAGACTCTTCAATGACCACATGTGGTCAGAAGTCAGATGTTGGGTTTAGATCTTATCCAGAAGCACCCATTGCCCCCGGACAGCAGGCTGTGGCATTGGCTGGCTAAGTGTGACTCAGAGGAGAGCGTCATTGCACTGGACCTGATGTGGTTCAGTGGAGCAGGGCTGCCTTGAGCTCTAGCTGTAGGTGTGCTGGTACACAGACCCACTTCTCCTTTGGTTGAAAGAAAATTCATCGGAGCCTGGAGTTGAATGGAGAACCTTAACTGCTCTCCACAGTCGGTCCCGTCCACATAAAGGAAAGGGGCTACGAGTTTTGGAAAGTGGTTTCCCTTTTGTACACGTCTGCATGCGTGACATGTGCCTCCCCAGTAAGTGCCATAATCACCCATTTCTCCATTTCAGTTCAGCGCGGGGACTTTCAAAGGCTATCGGGGGTTACTTACTTGGCCCGAGGGGAAAAAGACTGGCGAGGGCGCGATTCCGATTTACAACACATTATGGAGCGAAACCCCACTATGGGTCAACCCAACGTGGGTGCTGAGCGTCCCCAGACATACCACGGTGGGGAGTAGTCAGCTCTGCTCTTGTTCAACCTGAAAAAGTACAATGGGAGATTGCTGGAGCTCGTGTTGGCTGGCATTTGCACTGCAGAAACTTGGAAGGCTATTTCAAAGAAAATGCCTAGAAACAAGCTTCAGTCTGTTACCAGGCTTGATAAAGCACCCCAGTTTTGCTGAAGGCATTTGAGAGGAAAATAATTTACTTGTTCTAAAGCACAAGTACTTCTGGTGAATTATGAAGGCTAGTTACCAGCCATATGTTCGAAGAACTTGAATTCTTTTTTTTTATTATAAAAATTATACATGCTTGATACGAAGAGAAAAAAATCAAATAGAACAGAGTAGAATGAAATCAAAAGTCTGTCTTCTGTTCCCTCCTTATTCTTCATTCCATGCCCACTGGACTCACTCTAAACGTTTTCCTGGTGAATATGTTTTTAGACATCTTTGAAGCATATACAAATTTGTCCTTCTAAAAATGCAAATAGGGTCTGACTGGCTGACTCAGGGGGTAGATCTGGGGGTTGTGAGTCCGAGCCCCATGCTGGGTGTAGATCCTACTTAAAAAAATACAAATAGAAGTATACTTTGCTTTTATACACTTTGCAATTATATAATTGTTCTGTGACTTGCTTTTTTCATTTAACTCTGAATCCTGATTATCATTCTATATCAATTCAGATTTACCTAATCCTTTTTGAAAGCTATAAAGTATTCCATTGTATGTTTGTACTATAATTTATTTAAACATTCTTTGTTTATGGATGTTTGGATTTTTCTGGGTTTTCACTATTATAAATAATGTTGCAATTATATATGCGTTTGTATATATTTTTGTACATTTATGCAAGATTATTTGCGGAATGACTTTCTAGAAGTGGAATTTCTGGGTCAAAAGGTATGGATATTTAACCTTTCCATAGGTGGTTGCCAAATTGTGTCCTAAAAAAGGGACTGATTACATTTTTACCAACAGTGCATCAGAGTTCTTGTTTTCCCACATCCTCATCAATACTGGGTATTATGAAGTTAAAAAATTTCCCTAATCTGAGAGATGATTTTAATTTGCATTTATTTTTTATGATTGAATCATGTTTATTGAACACATTTCTCTGTGAATTTTTTGTTCATATATTTTTTTCCATTTTTCTGATTTTTTTTCTTACAAATCTGTAAGAGCTATTTGTATTAAGGAAGTTAGTACTTCAGGGGTGCTTGGGTGGCTCAGCCGGTTAAGCATCTGCCTACGGCTCAGATCACGATCCCAGAGTCCCAGGCTCCCTGCTCAGTGGAGAGTCTGCTTCTCCCTCTGCCCCTCACCCCGCTCTCGTGCTCTCTCTCATTCTCAAATAAATGAAGGTTTTATTTATTAAATAAATAAAATAAATAAGTAAAATAAAAATTTTATTTACTTGAGAGAGAGTGTGAGAGAGAGCGAGCAAGTGCAAGTAGGCAGAGTGGCAGGCAGAGGGAGAGGAGAAGCAGGCTCTCTGCTGAGCAGGGAGCCCGATGTGGGGCTCGATCCCAGGACCCTGGGATCATGACCTGAGCCTAAGGCAGATGCCCAACCGACTGAGCCACCCCGGCGCCCCAATAAATAAAATATTTAAAAAAATAAAATCTTTAAAGAAAAAAGGAAGTTAGTACTTTATTACAGGTGTTGTTTGTTTCTTGTATTGTTGTGGTGTGTGTCTTTTAGTGCCTTATAGAGATGTAAAATATACAAGAATAAAATTTATTGGTGTTTTTCCTTTATGACTTCTGGGTTTCCTGTCAAGCTTAGAAAAAACTTCTTCAATCCATGATTTGAAAAAAATTTTGGTATTCCTCTAATTACTTTCATAGTTTCATTAAAATAATCATAAAATATCTGACATATACAAAAGAATAAACATAACCTATATGTGGATTACAGAGGACAGTAATAAAATAAATTCCTAAACTCAACCTAACAAATAGTGGTTCAGTGGGTCTTACAGGATCCTGTAAGAGACCATGGTAAGGTCTCTGAAATTTTTAAAAAAGATTTATTTATTTATTTGAGAGACATAAAAAGAGAGAGAGATGGGAGAGGGGAAGAGGAGACAGAGAAGAAGAGAGAATCTCAAGCAGACTCCCCACTGAGTATGGAGCCCAATGCAGGGCTTAATCTCATCACACAGAGACCATGACCTGAACTGAAATCAAGAGCTGAAAGCTTAACCAACTGAGCCACCCAGGCACCCCACTGCCTTTTTTTTTTTTAAAGTTATCTCTACACCCAACATGGGGCTTGAACTCACGACCCTGAGATCAAGAATTGCATGCTCTACCAACTGAGCCAGCCAGGGGCCTCTCAGTGGTTTCATTTTTTACATTTAAAAAATATCCATCTACAATTTTAGGGGGGAGGGGTTTAGGAATAAAATAAATCTAGTTAAAGAATTTTTTTCTTAAAGATTTATTTGAGAGAGAGAGAGAGAAAGCAGGGGGAGGGGCACAGGGAGAGGGAGAAAGAGAATCTTAAGCAGGCTTCACATCCAGTACGGAGCTTGATCTCACAACCCTGAGATCATGACCTGAGCTGAAATCAAGCGTTGGATGCTTAACCAACTAAACTACCCAGGCGCCCCTAAAGAATTTTTTCTGCATTTTTTTTTTGTTTTCCTATATTGTTATTGGTTGTCCCAACATCACTTATTAAAGAATTCCTCTTTCTCCTGCTTCTTTTAGATAATGGTATTATGTCTCTGATGTAACCTCTGTACACAAAATGAAATCACTTCTACCTGTAGTAAGACACATAAAATAGCTAACAAAAGTCCTTGGTATTTTCAAATTCAATAACCAAAGTAATCCCCATTTTCTAAAGCTTGTTGAAAAGAGAATAAGGAAATTCTTTCTAATTTCATAGTGGGGGAAAAAAACCCCGCTAGATATTTGACCTCTTTCACCTTGACCAAGTTATTTAACTTCTCCAAGCCCCAGTTCTTGACCTTTACAATGGAGATAATAATACACCTTATGGGCTGTTGTCAGGACTAAGTGGACCAAGGAATACAACATGCTTCGCATGGCACTTGGGACGTAGTAAGCTTTCAGTCAATGGTTTAATAGTTGTCTTTATTAAGATGTATTGTTATTACATTATCAGCCTCTCAGGAAGGCTGTTCTCTCCAGCTTTATGGCTGGGCCACAATTCTTGCATGGGATTGTTGTAGTTAGAGAGATCTAGTTTGCTAATTTTATGGCGCGATACCATAATATTATGCTTTGTAACAATGTGAAATCTTGAGACTTCTAAATCTACGTTTTATTTTAAAGTAGGCTCTACACCCAACATGGGGCTTGAACTCAGGACCTGGAGATCAAGAATCACGTGCTCTTCCAACTGAGCCAGCTAGGCACCCCTTAATCTATATCCTTTTTTTTTAGAGAGGGAAGGGAGGAGGCACAGAAGGAGAGGGAGAGAGGGAATCTCAAGCAGACTGCCCGCTGAGTGCAAAGCCTATTGTGGGGCTTGATCCCACAACCCTGAGATCATGACCTGAGCTGAAATCAAGAGCCAGATGCTCAACCGAGCCGGCCAAACATTATTTTTATAGATAAATGAAAGTGATGACAAGCCCTAATACTACAATAAATGTGGTTTACTGAGCTTGAGAGCCTCTCTCCTCCCTGCTCAATGGTAGTGTAGGATCCACAGGACCTTCTGAAAAACTGTTGTCAATTTGCCCACCACAGGGCTGAATCTTTATTAAAAAGACCGTTCTTGTAAGTACAGATTGTGATGGACACTGAAGCCATCTAATACACTTTATTCCTCATTATTTCCAAACTGATGTTGAATAGTTCCATCCACATCTAGGATGTCCAGAGCCGTTTACTGAATTTATTATGTTGTAAAATTCAGTTCTCACATTATTAGATATATAATGAGGTATTAACTACTTTTCCCATTTCGTAGCTGAAGGAGTTGCAGCAAGAGAGGGTTTTTCTTGCTGAAAGTTACTCAGAAAGGTAATGGCAAAGACCCATTTGTTTTTTGATCTTTTGAGTCACAATCCAATGATATCTGCTAGTCCAAATTATTCTGAAAAGAAGCTGCTGGATGTGGAAATTATAATCTGAATAGATATTCCAAAGAGAAAATTATCACTTTATTTGAAATAGATGAATGAATTATTTTGCGCTGTGTTCTATCCCTTAATTATTCTATTATATACATATCTGAACTCCTTCAGGGAGAGTGTATGGTATAAGGACACCAATAAGCATTTACAGTATATTAACAAACCAACAATAGGTTGATGATTCGCCCTGGATTCATGCCAGGGTGTGTGAAAGAACTCAATAAACATGATATGCATTTCAAAAACTGCTAGTCATAATTAAAATTTCCAAACCCCTCATTCCTATAAATTATATTAAATAGAATATGAGCATTTGGCCTGCCCCTCACTCCCCTTACAGCACCGTAGACCCTGTGATTACCAGCCTTTTGGGAAGTGGGACAGATTACTAGGAAAAAGGTGATATTTGGATTTTTTAAGAAAGATTTTATTTTTCAAACTTACTGCATAGAGTTGTGCACACTGCTCTCTCCCTAACATTCCCCCTGCGACCGGGGTTCTAGTCCCTTCTTTATTCCTTGATGAGACTTTCCAGGCTTTTCCTCTTTATTATATTCTTTTCAAAGAAGCAGCGCGACCTGCGAATTTCGTTTTTCTCTTTCTTAATTAATCTTCTGCCATAGACTTATTTGAAAACGTTCATTCTCATCAAAATTTCGAAAGAGTCCTTAAGCGAATCGTTGGAACCCACTCCGTGTCCCCCCTCCCAGGAATATGAATCCTCCTCTGAAGTGGCTGAAAAGGCAAATTGTGACCCGGGTAATAACAAGAGCAGCGGGACTCGGGCCAATCGCGCCCGTGGGACCACCCCACAGGGCGCCGCGGCCCCGGCTCCGCACAAAGACGCGCCCCGGTGGGGGGGCCCAGCCCACCGCCCGCCGCCGCCCGGAGCGCGCGCTCGAGCCCGGGCTGCGGCGTCGGCACAGCCCTGCCGCTCCCCTCCTTCTCTCCTGCTCTTTTTATTAGAAAGGAAAAAAAAAAAAAAAAAAAAAAAAAAAAAAAAAGAGAGAGAGAATGAGAGAGCTCAAGAAATCCCGCCCCTCCGCCCGCCCTCCGCCTCCCATTGGCCCGGCCTCCGCGTGCGTCACGCCAGGATGCACCAATGGCGAGGCGTGATACTGCGAGGTGGGCCGGGCCCGAGCGCGGAGTGGGCGGTGGGTCGGTGCAGCAGCCCCGCCGCGGCTCGGCCACCATCGCCGAGGCGCCGCTGCTCCCACAGACGCTCGCGAGCCGCCCCCTGCGCTCCCAGCCTCCTCTTCCTCCCGCACGCCCGAGACGCTCGCCCGCCTCGGGTCTCGCCCCCGCCTCCCCCGTGCTCCTCCCTCGCTCGCCTCCCACACAGTCTGCCTCATTTTCTCTTCTAGTTGAGGAAAAAAAATCACCATCATCCTCAGGGATCCCCTCGCCCTCAGAAAAACAAAACCAGACATGATCCTGGGCTCCCGCCCCTGAAGGACTGGCCGAGCGAGGAGCAGGGAGCTAGTGGAGACCGCCCCAGAGGTCACGGGAGGGAAGCCCCCGCAGCCCCCGGCCCTGTCCCCGCGGCCGGCCCCTCCTCGGCCCGAGCCCGGCGGTCCCCAGCCCCGCGGCCTCCCGCCCCGTCCCCCACTTTCCCGGGAGCCGGACGAACACACCTCCATTGATGGTGTAGCGCATTCGGGGAAGGTAAGTGTCCAACTTGCCGGCGCGTGGCAGCTGCCTTCTCTCGGGCCCCTCGTCTTGGGCACGGGCGTGAGGCGGCAGGGGTCGGCGTGGACTCCTCCGTCCGCTGGGAGCCAGGAAGGGGAGGCCGGCGTGCGGCCGCGCGCGTCGGGGGGGGGACGGCAATAAAGGGCCGGGGACTTCTTCGGCCCTGCCCGGGCCAGGTAACTGTCCCACTCGCCTGCCGAACCCTGTGCTTTCTTTGCTGCTTGTTCATGCTCTTGTTTGACTTGTCTGAGGTTAAACTGTTTCATGTGACTGAATTATTGGCTGAACTGGGGGTTGGGGTGGGGGGGAAAGGAAAGGAAGTCAAGCACCCAAACTGTAAATTTCTTGATTGTTTGTGGATTTGGGGGTCTTGGGGGAGGACTTTTCTTAAAGTATTATTTTCACATTAGGGAACGATTCCTTCTTTGTGTTCTAAGTCTCCAGTTCTCTGCTGTGTGATTACTAAATTATGAAACCCAAAATCACTTGCAGCAGAATAGGGTTCTTACTACCATGTTTGAGTTCTGCTCTCTGAAAGAGAGTGACTTCTGTTTTTATTTTTTATTTTTTTTAAGGTTTTGGAAAGAAGAGAGGTAGTTTTAACATAGATTTTGTGTCTGTGAGTGTGTGTGTTGGGAGGGGGAAAGTATTGCAGGTTTCCTTTGAAACTGGTTGCTTGAGAAGTTGTTGAAAGGAAAACAAAATGATTCATTGTTGAATTGTCATTTTCCTCTGCCTCTTCTCCAAGGTTTGCTTACAATTTTTCTGGATTGCAGACTTCAAACATTGATTTAAGCAAAATGTGTCCTTGAGGAACTGGGTGCTTTAAATGTTTCAGTATGTGTTGCTATTTTAAGGGACATTTAGAAAGTAGTTTTGTATGAATCCTGAAATAGCTTTCCCCAAAGCAAATTTTTAGACACAAAAAAGATAACTAGTAAAAGGGAAACTTGGTGAATTACAAAACAAACATTTTGTTGTAACACAAATTAATGCATCCTATGTTTAGATATGAAACAGTTTTGATAATTGCTTTCCGTTTAAAGAGAGGACCTTTTTGTCTGATGTACACTGGTTTCTTTAGTCTCAGTCTGTTGGGGGAGGGGAGAGAGGATGGATCTATACAATAATAAAATCATCTTTGGGTAGCTGTTTCCTTCCATGGATTTGCTTGCTGAGTTAATTCCACTGTAAATTATAAACCAGTTTTGATTTTGATGGCCTGGATGGAAAGCTGGCTTCCAGCTCTCCCTGTTGTTGAGGTCGAAGGGAAAAGAGGCAGACACACACTCACACACACACACACACACACACACACACAATACCAGGCTGAGGGCTCATTGTTCTTCCATACACACATTCATTCTCTCTCTCCCATATTTGGGACTAGGTTTGCACAGACAAACACAGCTCTTTTTGGGAGAGAGGAGAGAAGATGGGGGAAGGGTGGACGCTTTTCTTTTTCAGCTTTCTTTCACCCTTCTCATGTCTGGCCTTTTTTTGCAACCTTATAAGAGGCAGAAGAGTATATGGGAAACTAAAGGACACTCAAAAACATGTTCAGAGACTCCTCTTCTCCACCTCCCTTCTTTCCTTTGAAGCCCTAGTCTCTGCTGCTCTTTTTTGTATATGTAAAGATAAAATCCCTCTTTATATGTCGTGGCCTTATAGTCAGCTTTCCTATTCCTCATTGCCCCTGACTTTGTTGGGGACAGTGATTTGTTCATTGGACTCTTATTGTAGTGAATGTGACCAGAGTCTTTTCTAGGTAGAAGTAGATTGTCTCAATTAAGATGATAAAGATCGTATTTGAGGTTAATATTTAGCAAAGAGTGTTTGTGTGTTTTGACATTTTCGTGATCTGCTGGTTGATAATCAGGTATGCTGGCTATTGAGATGTCATTTTTTGTTTTGTAAGTGGGGTTATAAAGAAAGATATGGTTTTCTCTTTGGGGGGCTGGTGTAGAGGCTTCCTTGAATACTGGACAAGGAATAAGCTGACAGAGTCCACCTGGGTTAAATCCTGCTCTGGGCCAAGGATGGAGGTTGGTGTGAATACTGTGGGTTGCAGAATAGCACCTTCTGCTGGTTAATTGCTTTGCGGGATCCTGATGAAGAGGATGGGGGAGGGGATTAACGGCTGAGGCCTAATGATTTTCTTTTGAACGCAGTTGTAGTGCCTTCCTGCAAATGCCACTTCCCTGAGCTGCTAATGCAGATGTCCTTTGACTGGCACGGATGCATTGAGGCTTTTTACGTTATTGGCTGTGTCTTGACATTAATTTGTTCTATTATCAGAAGTATTTACACATAGTGACTTCCAGAGACTCTTGAATTGATACTCTTCTTTTATGAGAAACATAGTTTGTCTTGAAATACTAAACAAAATAAAGGGATTTATTTGTGTTCTTGGTGTTGGAAACTGTACGTACACTAGCAGTCTTTAAAAAGTTTTCAGTATCATTAGTAAAAAGTCAAGTAGACCTACCTTATAGAAATGAAAATCCTAGCCCCGGACCCAAGGGGTTTTCTTCTGGGTTTTCATGGGGGTGGGGGGAGGTGGGCGGGGGAGAGGAACTCACTAAAATCAGTAATTTTGCAGATGTAGAAGTATTGCTTTCAACTGTCATATAAACAGATGAAATTAAGTCTGATAGGACGACTTATTCTATGGATTAGATTAAAAAAACAAACAACAGAGGCAAGAGAAAATGTGAGATGAATGTGTACACAGATTAACACCGACGGCCAAATTCCTGCTCAAAAGACTTCTAATCCAAAGTGTAGTTTCAGAGATAATCTGTTTGATAAATGCCTGGAAGGTTTTTTGTTTTTTTTTTTTTAATCACACACACTACCCCATCTCTGTTGTTTTAATGGAGTGAACTGTTGGAGAGGTTTGCAGAGGCAAGGGGAGCTCAGCATAGAATAAACATCTTCTGTTTCAGACTGGCTACTCTAAGGAATGTGATTTCTGATTCACTTTGCTTTCAAAACTTAGAGTGTAACCCCTAAAGTTGTGTACCTTTTACAATGAAATGTGAACAGTTCAAATGTATTATTTATTCAGTAGGAGTAGAGTTTAGTAATTTCAATGCAGTATATTCTCTGTCAGTGTTTTGTTGCAAGGTAACTAGAGTAACTGAGAACCGGTTCACAACAAAAAGGTAATCCAAATCAAGAAATAAATGTACCAGTTACTTTTTCAACTTTGACTTAGTGGTCAGTCAAAACGTTTTTAAAAAGTAGGACAGAATCACTGTCAGGTCCTGCAACAATTATATGTACTATTGAACAAAAATATGCCAGGTGCTGTCAGCACGCGCACACACACACACACACACACACACACAAGAATATGACCTGTGCCCTTCTACCAGTGTATGTTGAATATTATTATGGATTTAGTAAGCACCCATTACTTTTAAAATTAGTTTTGAATCTTTAACATCTTGTTCAAATCCCAGTAATCAAAAAAATATTTAAGTAGTAAAGTAAGTTGTATATACGGAGTTCTTCTGGGAATTCTGTGCTTTCCAACTAACTGCTTTTGGCAGCTGCTTTTGCAGTTGATTTAAAGGTTAAGATAGCAGAAAATTCAGATGTTTAGAGTCATTAGTGTAACATAGCTGTGAACTTCATTACACACACACACACACCCTGAAACAGTACACTTATTGTTTTACGTAATCGCTCTCTGATAACACTGTGCTCTAGCTGATCATAGAGTTTTTCAACAATTAGGAATTCCTCTTGAATCATGTTTAAGTGATTGTTAATTATTATTTGTATCTTCGTAGTTATTCCAAATTTGTAGCTTTGCTTGTCTTGTTTAAGTGTGATTTTGGTGAGCCTGTTGGCTTTTGCTTGGTTTCTTGTCTAACAGTTCTGATGTTTTTTAAAATAATGAGGAAAAATGAGCATTTATTTGTTAGAAAATGGTTAAGACTGCTTAAGCCATTTTGATGAATATTTGACCACAAATAACTCAAACATGCTCAAATCCTAAATATATTTACTAGAATGAGGTTTTGGTTCGAATTGTGATTTGTATGATTAAGTTGTTGGTGTGCCAGGTAATGTAAGATATGCCATGTGTCTGTATATTAGGTAACTAGGTCAGATAGGACTGCTAATATAAGAGGTTTTTTGGTAAAGTGACCTGTTTGTGTCAGTGTAAAATTGTTTTCATTTGGTAAAATTTGCCAGTGTATCAGCAACCATAAGCAATATGTTTAATTGTGAAATATTTCCTTATATGGTTATGTTACAAAATGATATGACCTCTAATTCATAGGCCACTTGGTATTTGAGGAATCCTCACAGCGTATTTGTCTTGGGCTTTTGCATCAGAAGTTGAAGTTATAGGCCATGCCCTAATTTAAAACTAGTTATACGTATGATTTGTAAAGGTTTGGTTAGGCTTATTTGGTTGCAAGGGACAGAAAGTCTTCAAGTCATTTCACATACTGGAGAAAAGGGGAACAGAAATGCAAACCTAGAGAGTCAGGCCTCACAGAACAAGAACCCCAGGTTCTGACGGGCCTCATAGATGCTGGAATACTGTTTGGGATAAGGATCCTGCCCAGCTTTAGTGACTCTCAGATTACCTTGTTGCCTCCTCAGCAGGAAGGGTTTGTTGAGACATACCCTAGTGCCAGGGCTGTGTATGGTTGTGCAGGCTCTGTGTAGCATAAGGACACCACTCTGAAAGGGACAGTATTGACATTGTGGGCCTGGACTAACCTGAAAGAGAGCTTGTGAGCAAGCCTGGCCATGCCGCATCTCCAGACAGAATCTTAGAGCAGGAGGGGAGAGCCCCTCCTACAAAAACCTATTCTAGCACACATGGCCACACACATACTCAGCAGAGCATGCATATACACATTCATTGACATCTATACAGTTCACCAGGCTCCCAGAGGTCTGATTCCTGACCCCCTTCTGGGGGTGGGGAGCAGGGTGAGTGGACTGGTGGTGGCACTTAATGTATGTGGGGTAAATAAATTTGGGGGGGTATGAGCAGGTGAGAATGTGGGCATGTGTCTGCATGTATGCATTCAGAGCAGCTGCCTGGGAACGCTCTGGAAACCTTTCCCTCCCTGGACAGAACCTGGTTGCACTGGGGAGATGTATCCACGTTACAACAATTTTGCTTAATTCCTTTTTTTTTTAAATAAAAATTTTATTTATTTATTTGACAGAGATAGAGAGCACAAGCAGGCAGAGCGGCAGGCAAAGGGAGAGGGAGAAGCAGGCTCCCCGCTGAGCAGGGAGCCCGATGCGGGGCTCGATCCCACGACCCCGGGATCATGACCCGAGCCGAAGGCAGATGCTTAACTGACTGAGCCACCCAGGCACCCCAGTTTTGCTTGATTCCTAATGAGAAGCAAAGGCTGACCGCTGGTTTAAAAAGATGTTTGTTATATGAAGACATTATTCAGGTGAATTTAAACTAGATGCTCCTTTTTAAATCAGTGCCACTGTTCCCCGCCCTTCATTCCTCTTTCCCTCCCCTCTTCTTTCTTTATGTGTGGGTCACTGAAGTGAATGAAGGGGTATCATCAGTTTGTGATCCTGCTCTCTCTGGTTGGGTCACCACGTAAAGTTGTTCAGGTTGGATAGTATTATACTAACTTAAATATTTTTTACTGAAGGCAGGTATTCTGCACAAGACTAAACAGACAGGGCTGGTCCACCTAATCCTCTACTATTCACTCAGCTGTTTTATCTCTGGTTTCTTTGTGTCTTTATGCCTCTGCTTCTGCTTCCACTTCCTCTACTAAGGACTCATTATATATTTAATTAACGTTTCCCAAGAGAGAAGATCTGATAGGACTGTTGGTTAAGGGTTTGGAGCCGGACCACTTCTTAAGCTATCTACCAGCCTCCCAGATGGCAGGGTGCTCACCTTTTCAAGCCAGATCTCATTGAGGTACACAGTAGGAGCTACGGGAATGGGAGGCATTCTGAGCCATCGCCTACGGGAGATTTTTTTCTACTGTTATATCCTATCATGTTTTTCCCATCTTTATTTTTCCTGACATCTGGTATGGCTGTTGTTGCTTTTGATAGCTTATCCAACAGTGTATTTTGCTTTAAGAAACTACATCGTCATAAATGGTAGTCAGTTAAGATTTCTTTTTTAGGTGAGATCATATTATTACATCTGTCTTGTATTTTTCCTGGGAATCTACCCACCTATGTGGTCTGCCTTCCTGCCTACCAAGTCCTTGTTTCCCAAACTGTATTCATGGCACACATTAGTGCTGCGAATATTTTAAGTGTTTTGAGGTCAAGTAAATTTATTTTTATTATTATTTTTTATTCTTTTTTTAAAAGATATTATTTGTCAGAGAGAGAGAGAGAGAGAGAGCGTGCGTACAAGCAGGGGGAGCGGCAGAGGGAGAAGCAGGCTCCCCACTGAGCAAGGAGCCCGACGTAGGACTCGATCCCAGGACCCTGGCATCATGACTTGAGCTGAAGGCAGATGCTTAACAGACTGAGCCACCCAGGTGTCCCTATTTTTTATTCTTTATTTAAATTCACGTTAGTTAGCAGATACTGTATTATTAGTTTCAGGGGTAGAATTTAGTGATTCATCATTTGCATATAACACCCAGTGCTCATTACATCAGCTGCCCTCCTTAATGCTCATCACCCAGTTATTCCTTCCCCCTACCCTCAAGTAAAATTTATAACGCGCATTAACACCTTAAAGGCTCAGAAATACCCTATAGTTCACAGAGGGGTTTTTTCATTTGTCCGTTTGTTTGGTTTGTTGTTTATTTTGTTTTTTTCCTTCCCCAAAGAATAGGTTTGGCCTTCTTATGGGAACTAATATTCTATAGAACAGTTTGAGAAACACATGTAAAATTAATCCTTCTTAGTCAAGTGGCTTGTACTTTTCTTCTGAATAATGAAGTAAGTTCTGGTGTTACTGTCACAGCACTTTGCTGCTCTGTACTGTTTTTCTTCAAGCAAGTTTTGCACTCCAGTACTTCCAACGGTACAAAATGACTGCCTTTTCCACCTTATACATGTGTCATTCTAGAGGTGTGTGTGTGTGTGTGTGTGTGTGTGTGTGTGTGTTTTAAGTAATCTCTCCACCCAATGTCGAGTCCAACTCGACCCCAAGATCAAGAGTCACATGTCCTACTGAATGATCTAGCCAGGGGCCCCATTCTCTAGTTATTTTTTGTTTTTGTTTTTGATTGTTATATCTATAATCCCTCATTCCATCTTTAAATCAGATCACAGTAAAATCAATATTTCTTTTTTTACCCCACTAACCACTAGCTATGCTCTTATTCAGAATGTAATCACTTCATTTTTGGACATCTGCAGTGTATAAGCATTGGCAAGAATCAACAAATATTTAAAAAAAACCCTCAAGTACTTGACTGTAGTTCATTGAGGTAAGCCTTGCAGGCATGTAAAGATGAAGAGAACAGCCTTCTAGAAGTTACTATCTATACTGGCCATCTATATACAAATAATTGTTAGAAGGTAAACATAAGTGTTTAAGAGACACAAAGTGCCATGGGGTTATATTAGTGATGTATTGCTGCATAAAAAGTTACCTCAAGACTTGGTGACAACACAGTAAATATTTATTACCTTACAGTTTCTGTGGTCATTCATTTGGGAGCGGCTAGGCTTGAGTGGTTCTGGCTTCAGATCTCTTGAGGTTGCAGTCAAAATGTCAGCTGGACGCAGTCATCTGAAGGCTTGACTGGGGCTGGAAGCTCTGCTTCCACATGGCTCACTCAGTTGGCTGTGGGCAGAAGACCTCTGCAGGAAGCTTCAGTTGCTCTCTGTGTGGTTACCTGAATGACCTCATGACATGGCATTTGGCTTCCTCCAGAAGGAGTGATCAAAGAAAGAGGAAGCAAGGAGGAATCCTCAATGCCTTTTCTTTCTTTTTTTAAGTTAAAACAAAACAAAACAATTTATTTTTTTATTTTGCTGGGGGGGGGCGAGTAAGCAAGCATGTGCACAAGATGGGGCAGAGGGAGAGGGAGAGAGAGAGAGAATATCAAGTTGACTCCCTGCTGAGCACGGAGCCTGATGCGATGGCAGGGCTTGATTCCACAATACTGAGATCATGACCTGAGCCGAGATCAAGAGTCAGACGCTCAACTGACTGAGCCACGCAGGCACCCCCTCAATGCCTTTTCTGACCTATTCTCAGAAGTTACACACCATCACCTCTATCATATTTTATTCGTTAAAATCAAGTCACTAAGTCCAGTCCATGTGCAAAGGGAAGGAAATTAAGCTCCACCTCTTGAAGGAGGAGTATCAAAAAGTTTGTAGATTTATTTTAAAACCACTAGGGGGCTACCTGGGTGGCTCAGTCGGTTAAGCGGCTGCCTTCAGCTCAGGTCATGATCTCAGAGTCCTGGGATCGAGCCCTGGGTCGGGCTTCTCCCTCTCCCTCTGCCTCTCCCCTGCTTGTTCTCTCTCTTTCTCTCTCTCTCAAATAAATAAATAAAATCGTAACCCCCCCCCCAAATAAAACCACTACAGGGGTTCAAAGGAGAAAAATATAGAAGACTTAAAAAATGTTTTCCCCTTTGTTTAGTTATCCTCAAGCGATGTTTTAGTTTAACTAGAGAGTAGTTGCTGGTTCTTAGAGGAGACTGGCATGACCATAACCTTGTGTTATTCATCTTCTCCTTCTGCCTTTGTTCAGGTATCATTTATTCTCTATCTTCTTCCTGTTGTTCTTATATCAGATTTAATCTCTCTCTCTTTTTTTTAAGATTTCTTTACTTATTTGAGAGAGGTTGGGGGAGGGGCAGAGGGAGAGGGAGAGAAATCCCTAAGCCGACTCCCTGGTGAGCGCAGAGCCCAATGCGGGGCTAGATCCCAGGATCCTGAGATCATGAGCTGAAATCAGGAGTCAGACGCTTTGCCATTTGAGCCACCCAGGCACCCCAGATTTAATATCTTTCAATTAAAACTATGCTTAGGATACCTGCCTTTTTTTGGTTTGGCCACTCTGATTTTCTACTAATTAAGTACCTTTTCTCTTCAGTTCTTTTACCTTCCTACTTATTTTATCATTTCTTTTTCTTTTCTTTTTTTTTGGGGGGGGGTCCATTGAGGCATTTTATTTGCACATGTGTATTATATCCTGAGCAAAAGAATCCCAGGATTTTTGCTCCTGTGTATTTTTGTCTTGCTTCTTCATGGTCCATGATGCCAGCTGAGGTTGTGAGTACAATGAAACAAAACTGGTGGGATGGGAGTAGGTTATCATGCCGTCTTTCTAGACCTTTGAGTTGCACATCAGATCTGGGGCTGACCACTCCACACGTGTTTAACCTGCCTGTGAAGTTCACAATAATTTTCCCAGCTCTGTGAACATCAGTGATTTCAAATTCACCGATGTAACCATGCTTCATCATCACAGTTAGAAACGGGACAATGACTTCGGAGCATGGCCTAATAAGAACTTGGCATTTGCCTCTCTTTTCAGCATTGGTGATGCTCTTGAGAGCATCAGCCAGTACATTCATGTGCACCATTCTGGCAGCGTTGAAAAGATGGTGAAAAGACACTCATATCTTGTGTTAATGTTTATTACTTTCATTTATATCTTAATGGTTTTTTTTTTTTAAAGATTTTGTCAGAGAGCACACGCGCACAAGCATGGGGAGCGGCAGGCAGAGGGAGAAGCAGGCTCCCCACTGAGCAGGGAGCCAGATGCGGGACTCGATCCCAGAACCCTGGGATCATGACCTGAGCCAAAGGCTCAACTGACTGAGCCACCCAGATGTCCCTATATCTTAATGTTAAATCATGTTCTTTCCATTAGATTGTAAACCCGTTGAAGTCAGAAAGTTTTCCTTTAACTACAGCAGTATATATGCTTATATGTGGAATTAAATGTATTCTAAAAGACACATTTCATTGTATCTAAGATGCAGTTAGTAGTAAGATACACCATTATTTTATGTACTGCTAAGAATGAAAAAAATGCTAACAAACTGTGTAAGATCTGTCTCAGTTCCCATGCTGTACAAATGTAAACATCGGGCATCTTAAAATCATTGAAAGGTAGTCATGTATTTAGGCCATCTTTCTTTTCATAGCTTTATACCCTGGAAAGCATTCCTGAAGATAGATCTTAAAGCAGATTATTTTCTGTCACAGGAGCAGTGCTATAGGTAGTGTTATTGTTTAAAGATTTAGCATGAGAAATTTAGTTATGACCAACAGTTCAATAAAAACAAAAACAGATGCTACCATAAACCTATAGTCATTATAGTTAAATTATGTTCTAGTTCCCATTGAGTAGGTATAACTATGAATATATTTTGATTTGTAGTATAGTGTATGTTTTGTGTATATAACATACAAAAATACAACCCTGCTGCATTACCAGTTTGGCCTAAAATGTCAACTTTTAACTATTTTAACTACTTAATATTTAAATATTGCTGTTTTTCTTGATTCTGTTTATTAACTTCTCCCTCAGCACCATTTTTTAGTGTGACCTTGTTCTACCTAGCGTTCTAGTTTGCAAGTTTATAAATACAGCCCTAATCCCTTTCCTGAGATCCTGATCCATGTTGCCCTCTGTCTCCTTGGATGGCTTTTGGGTACTGAGCCTCAAAATATACCAGTGGTATTTGTCCACTCTTAACCATCATACTTTTTAACAAAGTAGTTAAGAGTTGTAGACTCAATCCCCAGTCTGCTGCTTAATAACTCTGTGACTTTAGGTGAGTTACTTGCCTCTCTGGTCTCAGTTTACTTATCTGTAAAATGGGGGATAATAATAGTACTCATCTTACAAGTTTGTTCTGAGGACCAAAGTAATTAATACATACAAGATGCTTAAAATGTTTCTGGTAAATACTAAGTATTCACTAAGTACTAGCTTTTAAAAATTATTTACTGTTATGATTGTCATCTAGAGATCTAGCTTTCTATTATGTTTGCTTTCTTTGTTATCTGCAATACTCAATAACCAGGAGATACGTAGGAGCAGTGGGTCAACTCTACAGGGTTTAAATAGGTTCTAAGTTACTAACTAAAACTTTCATTGTGTTGTACATGATTAAATACCAAGTGAATGATACAGACCGTAGAGTAATGGTGAGATTTGGGGTGTTAATGAATGATCAGAAGGTCATAGCTTAGTTGTTTCTCTTCCTTGTGATGTTCCTGAAGGAGATTTATATAAGTAGAACATGGCAAGTGGGAAATTCAAAGTATTATTTTATTATTAATTGGGCTTTTGGCCAAAATACCCATGTAGAGCTGTCTAGTATCCTGGGTTGTAGCATGTTGCTTAAACTTGAGGCCTAGGCAAGGGATCTCCCTTCCTCCAAAATCCCACTATCTTACTACTCTTAGGCTGGCTACTTTACAGAAGACCCAAAGAGAGAGAAATGAGCAAGTGCAAGATAGCTAACCCTCATTATATGTGTCATGTTTAATCTGCATTTGATCTTCAAATTTATGAACAGGTCCAGTCAGTGTTTTGGACTCTGACCCACTTAAATTAGTATTCCTTCCTCTTAGAGAGGAGGTTCAAGAAGGTAGGGGATAGGAGAGAGTGCAAGGCATCTTGTTGGTCCAGCTTCTGCTCTTTAGTGAACTTGGTTTAATGGCCTGCGAGGAATATCTAAACATGGTTGGCCATCTGTCTAGCAGCCCTACATTCTGACCTTTTTTTAAGGACATTCCCTGGGAGCTAGGGGGAACTGCAAAGTTTTTTTTAAATTTAAGGATAAGGTTACTCTTTGAGATGAAATTAAGGAGAAATGTTATGTGAAAATAAGATTTGTCATTTGGAAAAGTGGCCCACCATTAATGATAGCTGCTATGGCATTTTGGTAATATGCTCATTTTAATTTTGGTAAAGGGAGTATAATCTTTGAGGAATATGATTATATATGATTATGTTAGTAGAGCAGAATTGAAGCCTAATCATATTATACTCAATCTGAAACAAGAACATGGTAGCAGAAGGGATATAATTAACTTGGAGGCTAGAAGAGAGGCATCTGGAGTGTTGCCCTCAGATTCTGCAACCTCAGGTACATTGCTGTCAACTCCAGGAGGGCACTGCTTTGGTCACCTCTGTGTCCTTTGCATCTAGCATGTGAAGAATGTAGCAGGTATTCACTTGTCAAGTGAATGATTGGATAATATTATTGTATAGTTTATTGAGGTTGATGATACAGGAGATTTGGATTAATCTCCTGACCCCAAAGGATATTCAGGAAGCTGATTTTTGGGCAAATTCTTGATAATAACATTTTTATATCTGACATATAGAAAGACATTTCAGTGCTTCTTAGTTTTTTGAATCATCAAAGTTTTTAATTCTAGGAAGTTTAAAATATGTATTAGAAATTGTTTAATGAAGTAGTACTTAATAAATACATATAGTACTCTTTCTTAGGTTTGTCTTGTTTTAAGTAGGATTAGGTATAGCAGTGAGTGGCAGAAACCCAAAATAACAATGGCTTGAACAAGGTAGAAGTTTCCTTTCTTTCATGTAAAGCATGGACAACCCTGAGCTAGTATAGTACCTTCATGCTCATTAGGAGTCCCAGCCTTCTCCTTTTAGTCAAAGAGCATCTCTAGTTCTTCTGGTCAGTTCTGCATTCTCACCAGGGGGAGGAGGAAGGGGCAAAAGCTGCGTACATCCCCAACCTGTGAGGATACTTTTCAGAAGTTACACACATCACTTGTGCTCTGTCCCTTTAATTATAACCAAATCACTAGGCCACAGATAGCTGCAAGGGAAGCTGAAAATGTAGTCTTTCCTGGAGATGGCTATGTGCCTAGTCAGAAGAAATCGGAGATTCTGTTGGTTTGGAAGAAGGGAAGACTCCCTGTTGCAGGACTGCTGGCCCTCTGACCAAAATCCCAATGGATAATGTGGTATTAACACATTGGGTAATTGCCTTTCAGTATTTTTTATGATACCATCTGCTGGGGTACCTGGCTGGCTTGGTCAGTAGAGCATGTGACTCTTGATCTCGGGGTTGTGAGTTTGAGCCCCACGTTGGGTATAGAGATTACTTAAACATAAAATCTTTAAAAAAAAAAAAAAAGGGGCGCCTGGGTGGCTCAGTTGTTAAGCATCTGCCTTCGGCTCAAGTCATGATCCCAGGGTCCTGGATTGAGCCCCGCATCGGGCTCCCTGCTCCGTGGGAAGCCTGCTTCTCCCTCTCCCACTCCCCCTGCTTGTGTTCCTTCTCTCGCTGTGTCTCTCTCTGTCAAAACAAAATAAAATCTTAAAAAAAAAAAAAAAAGAAGAAGGAATACTGTATTACAGTGGGTTCAGTATTCAGTATAGAATTTTAACTAAACTTTTTTTAAATTTAAATTCAATTAGCCAACTTACAGTATATCATTAGTTTCAGATGTAGTGTTCAATAATTTCTCAGTTTCGTATAACACCCAGTGCTCATCACATCACGTGCCCTCCTAATGCCCATCACCCAGTTACCCCATCCTCCCACCCACTCCCCTCTAGCAACCCTCAGTTTGTTTCCTATAGTTAAGGGTCTCTCATCTTTTTTCTCCTTCTCTGATGACTTCCCATTCTGTTTTCCCTCCTTTTAAACTTTTTTTGAGCTAATGATGGCTTCAGATTTTTATTGCTAGGTAAGTTTTCTTTTTTTTTTTTTAAGATTTTATTTATTTATTTTTGAGAGAGAGAGAGCGTGCACATGAATGGGGAGCCTGATGTGGGACTTGATCCCAGGACCCTGGGATCACGACCCGAACTGAGGGCAGTTGCTTAACCGACTGAGCCACCCAGGTGCCTGCTAGGTAAATTTTCTAATAAGACAACTGACTTCCTTCTTATTTGAACATTCTGATCTTTGTAGCATAATCTGCCATGTATTTTTTTTATGTGATTCTTTATTGTAGGAATAATGACTGAAATTTCCTAAGTTTTTATACACTAAATATGATTAAAGACCTCTTAGAAACATTTAATTCCTACCATTTATAAATTAGAAAAAATGTGCATTTTGTTGCTATTATACTGAGAAATGCTTTTATTAATACTTTACTAATATTCCTTAAGATATCTAGCTTTACAAAACATCTACATTCTTCTTAAATATTTTATTTGTAATGACTTAGCACCTTTTTCATAGCATAGTGAGAATTTAAGAGTCTTTACAGAATCCTTAAGCAGGCTTTACACTATGAAAAACCTTGAATAACTTGGTTGATAGGTACGCTTGAAAAGAGTCTGTACTTTTTCTGATCGTGAACAGCAACTTTTCTTCCCAGAGCTCAGGGTGACTTTAGTTTTGCAAGTAGGAGGACACGGTTTATCTTTTCATCTGTTGGTTGTCATATTTTATTTGCCCCAGAATGCAAGTACACTGTATGCAGTTGTGTAATTGTCATAAATAAGTTTCTTTTAAAAAAATTATTTATTTATTTGATAGAGAGCACAAGCAGGAGGAGTAGCAGAGAGAGAGGGAGAAGCAGGCTCCCCGCCAAGCAGGGAGCCTGACATGGGGCTCGATCCCAGGACCCTGGGATCATGACCTGAAGCCGAAGGCAGACACTTAACCGACTGAGCCACCCAGATGCCCCCATAAATAAGTTTACTTTTTAAATGCTGTTTACAAATATTTTTGGTACCTTAGACCCAAAGTTAGGAATGTATTATAAAGTTGTGTCTAAGGACTATTTGAAACCCTGTGTAAGAAATTGATGCTAGCGATTGCCTTTTTTTAAAAAAATTATTTATTTATTTATTTCAGAGAGGGAGGGAGGGAGGGAAGGGAGGGAGAGAGTGGCAGAGGACGACCCTGAGGTCATGACCCCAGTGGAAACCAAGAGTCTGAAGCTCAAGCCACTGAGCCACCCAGGCGCCCCCTAGTGATTGCCTTTTAAGGAGGCATACTAGGGCACTGGGGAAGGGGCTAGAGAGGAATCCTTACCTTTCATACTCTTACTGTTTGTGGTACATAACAATTACCTAATTAAAATAAATAGGAAGGGGCGCCTGGGTGGCTCAGTTGGTTAAGCGGCTGCCTTCAGCTCGGGTCATGATCCCAGGGTCCTGGGATCGAGCCCCTCCTTGCTCAGCGGAGAGCCTACTTCTCCCTCTCCCTCTGCCTGCCTCTCTGCCTACTTGTGCTCTCTCTCTCTCTCTGTCAAATAAATAAATAAAATCTTTAAAAGAAAATAGGAAAAACCTGTGCTTTTTATTTTTAGACTCTTGCCATTTTCTTAATGCTTTAGTGAAGTATCAGTTTAATTTATGTATGAAATGAGGCATACACAGTGACCTAGACACTTAATGTGCCCTTGATGAGTTTTCTCACCAATAGGAATAAGACCTGTACACCGTTGAGTACTTGATAGAGGAATGTGTTTCAAGAGGGGATGGTCCTATGGTTTAAGGAAGAGAATTAGCTCTGGCTGGGGGCAGTAGGGAAGATTTGGTGTAGGAGGAGGTGTTTAACCTATGTTTTGAAGGATTGGCAGGATTTGGACATGTGGTAAGTAGCTAAGAGGATTTCAGGCAGGAAATTGCATGGAGCAAAGGCACCGAGGCTGGAAAGATGGGAAATGGGGAGAACTTTTGCTGCTTCTATGATGAGGATTATTAAATGTGTTTTGATTTCCTTTTTTTTTTTAAATTCTTTTCAAATGTTCTGCAGTAGATGCAGGCATATGTAGTTCTTTCAACTGAAGTAATTTATATTTGAAGCTGTTGCTGGTAGCTGTTCAGACCAAGTTGTTAAGAGTATTTTGGAGAGGAGTCCTTTGGGCTTTCTCAAAGGAAGAACAGACTGGTTTGGCTGGAACTGTGAAGCACTGGGAAGACAAGTTGGGGTCATAGCATGGGGAGATTTAACACCAGGGGGAGACTTTATTTGAGAGCCTGATTCATTCAAATTACATACAAATTGTAATTATAAAATTAATATATGCTTATTGTAATCACATTCCTACAGTTCAAAAAGAGTAGTGCTTATTCCCCCAATATTCTTCCAGACATTTTCTATATCTACATAAACACATGTGTACACACTATACATACTATTGTGAATTTTGCTTCTTTATTTAATATTTCAAGCATATACTTTTCAAGTCAATACGTGTAATTATACCTCAGGTCTTTTTTTTTTTTTTTTTTAGCAGTTGCATAGTGGGATATTGTGTGGATGTATACTTCAGTTTCCCATTGATGGACACTTAAATTGGTTCTGATTTTTTTTTTGATCCTTGTACCTGTACAGCCGTATAGGTATATCTGTAGTGTAAATTCGTAGAATTGGAATTGCCGAATCCATAGGTATGTATATTTTAAATGTTTTTTTTTTAAAGATTTCATTTATTCATTTGACAGAGATAGCGAGAACAGGAACACAAGCGGGGGAATGGGAGAGAGAGAAGCAGGCTTCCCGCAGAGCAGGGAGCCCCATGTGGAGCTCGATCCCAGGACCCTGGGATCATGACCTGAGCCGAAGGCAGACGCTTAACGACTGAGCCACCCAGGCGCCCCTATTTTTAATTTTTTAAAAAGATTTTATTTATTTGAGAGAGAGATCACGTGCCTGCGCGTGCAAAAGCGGTGGGGGTGGGGGGTGGGGGTGGGGAGGGGCAGAGGGAGAAGCAGATTCTCCACTGAGCAGGGAGCCCGACAAGGGGCTTGATCTCAGGTGATTCCAAAGGCAGCTGCTTAACCACTTAACCGACTGAGCCACCCAGGTGCCCCTGTACATTTTTAATTTTGAAAGCTGTTAATAAATTGCCCTCCCAGATATGCCAGTGTGCACAAAGAGTGTTTTAGGGTTCAGTTTCTTTATTTTCTCACCAATCCTGGCTATTCTGAGAGTTCTTAATCTTTGCTAACCTGATAGGTGAAGAGTGTACAGTATCATTTTAATTTGCATTTTTTCGATTGTAAGTGAAGTTGATGATCTTTTTATATATCAAAATTTAGAATACACATTTTAAAAAAAGTTTATATTTATTTATTTAATGAATCTCTACATCCAGCGTGGGGCTCGAACTCACGACCCCGAGATCAAGAGTCCCATGCTCTTCCAAGTGAGCCCGCTAGGTGCCCTAAAATACACATTTTTGTGGACTCTCAGTAATAGAGTCAGGTGGTTTATATTACATGGGGTACTTCTTTCTTTCTTTTCTTTTTTTTTTTAAAGATTTTATTTATTTGACAGACAGCGAGAGAGGGAAAACAAGCAGGGGGAGTGGGAGAGGGAGAAGCAGGCTCCCCGCCGAGCAGGGAGCCCGATGCGGGGCTCGATCCCAGGACCCTGGGATCATGACCTGAGCCAAAGGCAGACGCCTAACGACTGAGCCACCCAGGCGCCCCTGGAGTACTTCTTTCTAAGTAACATTTATTTATTTAAAAAAAATAACAGCTTAGGGTGCCTGGGTGGCTTAGTTGGTTCAGTGTCCGGCTCTTGATTTCTGCTCAGGTCATGATCCTCAGGGTTGTGAGGTTGAGCCTCGCTGTTGGCTCCATGCTGGGTGTGGAGCCTGCTTAAGCTTTTCTCTCCCTCTCCCTCCCCCTCTTCTCAAAAAAAAAAAAAAGAAGAAAAAGCTTTATTGAGATATAACTCACATACCTTAAAGTTTACCCTTTTAAAGTATATACCCTGTGGGTTTTAGTCATTTATTTTAAAATTGAGTGCCAGCCATTGCTTTATTGTTTGTAGTGAATAACTGTCAAACTGAACTTGAGGTCTTCTCTTTCTTTCCGGACTCATCAGCATATTAGGCTCAAAATATGAAATGGGAAATGCAACTTATGCTGTTATTTTTCTAGTCTGTAGGCCTCTCTTTTTGGGAGTGCAGTCGTGCTAGTTGGGTTCTGACATGGAATTATGCATGACAACTGCTTTGGAATCTCAGTGCTGTGGTACTGGATGGGGAGTGATTTCTTTTAAATAAGTCGTAGTTGAAACTGATTTCCAACTGTTAGAGGTGATACAGATTTTCGACTTTTCCTGAAAAGTCTGACATGAAAAAAGCTTCTGAGGTAAAAAGATTTTTAAAATACGGTAAGTGCTTAAAATTAGTAAGTCAGTTTTTTTTTTTAGGTAGGCGATTCAACTTCTTTGAAGTTACTATGATAATTTTTTATTTCAGAGATTTCTTAACATCTAACGAGTGTATGTATGTGTGTTTTTGATATGATGATGACATTGTTTTACATTAAGAACAGTAATGATCTGAAAAACAAAAAACGATGATCTGGCCTGTGCGTGTTCCTGGTCACAATCCACACAGACATTTTAGTGTGGAGAAAAGCATACTGGTAGTTTGTTAGACTGAGTTTTTAGAGTAAACCTTTTCTGTCTTCTAGTTTGGCTCCCATCTAATAGTCCAAGGACTCCTATAGAATAGTGGCCCTTGTTATTGGCCAAGTCTGGGACCCTCATCTGTATGGTTGTTCCACTTGGGAAAAGATGTCAACATAGGCTCATGGTAGATGGTTTTTTATTGATTTTGACAGAATTAAATCTATCATTCTTTTCTTTTGATTTTATAAAGTCATACTATAAACATTTATTTTCCTGTTCTTCTTCTTAGTAAAATATACTTAAAATTGTGATTCTCTGCATTTTAACTCTCCCCATTTTCCATTATTTCTTCATCTTTTTATGCTTCCTCTGTTTGGAAAGTTATTTTTGATTAGTTTGGTTTTAGTCCTTTAAATTAAAATGTCTCCTCTTTTTCCCCCTTAACATCTCTTTTCTTGTTACTAATTTTTTCATGTTTTACAGTTTTTCCCTACTGTAAACTCCCTTGGCCTTTGGGTTGCAGCCTTGATTAAAGTGGATTTTTTCTTGGGCTTTTAATTAGATTTTCTTTTTCTTTAGCTCTTCATATGGAGATTGATGCTGACTGGCACTTGGGTCAGTGGCATGATTACTTAGGATGAGACTAATGTGTGAACATTGAGTGGCTCGAACATAGCATTTAGCTTAGTTTGTGGGCGTTTCCATTTCCACTAAAAAAAAAATTAAAAAAAATGAAATTCTTGGGTAGTATGTGCATTTGAATCAATGTGAGATATTGAGAACTGGGTGACCTGTGGGAAACAGTGTATATAACTCCAGAAATAATGTTTTGCTCAGAGATAGGATGTTGATTTGATAGGAGCGAGTAACTGGGCCTTTTAAACACACTGTGTATGTGCTGTGTCATTCATGATTTTTCTTGCTTCACCAAAAAGTCCTGAACCATGATAGCCTATGAGCATTATAAATAAGCTGGACGTATGTCTTCTATTTAGTATGAGAAGACCTGCACCACGATTCTGCCTGTGCTGTGGGCTCAACATATGATGAAGTGCCCTGCCTCCCTAGCTGTCAAATGGCGACTGTAGTACGTACACTGAAAGGAAAAAATAGATATGGAAATACTTAGAGAATATAAACGTACCCTATAAATGTGAAGTACTTTAGTTTTCCTTTTCTCTCCCAGGAACTCAGGGCTATTGTAGCCCACAATCTTGACTTTGTCTAGCAATATTTATTCTCTGTAATGTTACCTAGAGAAGTCCACTGTCATCTTGATGTTTTTCTTATAACAACATTAAATGCAGATATATTTGTTCCAGATATTTTTATGCAGGTACTAATAACTGCCCAGTAAGTCTTCAGCTGCAGTAGAGAACTCTTGTTTGTGTTTTGTCCTAAAATAAATACTTTTGTTTTCATTTTATGATGAGACATCAGAAAGACATTTTATGAGTGTGATAATGCATTACCTTTTTTAACAAACTCAGCAATTTTTTAAATCCCAGAAGTCTGTAAATATACTTTTTTTTGTGGTAAAACAATGGGGATAGCATCAATAGGTTATTTGAGTTAGGAATGGGAGCAGGTACCAGTTTTTCCTGCCACCTCGATCACAGGCCCAGGAACTTATATTTTTGTTTATTTATGTATTTATTTTTATTTTATTTATTTATTTTTTCAAAGATTTTATTCATTTATTTGACAGAGAGCACAAACAGGGGGAGCAGCAGACAGAGGGAGAGGGAGAAACAGGCTCCCTGCTGAGCAGAGAGCCTGACGTGGGGCTCAATCCTAGGACCCTGGGATCATGACCTGAGCCGAAGGCAGACGCTTAACTGACTGAGCCACCCAGGTGCCCCTATGTGTTTATTTTTAAAAGGTTTATTTATCAATTTATTTTAGAGAGAGAGAGCAGGAGTGGGAGGGGCAGAGGGAGAGGGAGAGAGAAGCTTAAGTAGACTCTGCCCCGAGCCTGGAGCCTGCTGCAGGATCTAATCCCATTACCCTAGCCAAAACCAAGAGTTGGACACCCAACCAACTGTGCCATGCAGGCACCCATGTTTATTATTTTTTCAAATATTTATTTATTTATCTAAGTAATCTCTACCCCTGGTGTGGAGCTTGAACTCACAACCCTGAGATCAAGAGTCACATGCTTTTCTGACTGAGCCAGGCTGGCGCCCCAGACCCAGGAACTTTTAATATAAAGATACAGAAAAAGCTAGAGTTAGCTTGTAGCCCTTGGCATGATATAAGAGGCCATTTTTTCTGTCAAGTTGCTATTCCAGTCTAATTGTTCAGGAAAGAAGCTCTGAAGCTTTTTTTTGCTTAGGAGTCAGAGATTAATTTGTAATTAAAGCAGTTAATATTGGTCTTAATATTGGTCTCTTTTGGGGGTGGGTGGAAGGGGAGAGACTGTCCTGAATCAGGGGAAGAGTGGTCTGGGTAGTTGCCTCTTTCCTGAGGTCCTCATATAATTTGTTTTTTCATTTGGTTTGTATATTTGGGGTCATTTCTCTTTTTAATGATGTGACCATATTTCTGTCATTCCCTTAGAGGAATACAGGTGATGGCAAATTCCTTGCATCCCCCAAATCCATTTTGCTTGGGCCTTGCCCGTGTTCATGCAGTTTTCTGGGTTGCCATTTGCAAACCTTGCTGATGTGGGGCTGGCTTTGAAATCCAAGGCATCTTTTTGAGACTATGAAAGGACTGTAGGGGATGGTAATGTTAAGGTTGCAAAATGCTTGCAGGGTACCACATGCTGTTGATATGCTTACTCTAGTGATTTGTTATCCTCGGAAATTTAGGCCTTTGATACAGCTGTCATCAAGGTGGGCCTCAGCTTTGTCTGCATTGCTCCAAAATGATTCACTTTAAGCTCCCAATATAAAAATAGACTCCTGGTTCTCTGATGTACTCCCAGCCCCATTCCCCCCCCAGCTTCTTTAGACCTTAAAATTGAGAGAAAATACTACGTGTAAGACACCACTAAAAAGAATCTCACCTCTGGGGGGAGTGTTAGAGATTTGAAAGCTGCTAAAGCACCAAGGAGGGAGGAGTTTGACCTATTTTGAGCTCATCTGTGACACTTGTTTAGAAAACTCCAGTGATACTGAGTTGGCACGGCTGCATTTCTGAGGTTTGGTTTTAACTTTAGATGCAGTGACAGTCATCTCTTCTTTTAGGAGGTGGTTGTCTAGGAGTAACTGTATGTGCACCCATGGCACTGTGTCACAGTCACTGCAGGACCCACTTACAGAGATGATTTGTGGGGGGTTTTAGCCTCCTGCTCATGGTGTTAGGGAAAAGGTACTGTGGCTATTTGATACAATTTTGGACACAAGACCTGTTGTTTGTATCACACTGAATTAGAGGGCAGTATTTGAAATTCTCTGTCAGTGGATGTTTTAAGAGGGTCCATAAGAATAATGGATGACTGTGAAATTAGCCAAGTGCATAGTTAAAAGTATGTTTCAGAGATGAGGTAAATTTGTCATGCTTGTGACTACCTGTTTTCTGCTGTGAATTATTGAATTGACTTTTGTTTTTAGATGCATGGAAGAAGTTATACACTTGGTTCAATTATATAAGCTTAATGGGTTATAAAAAGGTGTAACTTGGGCTTCATTAAGTGAACAAGGCTCTCTTCTAGTTTATCTTTTTTCTGTGAAGCTTCACCTGTTCTGTTGATGATAAATTCTGGGAGAGAATTATTCTAAGTTTATCATGACGATGTACTTTATTTGTCCTTAAGTGGTTTCTGACAGAACTTTTTTTCCTTCATATTTTCTGTTTTGCTTGAGTTTTAGAGAATTGTAGGTTTGAAATTAATGTCTTTTTCTTCTCATATGCAGAATGCTCCCTTTTCTTCTTCTTCTTTTTTTTTTTTTTTTAAATATTTATTTATTTGACAGAGAGAGACACAGCGAGAGAGGAAACACAAGCAGGGGGAGTGGGAGAGGGAGAAGCAGGCCTCCCGCGAAGCAGGGAGCCCAATATGGGGCTCGATCCCAGGACCCTGGGATCATGACCTGAGCCAAAGGCAGACGCTTAACGACTGAGCCACCCAGGCACCCCTCTCTTTTCTTCTCCTGTAGTTTTTATGGGTGCCCAGGAGTGATGTGTTTAATTTGGGGAAAAAAACGATTTTGGAAGAATCATATTTTTATGTACCTACACTAATCATGAAAAGAAAACTCAGTCGTTTTTCTGAAATGACAGACAAGGTGATTAATAGGTGAGCGAATGATTTTTATAGTAATGATCTGTAATTTCAGGCTTAGCTTCTATGTGAAGGCTGCTCTCATCCAAGGCTCCTTTTCTCTGGGTGGTCAGCTCTTAAGGGAGGATGAGTGACACATTGGGCCATTCATTCTGCAGTACTGTTTCTAGTGTCTCTTGCAGGGCACAGTATTAGGCACTGGGAGCACAAAGATGAGTAAGGCGTGTCACTGTGCTGACAGAGATTTGAGGAAATGGATGTGAATAGGAATCACATACAGTCTGAAAAGAACTATAATAGAAGTGGAAACATGCTGGCCCACAGCCCACAGTGAGAGGTGTGCATGCACTATGGACATTTATATAGTACTTACGGGACATCTTACTTGTTTGTCAACAAATGGATTCTTTAGGCAGCTATGTTTATTGTGGCTGTGTGGCCTGAAGTAACTGGGGTGACATTTTCGTGTCACTAAAGGTTTCTAGAGAGAAGAGGGTAAATCTCTTCAAGGAGGAGGTTGGGCACCCTAACCCTGTCTTCCACTGAACCCAAAATACTTTTCTATATGTGTTGTTTACTTTTAAGAACATACACTCTCAGAGCTTATTTAAAATAATTTTGTTCATTTTTCCTGAGTCCCCTTTTTGGAAAAAGAACTCTTTTCAAATGAAGAATCATGTGTCCAGAGCGCCTGGGTGGTGCAGTCGGTTAGGCGTCTGACTTGGTTTTGGCTCAGGTCGTGATCTTGGGGTCATGGGATCGAGCCCCACGTTGGGTTTTGCGCTTAGCTTGGCAGAGTCTGCTTTGGATTCTCTCTCCCTCTCCCTCTGTGGCTCCCACTCATGCGCTCCCTAAAATAAATAAATAAATCTTAAAAAAAAAAAAAAAAAAGGTGTCCTATACCGGAAGGACTTAGCATTGCCTTGACCTGCCAGGGGAACTTCTCTGCCTTGGAATCCTGCAAATTTTTTTTTGTGGTCACATGCTACAAGTAAATTAGATGCTGGTCTGATTTGCATGTTTTCTTCATTGTGTGGCAAGGGACACAGTATTTAATTTTTCAATTCATTCTCCTGCTGGCCTTTCTTCCTCCCTAAGTAAGAAGTAATGCCTGACCTTTTTTCTTCTTGCAGAATGGCTCATTTAGTTTTCAGAAAAATTAAGATATCTCCTTATGGAGGATTTGAAGCATTGTTTAAAAATAAATTTATTAGCATTAAAAAAATATTACAAGGATCACCTTGGGGCTTTTAAAATTAAAATCTAAGCTTTTAGTCATACCTATTACCTCAAAATTTTTTTTCACTTGCATTAAATGTCATTATTCACAAATAGATTTATTTATTTGTATTATTTACTATTTGTTAGATAATGTACAAGGTGCTGGGGAGACTTGCAATATGGTGGTGCTTGCCTGCCTTAGGAATCAATCAGTCTTTTTTCTTTTATTTAGGTTTTTTGTTTTGTTTTGTTTTGTTATTGTTCCTTTAGCTGTCTTGCATTATCAGTATTTATGCTCTGTTTCCTGTCCCAGTGGAACATGTAAATTAAGTCCCAATCACGGTCCTTAAACCTATAGCTCCAGAGAGAAGCAGCTGGCTTTGAATTCTGCCTGGCTTAACTTCCCACCCAGGAACTGTCAGCCAGCCAGCAGGTATTGCATATGTGTTTTACAAGTTTCATACTGATATAAGTGGGATATAAAAGAAATAAAAGTTATTACCTTTGGCTTCACAAGTTAGGAGGCAAGCCTTGCAAAAATACATTTAGAGATGTCTAGAACAAAAGTAGAATATAGCCAATTACATATTTAGCATAAACGTAAATATATATATATAGTTCAAATTTAGGTTAACTAGAGATTATTGTGGGTTAAAGAAATTGACTATTTATTGAGAAGCCAAGAGCCCAGCCTTGAAGAGTGGGTGCTGTTTAAATAGGAACTGGGAGAGCAGGTTCTGACGGTCCAAGCAGGGGGTCAGCCGGAGGCAAGAATGAGTGTGGTGTGTACAGACAGGGTCAAGCAGAGAGAGCCTTGCTAGAGTGCAGAATCTGTGGGCAGGAATGGGGTGAGATACATTAGGTGGGCCAAATGCTGGAGGCTTGGAATGCTAAGCACAGAGTTCCTGTTGGCACCTGAGAAGAACGGGGTGTTTGGGTTGGGGGTAGAGGTAATAAAGTAGCAGAGCAGCTAGAGACCGGGGAGGTCTGATTATTTCTGGCTTAGTACTTCTGGGTTGGGAGGTGCCCTGGCCCGGCTTGGGAAGGATGTGTTTGTGCACTTGTGTGCAGTGTTCAAATTGTTTCCTGTCCCTACTTGTATTTGGTCAGAAGGCCAGATAGACTGAAGGAAACAGAAGAGCCATAGGACAAAATAGGCTTTTAGAAGTCTGAGTGGTTGGTGAAGTATCACTGTTGGCTTTTATTTGATATCATAATTCATAAAAAATGTAGAGTTTACCAAAAATCCTACTACCAAATACAGATGTTATTTTATGGATGTTATACACTTAATTTACATGCTCCATTGGGACAGATTTTTTTGTTTGTTTATTTTAGAAGTGGGGGAGAAGGGACAAAGGGAGGGGGAGGAGAGAATCTCAAGCAGACTCCCTGCTGAGTGTGGAGCCCTACACGGGGCTCAGTCTCATGATCCTGAGATCATGACCTGAGCCAGAATCAGGAGTTGGATCCTGAACTGACAGAGCCGCTCTGCCCAGGTGCCTCTCTATTGGGACAGTTTTTTTTTTTTTTTTTTTAAAGATTTTATTTATTTATTTGAGAGAGAGAGAATGAGAGACAGAGAGCACGAGAGGGAAGAGGGCAGAGGGAGAAGCAGACCCCCTGCTGAGCAGGGAGCCCGATGTGGGACTCGATCCCGGGACTCCAGGATCATGACCTGAGCCGAAGGCAGTCGCTTAACCAACTGAGCCACCCAGGCGCCCTGGGACAGTTTTTTTAAAACAAATTGTAAATCATAGCGTATGTATGATTCAGTTTTCTCTCTTTTCTTGCCTCTTACCCAAATATCCACTCTGTTTCATACCTATTTATCCACCCACCTCCACTAACCCCCTCCCCCCTCTTCTTTTGGCTGTCTCCTGTTTATTCTTCAGTTCTTAGTTTAGGCATCCTTTCATTGGAAAAGCCTTTCCTCAGTCAGGGTCATACCTAGCTGTGCCCTCCCATGGCACCTGTACAGTCTGTCCTTGGATATCTCTTCTGATGCTGAGCTGTGATTGGACACAGCCTCGGCTATCCTGGGCGCTCAGACAGCTCAGGGACTAGGCGTGATAGTTGTTGAAGTGTCTTCTGCCAGCGGGTCAGGCCCATGCCTCATGGTTAGTAAATAGTTAAGCAATATAAAGGTTGGACTTATTTGTCATTGTAATTAATGTTTTAAAACTTATTATCTCCTAAACACTTTTCTGCTTTTATGTACTCATTATTTATTATGTTTGTATTATGTTTTTTAATGTATATATTCCTTAAGTATTTCCCTGTTATTGGGCATTTCGGTTATTTCCATTATACCTTTTCGTCTATATCTAGTACCAGTACAATAACCTTCTTGTACATACAGCACTTCTTTTTAATACTTTTAAAAATAATAAAGGAAAACCATACATAAGCCACATACTTATTTTTAAAAAGGTGTGTGTGTTTATATTGTGTCCAACTTCATAGTGAATGGCCTGTAAAATAGTATTTGTTTTGCCCAGCTTTCATTTTGAACAGGAAAATATACCTCTGTTCTTATTCAAATTAAACAAATTATAAAATGAACAACTGTGATGCTCAAACGGGAGAGACACTGATGGGGTGATGGGGTACTATTTTAAGTAGGCTATTTGCGGACAACTTCTCTGAAGAGGTGACGTTTGAGCAAGGCCCTGAACAGGATAAGGAACCATGCAGAGATCTGGGGATAGGGCATTCCAGGCAGACAGCTACCAAATGCATAAGTCCTAAGGTAGGAGCCTGCTGGTGTAGTCAGGGAACAGTGGAATAGCTCCGGAGAGCTGTAGGAGGTTAGGTCAGAGGGAGAGGCAGAGACCTGGGTCTTACAAGTCCTTTCAGACCATGCTAAAGTTTCTGCCTTTTATTCTATGCGTACTGGGATGCTACTGGAAGGTTTTGGTCAGGTGTATGACAGCATCCGATTTCTCTTTTAAAAAGACTCCTGTGGCTGCTGTGTCCAAGTTAGACTGCTGCCAGTTGGAGGCTGGGGAGGAGGCCATTGCGGGAATCCTGGTGAGACGTGGTGGTTTGGACAGGGTGGGGTGGTGGAGGTGAAGAGAGTGCTCAGGTTTGGGATTTGCTGAAATGCTGTGTCCTGAGAGGTGAAATTTTTACCACTTGTTCAAAAACGGCTTAAGGCGGGGGCACCTGGGTGGCTCAGTCGGTTAAGTGTCTGCCTTTTGCTCAGGTCATGATCCCAGAGTCCTGGGATCAGGCCCAGCATTGGGCTCCCTGCTTGGCGGAGTCTGCTTTTCCCTCTCCCCCTCCCCTGGCTCTTGCGTGTGCCTGCGCGCTTTCTCTCTCTCTCTCTCAAATAAATAAAATCTTTAAAAAAAAAAACAGCTTAAGGTAAAACCTCACATTGAAAAAATGAGTTAGTAGTGTTCAAAATGACTTTCTCTTCAGAGTATTTGGTAGATTTTGTATCCTTGATATTACTAAACTGCTTAAATGGGGAAAGGAACCAGTAGAGGTAAGGGCTGGGACTGGATTGTATTGTAAATCCATTTGCTGATGGAACAAGAAAAATTCCATAGCAGAAGATGTGCAAATTTTCGTCTGTAATGGCCATTTATTTAATATAAAAGGTATGTCTGAAGAATTATGCTTGGATAAATTATATACTGAATTCTGGTGCTTAGTGTGCTTGTGTTCAACTTGACCTGTTTAGTATTAACTGTGAAATATGTTGCAGCAATAATAAGGAACACAATGGGTGCCTTTCCGTTGTTATCAAAATCCATTAACAAGTTTTGCTGTGCTTGACTGCTTTTCATTGTTACGCTTTATGGTTCATACCAAAGCTGTAGATGTAAATGACATCCATTCCACAGTGGTTTCTAAGGCCATACAAACAGTGATGTTGTATTTGGAGTAAACATCTGTTTACTCCATAGGAGTGATAGATGCTAGACAGGTTATGGTTTGCTTTGGTTCTACTCTTCTACTTTGCATAGGATTTTAGCCAGGTTAGAGAAAAGTATTTGATAGTGTTCTTGAGCTTTGTGAAATTGCCTTGCTTATGTGAATGTTCTGCATGGATGACCACTCTTCTTTATTGCTTTAGCTATAGGGAGACAATAGCTTAGCCAGGGGTACCCTTTAGCGTAGGAGGTCCCGTGAAAAGTGGGCGAAGGTACTTCTCAAGCACTAAATCGGAGTGTTTTTTTGGGTAAACAAAAGGAGAATGAAGCTTAAACTTAACGTATTTGCTGTTTGCAAATGCAAGGTAGTCATAATGTTGAGTGTTTATTGGTTTTTGTTTGCTTTTCTAGAGTTGGGGGTGCGTGTGTATGTGTTTTAAAGATTTATTGATTTATTTGAGAGAAAGAGAGCACATGTGCGAGGGGGAGGAGGGGCAAAGGGAGAGGGAGAGAAGCAGACTCCCCACTGAGCGGGGAGCCCGAAGCAAGGCTTGATCCCATGACCGACCCTGAGATCACGACCTGAGCTGAAATCAAGAGTCACAAAAAAAAAAAAAAAAAAAAGAGTCTCACACTCAACCTACTGAGCTACTACCCACGTGCCCCATGTGTGCATGTGTGTGTTTTAAGTAATCTCTACACCCAACTTGGGACTCGAACCTACAACCCCAAGAACAAGAGTCACATGCTGTACTGACTGAGCCAGTCAGGTGTGCCAGGGTTGGGTCTTTTATGATAGAATTTAAGAATCTTTTTTTCCATAGCCACTTAAAGATTTAGAACAAAGATTAGGACTTTTTTGGGGTAGCAGATCACTTTATTAATCTGAGGAAAGCTGTGGACTCTCTTCCCAGAAAAAGACATGCACATACTCATTCAGCAAATTTATTCAGCATATGTTTTTATCAAACGGCTACTCTCTATCAGGAATAGTTAATAGGTGTTTAGGATACATAATGAACAAAATAGAAAAACAAAAAAACAACCCCAACAATCCCCAAACTCTGCCTCTGTGGAGGCAATGTATAGGCTAGTGAAGTCAGGAAGCAGTAAGCATAATAGATAAGAACATTATGAAGTATATCAGAGAGGCGCCTGGGTGGCTTAGTTGGTTAAATGTCTGCCTTCTGCTCAGGTCATGATCCCAGGGTCCTGGGATCGAGTCCCGCATCCGGGCTCCCTGCTCAGCGGGGAGTCTGCTTTTCCCTCTGCCTGCCACTCCCCCTGCTTGTGCTCTCTCCCTCCCTGTCAAATAAATAAATATAGAATGTGCTAAGTGCTGTGGAAAAAACAGAATGCGGAAAGGAAGAATGGCAGTTGTGATTTAAATACGGAAGTCAGGATAGGCCTAACAGGGTGATACTTGAACAAAAGGTTAAAGATGGTGCACCAATTACCCATGCAGAGTTTTGGAGTTTGAGCATTTTGGGCTCAAATGAGGGGAATGCCAGCACAAAGGCCAGCAAGGGGAAGAGAGGTTTGTTAGTGTCTGGGAGCTGCAGTAACAAAGGAATGCAGGCTGGGTGACAAAACAGTGGAAATGTATTCTCTCCTATAGTTCTGGAGGCTGTGAGGGAAGATCCGATCTGTGCTCCTCTCCTGGCTTGTGGTGGCTGCCAGCAATCCTTGGCATTCCTCCGCTTGTAGACACATCACTCTCTCTGTCCTCACGTCTCCTCTGTTTCATCTTCTGCCTGTCATTGGATAAATCCAGGATGATCTCATCTCAAGATCCTTAACTTATATCTGCAAAGACTGTTTTTCCCAATAAAGTAAGATTCACAGGAACTGAGGGTTAGGACTTGGACTGACTTTTGGAGGACCACCATTCATCTGTACTGATTTTGAAGATAGATAAAAATCCTAGTATGTACTGGTAAGAGGGTAGGGGCAAGTAAGATCTCTGGTGCCCCTGGGGTCTTCTGGACCTTGGCTTAAATTGAAATGGGAAGGCATTAGAAGGCTTTGAGCAGCGATTTGGCAATGGTTTACATTTTAAAGGATGACTCTGACTGCTGTGTTGACAATAGACTGGGGCAAAAGGGTGGAGATGAGGACACAGGTGAAGCTATTGTAATAATAATCCAGGTGAGAAGTGATGGTGGCAGTAGTGAGGGTGGTGGGACATTTTTGGCTTCTGTACATATTTTGAAGGTAGAACAACAGTATTTTCTGATGTATTTTCAGGAGTGAAAGAGAGGGATCAAGAATGATTCCAAGGTGGGCCACCTACCTGGCTGGCTCATTTCGTACAACATGTGACTCTTGATCTGGGAGATGTGAGTTCAAGCCCCACGTTGGGCAGAGAGCTTACTTAAAAAAATAAAAATAAAGACTGACATATTTTTAAAAATTAAAAAAAAAAAAAGAATGATTTCAAGGTTTGGGACTGAGCAAGCTGGGCACACTCCAGAAGGATGCAGTTGTCAGGAACCAATATAGGAGGGCTGTGGTTAGAGCTGGCTTTTTGGGGAAGATCAAGAGCTTAGTTTTGGACACTGAGTTTAACGCAAGTAGTAGATTGCCAAGTGGAGATGCCGAGTAGACTGTAAGACAGTAGAAGTAGTCTGGAATTCAGGTGAGAAACCTGGATTAGAGATACATAGTTGTAGTTTTGGCAAATGTAATTAAAGCTGGGAAATTGGAAGAGATCATAACAGAAGTGTAGAGAAAAGGCCCAAGAACTAGACATTAAAAAGTCTGAGAGAAGAACAATCAGCAACAAAAATCGCTGAGAAGAGATCAGCATAAAAGGAAACCAAGATGGCATCTTGGAAGCCAAGTAAGAAAAAGGGAGAAACTGTTAAAAAAAATCTGCTAATTTGGGTCAGATTAGGATGGAGACTTGATCATTGGATTTAGCAATGTTCAGGTCAGAGGTGAACTTGACCAGATTAGTTTCACTGGAGTCTTTGGGTCAAGATCTTTATCGGAGTGGGTTTAAGAGAAAATGAAAGGAGAATTTGAGAGAATGTATATCGCACCTTTTTGGAGGATATTTGCTGTAAAGGAGAAGAGCGAAACAGGGCTGTAGATAGTTGAAGACTCTTTTTTTTTTTTTTTTTTAAGTAGGCTTCCGTGCCCAGTCTTGAGCCCTACATGAGGCTTGAACTCACGACTCTGAGATCAAGACCTGAGCTGAGATCAAGAGTCAGATGCTTAACCGATTGAACCACCCAGGTGCTCCAAGACTTTTTTTTTTTAAAGACAGAAGAAATAACAGTATGAAAGTATCTTTGTTGCCTCAAAATTTTGCTTAATTTCAGGGGATTAATTGGTCCCCTGCATCCCTCTGTGAACCTGCAGTTTAGGAACTCTTGGTCTTTAGCTTGTCAGTAAGACCATGGGACAGCATCCTCACTTCCTTCCTTAAGATTTCTCTTTTATATTAAGAGTTTGCATGGTCTAGTAATTAGACCACAAGGAATGAGATTCCTGTCTTTAGTCTTTGTTATAAGGAGTAAGCCTTGGTGTAGATCACTTACCTTACATTAAAAAAAAACAACTTATTCTTCACTTAGTACTTACACTGGCACTGTTCTACATGAATCTTATCTTTATAACAATCCTCTGTAATAGTTATTATTTTCCCCATTTTATGGAGATGGGGAAATGGAGGCATAGAATGGCTTGGTAACTTGCCAAAAGTTGCCTGGCTGGGAAATGGCAGAGCCAAATTTTTTGTTTAAAAAAAAAATTTTTTTTTTAAAGATTTATTTATTTATTTGAGAGAGCGAGAATGAGAGAGAGAGAGAGTACATGAGAGGGGGGAGGGTTAGAGGGAGAAGCAGGCTCCTCGCCGAGCAGGGAGCCCGATGCGGGACTCGATCCAGGGACTCCAGGATCATGACCTGAGCCAAAGGCAGTCGCTTAACCAACTGAGCCACCCAGGCGCCCTAAAATTTTTTTTTTTAAGATTTGTTTATTTATTTATTTATTTTTAAGATTTTATTTATTTGAGAGAATGAGAGACAGAGAGAACTAGTAGGGGGGAGGGGCAGAAGGAGAGGGAGAAGCAGGCTCTCTGCTGAGTATTGAGCCCGATGTGGGACTTGATCCCAGAGTCCTGGGATCATGATCTGAGCTGAAGGCAAATGCTTAACCGACTGAGCCACCCAGGCACCCCTGTTTTGTTTTTTTTTAAAGATTTTATTTTTAAGTAATCTCTATACCCAATGTGGGGCTCAAAGTTACAACCCCAAGATCAAGAGTCTCATGCTCTACTGACTGAGCCAGACAGGCACACCCACCTTAAAAAAAAAGATATTTAAGTAATCTCTACACCCAATGTGGGGTTCAAACTCACAACCCCAAGATCAAGAGTTGTATGCTCTTCCAACTGAGCCTTCCTGGCACCTGTGAATATTGTAAGATTATATGAGATTTTATTCCAAGGACTTGAGAATAGCTGTTTTTCTTCCAGCAGATTGATGAGCATCCTTTTCCACTTTGTACAAGCTGTTGACTGGCACAGAGATGTACACTCTCTATTTCTAGCAGGTGAAATTGCTCCCTCTCCACCTGTACTTTATTTTCTGGTTCCTTTGACAGTAGGGCTTGATATGTTCGTGTACCCTGGATGGCATTGTTCTCTTGGATCGTGTGACCTAAATTACTGGCTCTGTTTGTTGTAGAGTGGTTCAAGTATGCCTTTGGGGCCTTAGAGTTAAAATGGATGAATCTGAGTCAGTGTGGCTTGAAGAGCATATCACTAAGGATCTCCTAGTACAGTTGGATAGTGCAGGTTCCGTTTGCTTTGGTACAGTTTAGATGTGTTCTTCTCCCTGTAATCTCTACCCAAGAATGGACTAGGGCCAAAGAGTAGCAGAAGTAATACACATATGAGGGCACTGGAGCTCAGATAGGTCATCATTTACCTCAAGGCACAAGTCAAATTAGTGACTGAGCTGATATTAGAACCCAGTTTTCTTCCTTTCCTTCTTTCCTCCTTTCCTTTCCTTTTCTTTCTTTCTTTTTCTTCCTTCCTTCCTTCTTTCCTTTCCTTTCCTTTCCTTCCTTCCCTCCTTCCCTCCTTTCTTTCAAGATTTTATTTATTAATTTGTCAGAGAGAGAGAGAGTGCACAAGCAGGAGGAGTAGTGGCAGGCAGAGGGAGAAGCAGGCTCCCCGCTGAGCAAGGAGTCCGATGTGGGACTCGATCCTAGGACCTTGGGATCATGACCTGAGCTGAAGGCAGACGCTTAACTGACTGAGCCACCCAGGTGTCCTAGAACCCAATTTTCTAAATGTTTAGATTAATGCTTTAAAAAATGAATGGGTTACTTTAAAAAGTATAAGCACTTCCTTGCAATTACATAATTTTCATCATTATAATGACTGTATAATACTTCATAAATTTTATTTTTTACTATTGTGAGTAACACTATATGGATTTCTTTTTTTCATTCAGTAAACATTGAGTATCTGTTTTAGGAACTGAGGATTTGGTAATGAATAAGTAGAAAAAAATCTCTGTTCTCCTGGAGTTTATAACAGGTTAGTGTCTTCTCATATTTACGATTATTAGTGTAGAGTATTAATGAGTTCTTGTTTTATTACAGATAAAATTGTTCAATAACTGCATTCCTGAACAGACTTTAAAAAAACTGTAAAAAATGAAGTGTTCTAAAGTATTTGTTTTCTTTGATTAAAATGTATAGTATTTGCCCCTTTCCACTCAAGTGCTATTAAAAATTAAAATAAATAGGGACCTCTAAAAGAAGTGTTTTAAATATCATCAACTCTTGATAATTAAAGAACTTGGTTAATTGCTTTTTTTCACTAATTAGCTAAAATGTATAAATAGGTCTTGTGATTTTTGGCATGGCTGAGAAATTTTCAGTCAGTGTAATTGTAAGCTTAACAGATAAGATCTATAGTCAAGTCAAATTTCAGGTTGTAGAGTTGACTAGTAATTTCTCATGCCTTACTTTTTTTTTTTTTTTTTTTTTATCTCATGCCTTACTTTGTGTGATTCTCCCACCTTCCTGCTTTCATTTCTGGAGATTCTGTAGGGACTTGGGTGGGCAGCATTAGATGTGATCCAGTTCACTTTTAAAGATGCCCAGTTTGAACTTGGAGTCAGTGAAGTATGCCTAGGTTTAGTAATACAGAAAGACCCCTTTAAAATGTTATAACGAAATCTCAGATTGAAAGAAAGTGATTGCCCTCTTCCAACTGCACATCAAGAAATGGCTTTCTGGGGGCACCTGGGTGGCTCAGTTGGTTAAGCGTCTGCCTTCAGCTCAGGTCATGATCCCAGAGTCCTGGGATAGAGCCCCACGTTGGGCTCTCTGCTCAGCGGGAAGCCTGCTTCTCCCTCTCCCACTCCCCCTGCTTGTGTTCCCTCTCTCGCTGTCTCTGTCTGTCAAAATAAATAAATAAAATCTTTAATTAAAAGAAATGGCTTTCTGTAGTTGACTACAACAGAGACTGTAAGACAGGTCTGTGCAGGGTGATCCCATGAGAAGTGTTTTGATACTTTGTCTCATGTATACTCATGAGGTAAAGTTTATATAATGGCTCATACTTGAGGTGAATCCATTTTTTGCTATTTGCTTTGTATGTTGAATATAACTACTTCTAATTCTCCATTTTTCAAGAGAGGTGGTATTATTACTGATTTCCAGGGGGGAAATGGAGATTCAGAGAGGACTCGCCTCTAATAATATCAGATTTGGGGTTCAGACTAAGGTCTTGGGTCTTGCTAATTGAAGTTTTTTCTACCATGCCATACACCTTTCCTTAAAATTATAAACAAAATTATATTTTGTTGGGGTGCCTGGGTGGCTCAGTGGTTAAGCGTCTGCCTTCGGCTCAGGTCATGATCCCAGGGTCCTGGGATTGGGCCCCACATCTGGCTCCCTGCTCCGTGGGAAGCCTGCTTCTCCCTCTACCAGTCCTTCTGCTTGTGTTCTCTCTCTCGCTATGTCTCTCTGTCAAATAAATAAATAAAATCTTTAAAAAAAAATTACATTTGTTTTAGAATGATCTATCTGAAACTATATTTTTCTTTAATTTCATTTAGAAAATAAAATATTCATTCTCTATTTTCCCATTTTATTGATATTTTCCTTCAAGAAGTTCTAAAAGTTGAACCTAAGCTATGTCTCCTCCCCTCCCCACCCCTACTTGCTCCTCACCTCCCCTCCTTCTCCCCCACCCTCCTACTGATGCAAGGATTGCAAGCTGATCTTCCCCAACAAGCACAGGTGATGCCACCCCTCTTTTCCTTCCCCTTCTCTTTCTCCCCTCTGACTCTCCTCCCCTTCCCCTTCTGCACTCTCCTTGCACTCCTCCTTCCTCCTGTCCCCTTTTCTCTTTTTTTTCTCCTTCCTTTCGCAGTTAGTTCCATTATTAAGTTTTAATGCTGTAAAACATAAGAAATATTCATTGACACTGAATAATATGTTTTTTTCTAGGAGGGCAAAGAGAAAATCTGGATTTCTTAGATAAGCCACTGCCTTCCAGAAATTGAAACAGCCATATAACTTACTGTTTTAAGTAAATTGCAGTCTAAATGTTAGCAGGTAAAATATTGGTAACTTTCTTTCTTGCTCCAGTTAGAATTCCTTCAGAGATTGAAGTGGTTATTGGCTTCACTCAGAATAAGTAGTTCTAATTTTTGACTTTGATGTTATTTTAACATTCAGTAAAAGAGAACATATTTAAGTGGAAGGTCAAATATTGATGGTATGTAGAGAGGCGCAAGGAAAACTTATTTTTTAAAATTTGTGTATTACATACTTAAATGAGACTATTTTGGGGGAAGAAAGTTTCAGATAAGGTGAAGTAAAAAATTTAGAAAGTTACTGAGCATTCATTTATTTTTTAAAAATCTTTATTTATTAGAGAGAGAGTGTGTGCGAGCGTGCACTGGAGCTGGGGTGGGGGGAAGGGGTAGAAGGAGAGAGAATCCTAAGCAGATTCCCCGCTGAGCATGGAGCCCCACACCCACGACGCTGTGATCAAGACCTGAGCCAAAGTCAAGAGTAGGTCACTTAACTAACAGCCACCCAGGTGCCCTGAAAGTTACTGAGCATTTAAAGTGGAATCAATTTAGGGAATTTAAAGAAGTGGTTTGTTGTGGGCACCTGGGTGGCTCAGTCGGTTGAGTGTCCGTCCGACTCTTGGTTTTTGCTCGGGTCATGATCCTTGATCCTGAGATCGGGCCCTGTGTAGGGCTCTGCCAGTCTGTTTGTCCCTCTCCCTCTGCTCCTCCCCCAGCTCTCACTCCCTCTCTGTCTCTCTCTCATTAATAAATAAATTCTTTTCTTTTTTTAAGATTTTACTTATTTATTTGAGAGAGAGCATGGGGGAGGGGGGAGGAGCAGAGGGAGAAGGAGAAGCAGACTCCCCTCAGAGCCGGGAGCTTGAGGTGGGGCCCCATACCAGGACTCTGGAATCATGACCTGAGCTGAAGGCAGAAGCTTAACTGACTGAGCCACCTAGGCATCCCAATAAATAAAATCTTAAAAAAAAAAAAAAATTGGTTTGTTGAAAATAGAAAGGATGTATTGTATTTTGAATGATAAGCGGATGCTAAGAACTTTGGGATTATTACAGTTGGTATGAAAACTATGTACCAATTTGATATTTACTTAAATCATAGATTGAAATTATTATTATTATTATTATTTTAAAGATTTTATTTATTTGACAGAGAGAGACACAGCGAGAGAGGGAACACAAGCAGGGGGAGTGGGAGAGGGAGAAGCAGGCTTCCCGCCGAGCAGGAAGCCCGATGCGGGGCTCGATCCCAGGACCCTGGGATCATGACCTGAGCCGAAGACAGACGCTTAACGACTGAGCCACCCAGGCACCCCAATAGATTGAAATTATTAACCATGTTTTCACCTGAAAGATTTTTTTTTAAAGATTTTATTTGATGGGGAGGGGTAGGAAAGGATGAGCAGGGGAAGGGACAGAGGGTGAAGGAGAAGCAAGCTCCCTACTGAACAGGAGCCCACCTGGGGCTTGATCCCAGGACCCTGGGATCATGACCCTAGCTGAAGGCAGACGCTTAACTGACGAGCCACCCAGGTGCCCCCAACTGAAAGATTTCTCAGTTAACAAAAGTTGAACTTCTGTTTGAGAGGCAGTGTGACCTGGTGGTGGAGAGCACAGACTTGGAAGCCAGATGCCTGGGTTCAAATCTCAGCTCTGCCAATAGTAGCTCTATGTTAGTGAGGAAGTTGTTTCACTTGTCTGGGCCTCAGTTTCAATCATCTATCAAATAAGAATACTAACGGGTGCCTGGGTGGCTCAGTTGGTTAAGTGACTGCCTTCGGCTCAGGTCATGGTCCCGGAGTCCTGGGATTGAGTCCCACATCGGGCTCCCGGCTCGGCGGGGGGCCTGCTTCTCCCTCTGACCCTCTTCCCTCTCATGCTGTTTCTCTCTCTCTCTCTCTCTCAAATAAATAAATAAAATAAAAATCTTTATTAAAAAAAATAAGAATACTAACAGTATCTCCTTGTAGGATTGCTGTGAGCATTAGGTGAGTTAATATGTACAAAATGTAAGTGATGAGAGAGGTCAAATATTCCATTGCTTATTGAACACCTGCCATGAATATTTGAGTCTAGGTGCTAGAAAATACAGATGTGGGAAAGATTTAAAAAGAATTAGGGAGAAGGTGAGTATTATGAGGGGAGGTATGAGAATGAGAGTTCACATGATTGAATTCTGCTCTGCTACAACAGTGAATAATTCTGAGGAAAACCAGATGAGAGTTTGACCATTCAGGAGTTAAAATATATGGCAATACTTGAACAATTCTCTGCTTATCTCCTTGAGCAGATGAGGTGGAGCATGATTCTGTTCTTTATAATGGAATCATAATTCTGGTTTGATTTTTTTTTTTTAAGTCATTGAAGTAAGTTAGGTTGTGTATAATTTTTTTTAAGATTTTATTTGACAGAGAGCACACATGAGCGGCGGGGTGGGGGAGAGGGCACAGGGAGAGGGAGAAGCAGACTCCCTGTTCAGTAGGGAGCCCGACGTAGGGCTCTATCCCAGGACCCCTGATCATGACCTGAGCTAAAGGCAGACGCTTAACTGACTGAACCACCCAGGTGCCCCTTGGGTCTAATTTTTAAATAGTTTACCAAAATGAAGGGAGAAATAGGAAGTTCCTAGAGGCAGTGAGTATAAGCCAGAGTGAGTAGAAGTGAAACCTGAAAGATGCTGACAGGAAGAAAACAGTTGGATCAAAGGAGGAAAGGTTCTGTTAAGACAGGAGGACAAATGTATCCAGGTGGTCAGAGGGTTAGTGCCTGTGACATGGAGCAGGTTGTAGTTGTGTAAGTTGGTGGTTTCAGTGAAGGGAAGGTAGAGGTCATTGGAGGTGAGGTACCTAGAAACCAGACAGCTCACTGTTAGATGGGCACCGTCTTGTTGCTCTTACCCTGATTGTGGTAGGACCAGGTAAGAAGAAAGACTAGGAGCAGATGTTAAAGACTTTCATAATTGAGGGGGAAGGGCCACCAAGAGATCATTCTTTTCACATCGTGTCATATCTTTGTGTAATTCCCATTTCTTTTTATCTCATTACCTTTGAATATCATTGATGTCGTATGTATATACTGTTTTGTAACTTGCTTTAAACATAAGTCAATGGTAGTAGATGGTCATTGTGTGAAAGTCAGAAAATAGGGTTAAAAAGAAGAAACTAAAACAGCATCTGTAGATAACTAATTTTAGCTATTTGTGATATACTCTTCCAGACTTTTTTCCTACATAGGCAGTAAAAACATATTTTAAGTGGGGCACCTGGGTGGTTTAGTCTGTTAAGCGTCTGACTCTTGATTTCAGCTCAGGTCTTAATCTCATGGTTTTGAGTTCAAGCCCCATGTTGGGCTCCATGCTGGGCATAGAGCCTACATAAAAAAAAAAAAGAAAAGGTATCACATTTTGTGTGTGTGTGTGTGTGTGTGTGTGTGTGTGTATTTAAGTAGTCTCTACACCCAACGTGGGGCTCATACTCACAACCCTGAGATCCAGAGTCAGATGCTCCAACAAATGAGCCAGCTAGGCATCACCTGGGGGGATCCATTAGATATATTTTTGCAATTACTGCATATTCAGTAAAATATGAGTATTTTCATGTCATTCAATGTCAATAAATATACTGTTAGGATTATAATTATTACTATTTTTAAAAGATTTATTTATTTTAGAGAGAGAGAGCGTGTGCGTGCACATAGGGGGAGGGGCAGAAGGACTGGGAGAGAGAGTCTCAAGCAGACTCTGCTCTGAGCCCAGAGCCCCACGCGGGGCTTGATCCCATGACCCTGAGATCACAACCTGAGCCGAAACGAAGAGTCGGCTAGTCAACTAACTGTGCCACCCAGGCAGCCCCGTCAGGATTATTTTTAATAACTATATAGTGTTCTGTTATAAGAATCTGCTGTAATTTACTGACTGAATCCTGTTGTAATCGAGCATTTCTAACATCTGCTATTTTGCTCACCTAATTGTGTATTGTGGCTTTAAATTAATATGGTTCATGATAGTTGCATAGTGCTTGGTGCATGGATGCGCTGAGAGTTGACAGTAGTGAAGGGTGGCCTTTACCCTCTGACCTGATGGACATATAATTTATGGAGGCCAATTCAACTGTGTAGTTATGGCCACACACATTAACATTTTATTTGTAGTATGAACTCTTTGGGTTTTTGGAGGTTTTTTTTTTTTTTTTTTTTTTGGTGATAGAGGAAGTTGACCACATCAGCCTGGTTCTCTGTGCCATTTCCTGGCCCAGAAGATTAATACTGAAGACGCTGGATGCTTAACAATTTGGAATTCATTTTGCCCACGTTTGCAGTAAGATACTCTAATTTGCCTTCCTTCAGTGAAAAAGGGTAAATAATCACTGACTTTTTTTCCTTAATTAAGCATTAAAAGCCAAATTGGGCATTTACGTGTTATGAAAATCATGACAATGACATGAATTGCCTTGCATTTTCTGTGTGATGTCCTTGGGAACAGTACATGTGTTTTGCAGAATGCTTTGATTGAAAATATTTACACAGAAAATGAGCTTGTAGTGAGAACACATTGAAATAACTAATTTATCACCCCTAAAATACATCTCAGTGACTACAGCATCCAAGGAGTCCTAAAAGCTGATTCTAAAGATAGGATTGGACTGGAAAGACTGACTGCTGAGTTTTCACATGACTTGTTCAAAGCACTTCTCTGAAATGAGTTTTTTACTTACTTGTTAACTTGTTCATTGTTTGTACATGACTTCATATTCACCAGTCCCAGTTAATAAAAATTGTTAAATGAATGAATAAATTCTATTAGATCTATTTTCAATCCATTTAAATTACTAAAGAGTTGACTTCTTTGGGAGAGTAATTTTCGAGATACACATAAGTAAAATGAAATGAAGCAGAGAGAGTTTATCTGGGGTGTTCTGGTGATGTAGAAGGATAATCTGGGAGTCTTGCATTTCCCTAAATAGTATTCTTCCCTCTGAATCACCTAGGTAACAACCACTTCTCTACCATTTTCACCATTTCAGCCATTCCATGTTTTTCTTGATTCTTTCCTTGATTCAGAAATTGTAGTTCTTATTCTGGTGCTACTTTGCTGTATGTAGGACAGTACTGTGCAGTAGAAATTATAATGTGAGTTTTAACTATGAGCTACATATATAATTTTACATTTTCTAGTAGCCACATTAAAAGCAAGGTAAAAGGGGTGAAATTAATATTAATTATATTTTATTTAATCCAGTATGTCCAAAATATTATTTCAGTATGTAAATAATACAAAAATTATTAATGATTTTTTTACATTATCTTTCATATTAAGTATTTAAAATCCAGTGTGCACTTTACACTTATGTCTCAGTGTGGATTAGCACGTTGCAAAAGCTCATTAGCCTTATTTGGCTAGTGTCTACCCTATCGGACAATGTAGATCTAAGGAATCATTTAGAAACAAAACAAAAAGCTAATAATATAGGTAATGGCACTGATAACCCTTTCATAGTCTTTCTGAGGATAGCTTTAATAGTTTTCTATTTTAAAGGTTATTTGGTACAGATAGGTTCATATAACAGTAATACGTTTTTGCTGCAGGCCAAAATTATACATCGAATTGATGGTGTTTAACCAAGATGATACAAATGTGTTATTATAGATGTTTTAGAAATCCAGGAGCCCTGAAACTTGGTCATCTCTAATCCCTCCTTTTTAAATATTAAAAAGAGAGGATCTAACTGTATCTGTAATATTTTATTAATTGTGTTAGGAGAAAAGAGATCTGAAGCATCCAGCAAAATAATAACATTGTTAAATCTGGGTGGTAAGTACATGCTGTTCCTTATATTTTCTAATACTTGTCTGTGTTTTAAATATTTCATGAAAAATTTAAAGATTTGAAAAACTCGATTCATAGAAGTAAAATGTGAATGAGACATCATTTAATGTGTTAGAAATTCTGGAAGTGATGCTCTGCTTATCCTTTCATAGTGACTGTATTCTTTCTTTTCCCTCCAGTTAATATTGAGTTGCAGAAAAATGGCAACTTACATTCAGTAACTGCTTTCTTTGGATGAGACTTGTTATGAAAGACGTGCCATCTGGAGATGATTTAATGTTATTTCATATTATAGCTATAGCATTTCAAAGAATGGAATATTTCTTAGACATCTCTGTTTAGACAGATGTTTGACTTGAAGATCTTTAAACTGAGATGTCAAGCAGTACTGACATTTCTGAAGTTTAACAATTTTTTTAGACTTTTTTTTTGTAATTTGGTCAGAAAAATCTTTTTTTATTTATTTGGTATTATATTCAGGGTGCAGACCAGATGTTCACTTATTCAGTGTAAATAGGCCTGAATTAGGTATGTGATTCCTTGATGGAATCTGAAGTATATTTTGTAAAATTTTGTTTGTAATGATGCTTCTAGAGGATAAGGTAAAACAGAGTATCATATGTCAGGAACAGATTTTTTTTTTTTAATTAAGATTTTTACCTATTCATTTGACACAGAGAGTGAGTGAACTCGCAAGCAGGGGGAACAGCAAGGAGAGGGAGAAGCAGGCTCCCTGCTGAGCAGAAAGCCCGATGCGGGGCTTGATCCAAGGACCCTGGGATCACAACCTGAACCGAAGGTAGACGCTTAACTGACTGAGCCACCCTGGCACCCTAGGAACAAAAAAAAATTTTTTTTTCAGGCTTTATTTATTTGAGAGAGAGAATGGGAGCTGGGGAAGGGGCAGAAGGAGGGGGAGAGAGAATTTGAGCATGGAGCCTGACGCAGGGCTAAATTCCACAACCCTGATACCATGACCTGAGCTGAAACCAAGAGTTGGACACTTAACCAACTGAGCCACCAGGTGCCCCAGGAACAAAATATTTGAAGTGGCAGTAGGTTTCAGTCCAATGTAGAAGTAGGTTATATATGAAGGAAAAAAAACCCACATACACACAGAGGGAGAGGAAGTTAGAGTTGATAGTTAAGAATTGTGTATATTCAGGCTGTACGGTTGATTTGATACACACATACATTGTGAAATCATCACCACATTGAAGCTAGTTAGCATATTCATCACCGCAGATAGTTACCACTTTTGTTGTTGTTTTGTGGCAAGAACACTAAGGATCTAACCTTTTTTTTTTAAGATTTTATTTATTTGAGAGAGAGGAAGAGGGTGAGAGAGAGATCATGAGCAGGGGAGAGGGTAGAGGGAGAAGCAGACTCCCCGCTGAGCAGAGAGCCCAATGTGGGGCTTGATCCCAGGACCCCAGGATCATGACCTGAGCCGAAGGCAGACGGTTAACCGATTGAGCCACCCAACCAACTGAGCCACCCAACCTAACCTTAGCAAATTTCAAATATATAAGAAAGTATTGTTAACTATTGTTACATTGTTGTACATTTCTAGAAATATTATTTTCATTCAACAAATACTTGTTACTGGGTATATATTTTAATATAAAACAGTTGAAGCCTCTACCTTATGAAACTTATAGAGACAGTTGTTTGCATTTTGGTGTCTTTTCTTTCCAATCTCTTTTTCTAGTCATAGTATCAGAAAATTGGATCATGTTTTTTATATGTACAGTTTTGTATCTTTTCCTAAAACAGCACTTGCAGCATAAACAATTTCTCACAGTATTAAAGTCTTTGAAAACCTCATTTTAAAGAGCTTCCTACTGGGGCGCCTGGTGGCTCAGCCAGTTGAGCATCTGCTTTCGCCTCGGGTTGTGATCCCGGTGTCCTGGGAGCGAGCCCTGTATTGGGCTCCCTGCTCGGTGGAGGGCCTGCTTCTCCCTCTCCCTCTGCCTGCAGCTCCCCTTGCTGTGTGCTCTCTCTGTCAAATAAATAAATAAATTCTTATAAATAATAGCTTCCTACTGTCATTTTTTTCTTAGAGTAAAAGTATATATGCTAATTATAGGGGCACCTGAGTGGCTCAGTTGGTTAAGTGTCTGCCTTTGGCTCAGGTCGTGATCCCAGGGTCCTTGGATCAAGCCCCACATTGGGCTTTCTGCTGGGATCCAGCCCCATGCCAGGGTCCCTGCTTAGCAGGAAGCCTGCTTCTCCCTCTCCCTCTGCCTCTCCCCCCGCTGGTGCTCATTCTCCCTCTTTCTCTCTCTCTCTGAAATAAATAATAAAATCTTTAAAAAAGTATATATGCTAATTATAAACTTAATATATATAAAAATGTATAATTTAACAAAAGTCCCTAATAGTTCTGGCTTTCAAAATGATAAGTGTTAATAGGTTGATATATCTTTATTTCTAACTTTTTCTGTAAAACATACTATATACCTTTTGTGTCTTTTTAAATTAAGAGAAACAGTGTTATACTCTACATACTGTACTGTTATTTACTTTTTTCACTTAACTACAAATTCTGTACATTTTTCCATATTGGTACACACATAGCCTATCAATTTTTAATAATTATCCAGAGTGTGGCACATTAATGTTGTAATTTAGCTAGTTCCCTCTTGGTGGATGTTTAAGGCTTTGTGTAGTTTTTGCTATTGTGAACAGTGTTGCAGTTATCATCCTTGGCAATATTTTCACCTAAGCCTATGAGTATTTTTGTAGGATAAAGTCTTAGAAGTGGAATTAGTAAAAAATTAGGTACACTTTGAATTTTTTAATATAAATTGCTGAATTAGCCTCCAAGTCGGTTGTACCAGTTTACATTCCTGTGGGCAGTACATCAACCATAGCTTTTTTTTTTTTTTTAAGGATTTTACTTATTTATTTGAGGGAGAGAATGACAGACGGAGAGCACGAGAGGGAAGAGAGTCAGAGGGAGAAGCAGACCCCCTGCTGAGCAGGGAGCCCGATATGGGACTCGATCCTGGGACTCCAGGATCATAACCTGAGCTGAAGGCAGTCGCTTAACCAACTGAGCCACCCAGGCGCCCCAACCATAGCTTTTTAAAATACATCATTTATTGAGTGCTTGCAGTGTTCTACATCAGTGTATCCTTACCCCCGTTCTTCAGGTGCTGTTATTTCTGCAGATGAGAAAACCGAGCATGCGGCTAGTAAGTAGTGGGGCTGCAAGTCAGCTGAGGCTGTCTGCTTTCCAAGCTGTGCTCTTAATCATTAGGTGACATTCCCTCCTAGATCTACATTTGACCAAAACACTTAATGCTACTAGCGGTGGATGTTGAATTTTGTATTAATGAGAAAATAAAGCTCTAATTATCCATAGTCTGTGGGGGGAATGACCCTTCTAGTCAACTGTATTTTTATTTATTTTTTATTATTTATCTACTTATTCTAAAAGATTTTGTTTGAGAGAGTGAGAGCGAGCGAGTAGGGGGAGGAGCAGAGGGAGAGGGAGAGAGAGAGCATCCTAAGCAGACTCCTTGCTGAGCGTGGAGCCTGATGTGGGGCTCAGTCTCATGGCCCTGAGACCATGACTTGAGCTGAAATCAAGAGTCAGATGCTCAACCGACTGAGCCCCAGGCTCCCCTAGTCAACTGTATATATATATATTTTTTTAAGATTTTATTTATTTGACAGAGCACAAGCAGGGGGAGTGGCAGGCAGGCAGAGGCAGAGGGAGAGGGAGAAGCAGGCTCCCTGCTGAGCAAGGAGCCTGATACCGGGCTCTGTCCCAGGACCCCGGGATCCTGACCTGAGCCAAAGGCAGCCGCTTAACCGACTGAGCCACCCAGGTGCCCAGTCAACTGTATTTTTTTTTTTTTTTTAAGATTTTATTTATTTGACAGAGAGAGACACAGTGAGAGAGGGAACACAAGCAGGGGGAGTGGGAGAGGGAGAAGCAGGCCTCCGCTGAGCAGGGAGCCTGATGCGGGGCTCGATCCCAGGACCCTGGGATCATGACCTGAGCCGAAGGCAGACGCTTAACGACTGAGCCACCCAGGCGCCCCTCCAGTCAACTGTATTTTTAAAAAATCAAGTTCCCACTATGTGTTAGGTACTGTACCTTGCAAGAAAATCTTACTTAATCTTCACAATAGTCTGGGGTAAGAATGTTCACCTAGCTGGCTCATAAATGTCTTCATTTTATTTATTTATTTTTTTTAAAAAATTTTTAAAAAAGAATTTATTTATTTATTTGACAGAGAGAGACACAGCAAGAGAGGGAATACAAGCAGGGGAGTGGGAGAGGGAGAAGCAGGCTTCCCGTGGAGCAGGGAGCCCGATGTGGGGCTCGATCCCAGGACCCTGGGATCATGACCTGAGCCGAAGGCAGACGCTTAACGACTGAGCCACCCAGGCGCCCCTGTCTTCATTTTCTTTAATAGAAAACTCTAGTGCACTGTCCCATATGGTAGCCATTAGCCTCGTGTAGCTACTTAAATTTAAGTTAATTAAAATTAAATTAAAAATTAAGTTCTTCATTCACACCAGCCACATTTCAAATGTTTGGTAGCCACATGTGCCCAGTAGTTGCCGTCCTGGGTGGTGTGGATACAGGATATTTCTGTCATTGCTGAAAGTTCTGTTGGACAACACTGGTCTAGGATTCTGAATTAGGAGTTATGAGAAAAAGAGGCATGGAAATGATACTAAAGTATAATGAGTAAATGACATTTTTATTATCTTCTAGAAGAGATACTGTGTTTTACAGTTCTTTACTGGAAATAGTTTTTTGTCGTGGTCAGGATTAGAGCGCAGAAGTACTCCTCTTTAAGTACATTATGTAAATAGATTTTCCTTTTGGTTATTTCTATCTTTAAATTATGGCTGGAAATAATAATTTTAGAAACATGTTCTGTTTATACCTCAGAATAACCAACTTCATATAACATTTGGGAGAAAGTCATGCTAAGTGAAGAAAAGGCATCATTTGACCGCTGGGTGCCTCTGTGAGGGTGTGGTCTCCACACTCCAGACTAGCTCTGTGACTGTTCCAGCTGGTCCTTCTGTACCCCCTACTTGCCCAGTCTTTTCCCATCACTTTTGTTTGAACTGTTCATTAGACCTAGTAGGTTCTTGTTCCCCTTTCTTCCACCACCTGTACTTCCTTTCCATGTCTTGCACAGATGACCTCACTTCCTAATTTACAAAGAAAACAGAAGCCATCAGATTGGAGCTTCTCAATTTCTAGCCACTCATGCCACATGTCAGTGATACCCAACTACTTATAGTTACTGGTGTTTAGAATTAAGTCAATTTATTAAAGTTAGAAAATGTAAAACCCAGTTTTTCTTAAGCCCTAAATTTAATTTATAAATCTTATTAGTCTGTTCATGTATCCAGTACATTTTATATAAAAATATAAGAAAAATGACTTTCAAGATAGACTTTGATGTATGTTGATTAATGCAAATTGGACAGACTTAATTCCCTTTAAACATCCGGTTCCATTTATAAATATAACTAACATTAAGTTGCATTAAAACATTGAATGAACAAATGCCTGACTGGGAAAGCTAACAAACCTCTTGAAACAAAACATTTTCTAAGTACTTATATGACTTTTGTAAATAAAATTAAAAATACAGTGAATTTCCCCTCACCCAAACATGTCTTTCCTTGTTTTCCTGTTTCCATAAATGCTTCTCAATTGTCTAAGCCAGAAACCCTGCAGAGTGTGGACTCCCCATCCCACCCCCTCTTTCTATGTCCAAGTATTGTTTCTTTTTCCTCTGTCTCTTCCTGGTCCCATTACCCTAGTTCAGGTCACTGTATCTCTCCTGAGTTACAACTTTGAAGCCAGGCTCCTGTTCAGATTCTGTGCCCTTCCAATGTGTTCTTCACTGTAGTCCTTTTGATCTTTTGTTTTAGTTTATAATAGCCTTATTGAGATATAATTCATATACCATACCACTCATTTATAATGTCCAATTTAGGGCTAGTAGCGGGTGGCTCAGTCCGTTAAGTGTCTGACTCTTGATTTCAGCTCAGGTCATGATCTCAGGGTCCTGGGACAGAGCCCCACATTGGGCTCCATGCTTAGCGGGGAGTCTGCTTGTTCCCATCCCCCTGCTCATGCTCTCAGATAAATCTTAAAAAAAAAATAAAATGTACAGTTCATTTATTTTTAGTACGTTACAGAGTTGTGCAGCCATCACTGTAATCAATTTTAAAACATTTAATCACTTCTAGAAGAAACCCTGTACTCATTGGCAGTCACTACCCATTTTGTCACTACCCATCCCCTAGCTGTAAGCAACGACTCATCTACTTTATGTCTCTGGATTTGCCTGTTCAGGACATTTTATATAAATGGAATCATACACTCTTTTAGGACTGGTTGCTTTAATTTAGCATAATGTTTTCAAGGCTCATCCTTGTTATATATACATTAGTACTTTATTCCTTTTTATTGTCAAATAATTGTCCATTGTATGGCTATAGTATATTTTATTTATCCATTCATTAGTTGATGGACATTTGGATTGGTCCCACTTTTTGGCTATTAAAAAGCTGCTGTGAACATTCATGTACAAATTTTTGTATGGACATGCTTTTTCATTTCTCTTGGGTATATACCTAGGAGTGAAATTGTTGGATCACATGGTCCCTCAGTGTTTAACATTTTGAGGAATTGCCAGTTTTCCAAAATGTCTGTACCATGTTACAATCTCACCAGCAATGTACGAAGTTCCAATTTCTCTACATCTCAGTAACACTTGTTATTATTTCTGTCTTTTTGATTTATAGCCATTCCGGAGGGAATGAAGTGATCTTATTGTAGTTTTGATTTTGACTTCCCTAATGACTAATGATGTTGAGCATCTTGTGCTTATTGGCCCTTTACTATCTTCTTTGGAGCCTTTTGATCTTTTAAAAATACAGATCTGATTGTATTTGTTGTCTAGGTAAAGCCCTCCAATGGAAAACATTCTTTCCCTTCTTCTTTGCCTGCTCAACTCTTATTTACTTTTTTGGGCCTCAGTTTAGATGTAATTTCCTTCAGGAAGCCTTTCCTGGCCGCCATTATTAGCAATCAGCCACCATGTTGTTGTTTATCTACACTTCCTTTCCCAGTCAGACAGCTCGCTTAGTCAGTAGGGATTGTGCCTGGCACATAGATGGCTGGAAAACTGAGTATATGGGTAAGTGTAGCTTTTTTTTTTTTTAAAGCATTTGAAAAAATTTTTTTGAATTCTGCCTTGGCATTCTAATTGGACCCAAGGCAGTATTGCATGATTATTGTGCATACCTTGTTTTCCCTTATGTTTTTACAGATGACATGAGGGTAGGATCATACAGAGAATGGTGCATGGCTCTTGGTCTGTATAGACAGAGGCCGGGCAAAACCCCTGCACCGTCTGCTATCCAGTGGCTGCTCCCCATCTGCCCTGGGGGTGCTCTTTGACCTGGAAGAGGCAGAACTAAGATAAGGGGAAGGGAAGCTGGAGAACAGGAACCGCAGAGTTGATTAGAAGCCTGAGGCTGGGAGTAACCTCCTCCAAGGACTGGTACACTGCGGCAGGTAGCAGAGGTCTAACCTTTAGGTAGCTTTTTGCATGGGAATAAATATATTCGGTCAACTGGTGACTTAGTTCTGCCTTCGGTTCTTGAATTGTAGACCAGATGTTCGTTTTTCGTGCTACATGGAAAATCTGGTCATGGGGATAGATTTTTTTTCCTTTTAGCTTTCAAGAAGGGCTCCTTATTTCTGAACTAAAAAAGTGGATTACACCTTATGCTTTTACAAGGTTATATAAAACAGTTAAAACAGAGTCTGGATTTGTTTCTGTGATTGTGACTTCACTGAGATGATTTTACTCATCATTCTCTGTCAGAATATCTAGAAATAGTCTTCCATTTTCATTTTTGTACTCCATAACTACTGTAGTTTGCAGACGGGAAATTTCACAGATTGATGTTTCGTCTTCTCAGCTTTCTTACCTTTTTTTTCCAAGATGTATTTATTTGAGGGGCGCCTGGGTGGCTCAGTCGTTAAGCGTCTGCCTTTGGCTCAGGTCATGATCCCAGGGTCCTGGGATTGAGCCCCACATCGGGCTCCCTGCTCAGCGGGAAGCTTGCTTCTCCCTCTACCAGTCCCCCTGCTTGTGTTCCTTCTCTCGCTATGTCTCTCTCTGTCAAATAAATAAAGAAACATCTTTAAAAAAAAAAATGTATTTATTTGAGAGAGAGAGTGCGCGCACATGAGCGGGGTGTGGGGGGGATGCGGAGGGGCAGAGGGAGAGGGAGAGAAGCAGACTCCCTACGGAGTCCGGAGTCTGAAGCAGGGCCAATCCCATGACCCTGGTATCCAGACCAGAACCGAAACCAAGAGTTGGAGGTTTAACAGACTGAGCCACCCAGGCCTCCCTCTTCTCAGCTTTCTTTCTTTCTTTTATTTTATTTATTTATTTGACAGAGAGAGAGAGAGAGAGAGAGAGCAGGAACACAAGCAGGAGGAGTGGGAGAGGGAGAAGCAGGCTTCCCGCGGAGCAGGGAGCCCGATGCGGGGCTCGATCCCAGGATGCTGGGATCAAGACCTGAGCCGAAGGCAGACGCTTAACGACTGAGCCACCCAGGCGCCCCTCTTCTTGGCTTTCTAAACCCCAACTTCCTTGGCTCCTCCATGCCTAGATTTTTGTTGTTTGTGGGGCCATGATAATGTTTTTTACTCTTTTACTCTTTGCCCAAGGGTGTAACTTTACTGTGCAGGGCTAGATATTAATGGTACATAAAATCCATGGTCCAGGATATTCAGGCATTTTAAACTCCCCGTCTTCATTTACGTGGCTGAGTTTCTCCGTAAGCCATAGCACGAGGGCCTTGTCATACAGGGAAACAAAAGAGGAACTGACCTTATGGTAGAAAGGTCAATGTCTGGAAGAGAGGTTTTGGGGAAATGAGGAAGGTGTTTTATTTTTTTTATTTTTATTTTTTTTTTTAAAGATTTTATTTATTTCACAGAGCGAGACATCGAGAGAGGAAACACAAGCAGGGAGAGTGGGAGAGGGAGAAGCAGGCTTCCTGAAGCCAAGCAGGGAGCCCGATGTGGGGCTCGATCCCAGGACCCTGGGATCCGTGACCTGAGCTGAAGGCAGACGCTTAACGACTGAGCCACCCAGGCGCCCCTAGGAGGGTGTTTTAAATAGTAGTCATCTTGAAACATTTAGTGCATTGTCCGAAGGAAGCTCTCTTGAGGCTTCATCCAGAAGTACCAAAGCAGAGGCCTAATGAAGTGATGGTTCCCGGCCTCAGTTAATAGATGTTGCTTTACCTAGCTGTGACAGGCTTTTTTCAGTCTCCAAATAAAATAAGCACCTTTCCCTGCCTATTCTAGGAACCAAATGAAACTTTTAAAGAGCTGGTTCTATGGAAATCATGATTATGATTCCAGATTTCTCAGATTTGTATGTTTCTAAAAAAATTAAGTAAATGGACACAAATCCTTTTCCTAAAAAAAACTAGTGTTATATCCAGAAAGCTGATTTAGAATTTATTCATTTATGAAATATTTGAGTACCTGTTATGTGCACTGTATTCTTACCAGAATCTGTAGGAGACTCAGAGATGAATCAGACATTGCCCTGCTACTGTGGAGCTTGTCCTTCAGTAGGGAGATGATACATGTATATAATGTAATGTAAATACAGGCACTTGTAATATGAGGTCAAGGGCTGTCAGGTTCAGAGGGGGAAGCAGTAACTTCTGTCTTGGGGAAGGGAATTAGACAAGGTTGTGTGGAGAAAGAAGCATTTGATCTGAATATTGAAGTAAGGTTGTCTGGTGGGAAATGAGCTTTTTTGAAGGGTTTTTAGTACAGGAGTGACATGTTCGGAGTTGTGCTTTAGGAAAACTGTTTCTAAGATGTGATCAGAGAGAGAGATTGGAGACTGGGTGCATAGCCAGGGAAAGCTCACCTTTCTGAGTGGTGGTGGAAATGGAGAGGTGTGATAGATGTGAGACTTGCAGAGGTAGAACCACATGGATTTGACAGTTGTTGAAGCAAGGCGTAGTCTTTAAATGGGGGTTTTCAGGCATAGGTAATTAGGAATATGGCAATACCATTAAAGATTTGGGAACACAAGAAGAGAGACTGATTTAAGAGGATAATAAATACAACTTTTCATTGAGAAATCTGGGTGATTTTTGTCATAAGGGAGATGGAAATACTTAAGTAGACCTGGGAGGGTGTTAGGGTTGAAGGTAGAAATATTGAGAATGGGGATAGATGAGGCCTTGAAATTAAATGAAATAGCCAGAGGATTTAGTATCAAATGTGTCTTTACCAAGAGTGTCACATTGCAAAACCCCCACATCCTCCAGTTTTAGGACAGGAGTGCTCCAGGAGAGAGGATGTTGTTTGAAAGAACTCAGGCTGTTCCTTCGAGTTTTTATTTCTCTTTGGTGTTCTTTCAATTTGATTCTCATTTTGGTTGGACAGTAAAGCATAATGGTTTTGAGCATGAGAGCAGAAAACTAGGGTTTGAGTCCTTGTTCTGCCACCTACCCCGCCATGTATCCTTGTTAGAGTCATACAACTTCTTTGTGCTTCAGTTTCCTCCCCTATACAATGGGCATGATAATACCTACCTTTTATAGGGTTGTTTATGAATTATTCAATAATTTATCATGGTGCTTGAAACCTAGTAAGTGCTTCATAAACAGCGGCTCATGTTAATGCTAGATTCTTGCTGGCTCCACTGCTTCTGATCCTAAAGGGTGCACTACTTCTCTTTTTGTTTTTATTTATTTATTAACTTTTTCTGCTCTTTTTAATCTGAATTTGGACAAAATCTTTTTTTGTTTTTTGTTTTCACTCAGCATAACTGACACCGGCTGAATTTTCACAAAGAATTTTACTTAGTGTTAATTGAGTGTTAATATTCCCTTTAGTAAAAAGGGAATAATTACTGTGAATACAAAACAAATGTAAAAACAGTCAAGCTTCTATCAGCAAAGGCCTGTACAACTTGTTACTTGTTCCTGGGTTTCCTGCCACTCTCCATGCCGACCCTCAGGACCCCCAGCACTCCATATGGTGGCCACTGCTTTTCATACAGGGGAGTTGTTTACCTTTCACCTCTACTGAATACTCTCCAGATTCCTGCTAACAAAGCTGTTTTACTGACCCAGGACCTTTTGTTTTCATTCAGCTAGGATTTTGTTTGGCATCTTACTCGAAGCCTGACTTTTCTGGACTGTGGTGATTGACATAAATGATTGTAAGTGATATATAAATGTTTGTCCACTGGGATATAAATGATAAGCCTAAGTCTACTTATTTGTGTGGAATGTATTTGGAATCATTTCTCAGATAAATCTTCCTTTTCCCATATGGGAAATTGACCTTGATCAAGTAGAGCTGCACAGTGTAACAACAGTGCATTGATCATCAGTAAATATATAATATGAATTAAGGATTATCATCCATGTGTTAGCAGAAAGATTGTTTCTCACATTTGAATTTCATCCATGTGTGTTTGTGTGTGTGTGTGTGTGTACTGAATTTGGTAATGTTCTCAGTTCTGTATGGCTCTTTTCCAGTCGAGCCTGAAGGGTGTATAATTGTACACAAGCTGCAGTCACATTAGCAGAGTAACTTGGTTACTGGGATAGAATTGGAACCCAAATCTCTTGAATTTGATTAAAAAAAAAAGCAGCTGTACTAAGCTGTCTTCTCTGAAGGAGAAGATAGAGAATTTTGTATTCTCTATTCTGGTTTTACTTTCCTTACCTCAGGGAGAATCGAATTTGAAGAGGTTTTTTTTTTTTTTTTTTTTTTTTAAGAGAGAGAGGTTGGGGATGGGCAGGAGGAGAGAGAGAATCTTAAGCAGATTCCATGCCCAGCATGGACCCTGACTCGGGGCTCAGTCTCACGACCCTGAGATCATGACCTGAGCCGAAATCAAGAGTAGGATGCTTAACCGACTGAGCCACCCTGGTGCCCCTAATTGAAGGGTTTAACTCCTATGAAAGCGCAGAAGTCTTTCACTCCTTTCAGAAACACCACCTATGGTCTGTGCCTGTACCGGTAGAAGCCCAGCTCCTCAGTTGTTTCAGTTGTGTGCTTTTGGGTTTTTTCTCACTGACTGTTGAAGATATTCTCCATCCTTAACCTTCTGAAAGGATGATGCTCCTTTCCATGGGACAGCTAGTAAACTCTGAGGCATGGAGCCTCTCTAATAATTTTCCTCATATAAAAGGATTCTATGTTTAAATTGATGTGTCAGAAAGAGGTAATAATTGGCAGTAAAATATGAATTCTTAATTTTCCTGAAGGAAAATTATTTTCTGAAGAAAAAAGTGATTTTATGCTTCTGTTTGTTTTCTTTGACAATCTGTATTAAATACCTACTTAGGTAATGCCTTGATGTTGAAGTGAGAGAATAATCCCATTTTGTGTCCTTATATGAGTATTAAATATTCAATATCTTTATGATAGGGAAGAGGAGTGTCTTTGGTAAATAGAATGCTTGGCATTTTGGTTGGACACATTCTTTAGAATGAAAAAAAAGCTGAAGTCCAGCTATTTAATAGTGTCAGTGTCAGCACTTTCTCTCAGCTCTTGTAATCCAATTCCGGAGTTTGATCAGCTGCAGGGAGAGTTGAGAAGAACGGGAAAATGCAGACCAGCCTATCCTGTTCGTCATCTTCCCATTGTCTTATATTTGTTAAGATTACGGGGAATTCTGTACACTCCTGGTCCCTTCTGGTGGAGCATCAAATTTAGTATTAGATTGGTAATACAGAAGAGAAGTTGAGTTTGGTAGCCCATGTAGTTCATTCACTTAGTCATGGGTAGAGGGTGAGGATTTTCAGTAGTATTTCTTCAGTGTTAATTTTGGAAGAAATTGATTATTTAGTGTCAAGAAGTACTGGAGCAATAACTTGCTAACCTAGGGAAAAATTATACAGGACAGTGGTTATTAGAAATACATTTTGTTTAACAGGAATAGGAAAATGTTTACATTGTGACATTTGCCAGTTGTCAACACTGTTTTTGTGTGTATGTGTGTTTTATGTTGAATGACAAGAACCTTCATTATCTTTCACCATTGGAAGCAGTGAAGAAAACTAAGTGGCTTCTAATGAGGGAATTACTTTTAAAATTTCAAGCCCACTGACACTAAAGGGATTATTTTCAGTGCGCATTTTTCTCCTAATGTTAAACTGATTCTGATCTTCAGAGAGAACTTTCAAAAAGATACACTAGTACAGCAAAGCAGACTAATATTTTAGAAAGACTATTACCAGTAATAAAAAGGACAGAATTATGATAGTTTGATGCATTAATTTTAATAACTTTTTTCTCACAGCTCTTGAGTCAAGATGAGAAAAGTGAAACAGAAATACGGTTCTCATTTTGATTGTACTGAATTTATTATATGAAGTGCTGTCCTCCCTTCAGATGTAGAATCTGGGCTTATGTCCTTTTTGTTTAAAAGAGTAGGTGAGGCTAATTTTTCTGTAGCAGTGGAATTAAAAATTCTTCTCAGTGATTACCACTTAAAGCAATGTCATAGAAAATGCAGTAATTCGAATATAGCAGTCTGGGCAGTACTTAGTCCAGTTGCAAGTGGTCTTCTGCCTTTTTAAAGAGCACATTGTTAGAGATTATCTAAAACTGTCGTGAAATAGTTGCTTATAAATATTATATTTGTTCCTTGTCCTATAGTTGCAATAAAATTGATGATTTGGTTTTCATTAACATTCTTCTTTCATAATAATACTTTCGTTCCAATGGTCTGTCACAGATTTGGGGCCTTGCATTTTATGAACACATGTTATAAATCCATCCTACAATGGATAAACTTACTCTTGCTGATGTGCCTGCCTAGAAAATCTTTTTTGCTCCTCTGCAGATTGTCAGTTAAGTTGTCTGCTTTTTATATTTTTTTATTCTTTGTACCAATTCCATGTGCCACTTGGGGTACCATTTAGTCTTTACCTTACGCTGTCTTTAAACACTCCCCAGAGACAGATTGTCCACGGAGCTAATGAAGCTTAAACTAAAGGGACCCTCACTTACATGAGCCCCTTGGGATTTTATATACAAAATTTTGTAGTCTTTTCTTAAAGAAGTCCCCGAAATTGTATAAGCGTTAGACCCCACAAAACCTGCCTTTTCTAAAAAAGAAGACTGTTAGAGGAGATGAAAAACAAAAGTAAGTGCAGATTTTAGCTTTGTTTTCTAGGTGAAAAGGATATAAATAGAATATTTGAATGGGTTTTGTGTGATGTCAGATTTAATTTATCATGATAACCATCAGTAGTGCACCAGATGTTTTGACCGTATTTAGCTTCATATTAAATTAAGCATAGCCAGTGGCCTCTAAAGTCCATCTGTACTGCTGCCAAAGGTAGCACGGAAGACAGCGCCTTTCCTGCCTGTTACTGCTGCGGGCTGCTCTTTCTTTCTGGCCATGACGTGTAGGCTTTCAAATTGCTCGTAGAAAAGGTGAGCCTTTGTATTTGAACTTTGTATTCTACAAATCTGTACTGAACTAAGAGGCTTGCATGTTTCTTTTCATCACAATAGGTGGTCATTTTTAATTCTTGCTTATCTACAAACCAGTGGAAACAAATTAAATAAGATTAGTTAGGACTTTATTGCGGCCTGAAGTATAGTGAGAGGGAAACCATTACACACAAGTGCCAGTTAAACATAGGTGCACCTGAGGAGATTTTTCTGCATCTGCTACTACTAGTCATGGAAAAAACAATCAACTTACGATTTTGTCATAAATGCAGGTGAAGATCTGAAAATCCTTTGTTTTATTTATACTCAGAAAGACAAGTATTGAAATCACTGAAAGCCTTTATATGAATTTAAATGAACACACTTTGACTTTTACATGATTCCTACTTCATCAGCATAATCAGAGAACGCATGGATTCTTTCCCCATGAGTGAGGGTAAAACATACATCTGCAGTGTTCTTACATGAGGATCATTAAGATGGCAGACCTTGCAGATCAAACAATTTCCTCCCATACATGCTCTCATTCTCGCCTAGAAAAGCATTTAGACATCTCTGAAATTAGACCTCTAAAGTGTGTGCTAACGCCAGAACAGATATCTTGGAAATTTTATCATAATTTTTTTTTTTTTAAGTCCTAAATGTCCTCTATTTAACATGAAATTCTTTTGTATTAACCTCCTTTTATATGCTAGCTTTCACCAGACTGCAGAATTGCCTGATCTGACTTTCTAATGTAACTGTAATGAATCTTCTGGGAAGCCAAACGATTGAACACACATACTCTGCAACTCTATTGTAAAATATTCAGTCAATCCTGTCGATGTTGCTGATTAAAAAAGAAAGAAAAAAAAAAAGAATTGGGGGGTGAGAGAGAAATGAAAAACTCCCTAACATATATTAAGGCTTAAAACCAAACACGTTCTCTCAGGGATTTCAAGCTTTACTAGACATCATGATGTGCAGTAATGCCTCGCTTACGTATATTCAGGAACACCTTAATAAAAACATCACGTGGGTGGAGGCAGAATCAGCTTTGTAAAGCCAGAATTAGGGCATATGATTAAATTCAGCTTTGACACATTTATCTGAAAAAGCACGTGGAAAAAAACTGGCTCATTTGCACAAGCAGACAAATTGCTCAGTGCATTATGCTTGAGTACCCAGCAGAGTTAAATATTTGCTGGGCAATAAATGCAGCACCTACATACACCAGAGCCCAGATGTTTAGTGGTGGTCTTTCAAGTGTTTGTCCCTTGTAAGATACTCGGGGTCTTATTTAACAGCCAGAGAAATGAGAGGAAGGCTTTTCCATGATAAGTTGTTGTAACTAATTTATCCCAGGTATTTCTAATTGTAGCAAGATGTGTTAGGCTTATCCATGTGAAAGAAATTGAACACCAGAGTTTAATAATTAAGAATTTATTAGTTAAAACTGAATGTTATTATGAGCCAGATGCTGCTGCATTGAAACAGCCATTTTCATTAGCATTTTTAAATTGAAGAGAATTGAATTTAAATTTCGAGTGCCTTGCTTTTGATGAGTTAACATTTTAAAATCTTCTAAAATCCATCAGATATTAGGTAAATTTCCTTTAATTTCAACGAAAGACAATAATACACTGAAATATCAGGATAGGTAAGTGAATTAAAGCCTCTGGCTTTTAAAAATCCTGAATTCCTTGTTTTGAATATTATAAAATAATCTTGAAATTCTTGTGAAAAGAAATCATCGCAAAAATGTGTAGATTTGAAGAATGAATTTTACTTTTGACTGGAAGAGATATAAATCATTCATATGGAAGAGGCAATGGTGAATGGGAATGGGGTTTGTTTTTTTTCTCTTATTGCAGGGAAGCATTTTTAATAATAGCTTGAGTGGTTAGATAAAGCATCCAAAGGAAACTCCCAGGAGAAGAAGATTATACTGGAGAGAGAGATCTTTCTATGAATCATTTACGCTAACCTCTTGCTGAAGCACAGCTTGCATTTTTAATGAAAGATGATTGCATTTCATAAACAGATCTTTAAAAATTAAAATAATATTGATCCTTCCTAATTTAGGTCTATTAAAATAGCATGCTATACATCTCTGTCTAATAGCTCAGGACAGATTGTTATTATTATTTTTAACAGTATATACACAGTTTAATACTTTCTAATCAGAAGTTTCTTTAAATAGGACTTTGATTAAAATGTTTTTGGAAAATATTTTTCTTTGTTAAGTAGTAACTATGAAAGCAAGCTTTAAGTTACAAGATGATTTTAAAGTTTGGCACTTTATTTTAATTTTTTATTATTTTTTATTTTTAAGTAACCCCTACACTCAACGTGGGGCTCAAACCCACAACCCCGAGATCAAGAGTCACATGCTCTACCGACTGAGCCAGCCAGGTGCCCCTAAAGTGTGGCACTTTAAATTGTTTTCAACAATTTATTATGCTTGAGTACCTAGCAGAGTTAATAAATCTGGTTTCATGTATATTCCTTTATTTCTCTTGGTCACATCAGTTTCCTACAAAGGAAATGGTTTATTATTTGAAACATTGAATGTAGCATAGGAAAGGAGATTGGGTAGCTTTCAAGAAACCTTGGTTCAGGGCGCCTGGGTGGCTCAGTCGGTTAGGCATCTGCCTTCTGCTCAGGTCATGGTCCCAGGGTCCGGAATCAAGTCCCTGGTCGGGCTCCCTGCTCAGTGGGGAGTCAGCTTCTCTCTCACCCTCTGCCCCTCCCCCCTGCTCCAGCGCTTGCTCTCTCTCCCTCTCCCGCTCTCAAAGAAATAAAATCTTTTTTTTTTTTAAAGATTTTATTTATTTATTTGACAGAGAGAGACACAGTGAGAGAGGGAACACAAGCAGGGGGAGTGGGAGAGGGAGAAGCAGGCCTCCCGCGGAGCAGGGAGCCCGATGCGGGGCTTGATCCCAGGACTCTGGGATCATGACCTGAGCCGAAGGCAGACGCCTAATGACTGAGCCACCCAGGCGCCCCAAGAAATAAAATCTTAAAAAAACAAAACAAAACAAATCTTGGTTCACTTACACTGTTGTAATTGAGGACAAGTCAAGTTACCTGTCAGTGGTCAGTGTTCTTACTTTTGAAGTATGTCCCTCCATGAGCTGAAGTATCTGTAAAGTTACCTTGAAATTTTCTGAATTACCACTTTACAGTTGTGTATCATTTTGAAGACACTTCTCTGAACAAGGGTCATAGGAATCGTGTAGTTTAGCGCCTCCCATGTTAATATAACTGGAAGATGGTCTTGCTTTCCTTTTTCTGTTTTTAAAAATGAAAATATTCCTAAGTTAAAGATTTAGTACAAGAATATAAAAATGCAAAGGAAGTGCTTCCCTTAGGTAGAAGGATTAGAAATACAAAGCACAGTCAAAATTTAGCATCCTGTGACAATCTTTTGGATAACAGCCAGTTTTCTTTTTTTTCCCATTTGAAAAGTGGCGCACTATAGTGAGTAAGAGCACAGACTTAGGAGGCAGTCTTCTTGGGTTCAACTCCTGCCTCTTCCACTTAATGCTGGCTTTGTGACCTGTGGGCAGGTTATCTGGCCTCTATATCTTTCTGTTTAATAATAGTGGCTCTTCAAGGGCTGTTGTGAAAATTAATGGGTCACTCCTAGAAGCTATGTAAGTTTTAGCTGCTCTTGTATTATTTACTTTGATTTTACTTGTTTTGCATTGGCTAAAGAAAAGTTATTTGGGGAATGTTCTTACAGTAGAATCGGATGGGGGAATTCATTCTCATTTCTTGGAATTAAGGTTTTTTTCCAGCTTTGCTTTTTATTTTACCTCCTTAGTGCTGTGTATATCACTAGATGAGGACGCTGGTAATGTAGTTACTTGGTTGGTTGGTTCGTTTTTGTTTTTTTTTGTGAGTAAAGCGATAGAATTTTATTATGCAAGGATACAGAAAAAGCTCTCAGGAGTGGAAGGGGTCCCGACAGGGTTGCCCACTTGATTTTTTTTTTTTTTTTAATGAAATGGATCCTAAACTAAAGATTTAGTATAAGAATATAAAACTGCAAAGGAAGGTCTTCTCTGAGGTAGTCTATGGAGTTAATTCTGAAATTCTATTTAGCTTACTAGTTGCTATAGGAATAAGCACAGTACTTGGGATTCTTGACAATAAAACCATGCATATTTTACACATTCTTTCACCTGATACTGTAGAGTGGATCAGCAGAGCAAAACTAACCAGGCCGGCATAAGTTTAGCTTTGGCATTGTTTAGGAACCTTGGCAGAAACATGGACATTGCTATTTATTTAGAGATAAAATGACTCCACTGTTTTTTAAATATTAAATATTAAATTACATGTGGTCAGGCTTGTTGCTTCTGAAATGCTGGGCTGCTAATTTGTGATGACCTGATGGGGCAGCACGTTGAGACCATTCTGCTCAGTGAAGGCTCCCCTGCCGCTCCAAGACCAGCAGGGATGTGCGGTTTCCCTAGATACTCTGGGGTAGGACAATTATTTGTTCTTACTGTTTTGCCTCTTCATAATGACTGAAGGAAAAGATACTATAGAAAATCGGAGAATCTAATTCTAGTTGAATCCATAGTATCTTATTATGCTCTCCAAGCCCTCCCAGCCAGATCATGTCTGGTGACCTTTTGTGTGAAGAAATATTACAGACAATAGTTTTTTTTCTTTGGGAATGGTACTGACTTTAGGCAGAATTAGGAAATGAATAAAATTTGCTTTGGGGATCATCCCTCTTCTTTTTACGTGACCTTCTTACTTCCTCTACCAGCCTAGACACCCTCCCCTCAGATGCCAGCGCTTGTTGTCTTACACCTGCCCCACCACTCCACTGCTCCCTGCAACTGCTTTCAGCCATCTGGGTGAACGATTGCATGTTAAGATGTTTCACCCAGAACTCTCCCAGAATTATTTGTATAAAAATAAGGTGTAAGTAAATCATAGGTGGATGTTATTGCATACTTATTAGATGCCAGACACTGTTCTCAAACTTCTTGACAGTGGGTTAAGGACATTTATTATTGTAACAACACTATGCAGGAGATACTGTTATTTCTCCATTTTATAGAGGGAACCAAAGCAGAGAGAGTAATTTAAACAAGGTTTTACAGATAGTAAGTGGTAGAGCAGGCATTCAGACCCTGGCAGTCAGGATCCACAGCCTGAGTCAGAGACTGAATCACTGTGCTAAACTACCTCTCTGTCAATGTGTATGGATTTCCAGTTGAGAGAGTTTCAGGTAGTCTAGGTAAAAATGCCTGTGTGTGTGTGAGAGAGACAGAGAGAGAGAGAGAAATGTGTGGGGAGGGGTGGGAAGAGAGATTTTTGCCTTCTCTACCCCCTCTTTGTCTTCAGGATGGCCAGAGTTGTCTGAAAATGAGCTTTTTAAAATAATTTACCTGCTTGTCCCAATTCCTTTCCTTCCTATTCTCCCAAAGGTCTGGTTAAGAGTATCGATGCAACTCTTGATTTGGGGGTTGTAGGTTTGAGCCCCATGTTGGCTATAGAGGTTACTTAAAAATAAAAAAATCTAGGGGCACCTGGGTGGCCTAGCTGGTTAAGTGTCCGACTCTTGGTTTCAGCTCAGGTCATGATCTCATGGGTTGTGGAATGGAGCCCCATGGGCAGGCTCCATGCTTAACTGGGGGTCTGCTTGAGATTCTCTGCCCCTCCCCCCCACTCGCATGCACACTCTCAAATCTTTAAAAAAATCTTCTAAAAGAAATCTGATTCTATAATTTTGAGCAAGATACTTAACCTCTTCAAAGCACAGCCTCCTTATCTCTAAAATGGGCATAACACTAAGAATACCTACTCTTAGGTAAAGATCAAATGACAGAATTGATATGAATTGCTTGGTGTAATTCCTGGCGTGTCCTAAGTGGGTTTTTTTTGTAGTGACAGGGTGGGCAGAGGGAGGTTGGTGGGTGTTTGTAAACAGGGACTGCTTGAATAAGTATCATCCAGAGTTAATGAGAGATCATCATGATAGGCAACAGAAGGGCACCTGTTTCAGGAAGTGTGTTCAGGTGTTTCAAGCACTTTGGAGCAGCTCATATTGAAGACAAGACTGATAATTGCTTTTGAAATGATATGTTCGGTATTACAGTAGTTTGAAGCTATGAAAGACAAACTGTGACTGAAAATCTTATTAACCTGGGAGCTTTCCATAGCTCATAAAGAGTAGAGATTAATTTCAGAGAGAATAGGAAAAAGAGGCAGATGGATTTTGCACATAGAAATATATATATTTTTAAGTCACATCAAGAGAAGGAGATTCAGAATGTGAAAGAAAAATGATTTTTATGTGGTGATAGCCCCAGTTTTTCTAGTGTCCAGTTAAATATTTAAAGTTTGCTTTTGCCAGAAACCTTAAAATAGCAAACATTTCTCCGTATTACAGATGAGTGAGAAAACACCTTTTTGGCAAAAGCAATTTTGTAAAATATGTCTTGATTCTTACTCCTGGATACTTAAAAATTATTTTTTTCTCATTAGTTTAAAATGACATCTGTAAGCAAGCTTTAAGCTCTTGGGTTAATATCAGAGCTAATATTTGTGACTCCATTTTTTTTTTCATTTAAAAATAAAGGTGGCATTTAAAAAGAAACCTCCCAGGGTGCTGGCTCAGTTAGTAGAGTATGAGACTCTTGATCTTGGGCTTGTGGGGTTCCACGGGAAGCCGCTTCTCCCTCTCCCACTCCCCCTGTTTGTGTTCCCTCTTTCGCTGTGTCTCTCTCTGTCCAATAAATAAAATCTTAAAAAAAAATCTCTTAAAGATTTTATGTATTTATTGGAGAGAGAGCATGAGCAGGGAGGGAGGCAGAGGCAGAGCAAGAAGCAGACTCCCTGCTGAGCAGGGAGCCCGATGTGGGACTTGATCCCAGGACCCCGGGATCATGACCTGAGCAGAAGGCAGCCGCTTAACCAACTGAGCCACCCAGGCGCCCCCCCCTGCCCCGCAAATCTTTGTTATTCTTCCTGTTTAGTGTAACCATAATTCTAAAAGCATGGAAAATTACAAACCTTGGCACATGCTATAGAAAAGGTGTGTAGGAAGATTTATCTAAGAGAGATGGTGTTTCTTCTGCATCCAATTTGCAGATCCTACCCCCATTTCAAATGTTTATAGTTTTTTCCTTCCCTTACTGTCTTTTTCCTTTCTTCTATCTTTTTAAAAAAATTAATTTAGGCTCCACGCCCATTGTGGGGCTTGAACTCATGACCCTTAGATCAAGAGTCCCATGACTATCGACTGAGCCAGCCAGGCACCCCTTTTCTTCTACTATCTTTACTGTCTTTCAGTGTAAATTAAGATCTTTTACATATACACGGTCTTTATCAAGAGCCAAAGGGTTTTAATATAGCATTTGTTTTATTATGCATGTATTAGGGAATGGAATTGTATATATGTATATATTAATCAGAAGCATTTAAATTAATTTTTGAAAAATACTGATTAAATTATTAGTCACTTTTTCAGAAAGAATATCCCTACAAGGGAAAACCTTGTTGGTAATTGGCATGACATTTCTTTGTATTTTTTCTTTCTGTCTACTGTGGGCAGCTTTTGACAGAGAAGATGTCTGTAGAATCCAGTCCTCCCGGGAAATTCCCTGGGGTGACTGACTTTGATGGCTCCTGGCCATGAAGTTATACCCACCTGAGTGTTGGAGTGAGCTGTGGCACGAAGCCTGGAGAGTTCTGTACCCATCACCATAGCCTCAGTTTGAAGCATTTTCTACTCTTTTTTCTTGGCAGTTTATTCAAAGGAATATTTGCTATGTTTACTGTCTATTTGGTACCTGCATAGCTTCAGCTGTCAGAAAAACAGTATTCTGACAGTCTGTGTCTAACAACAGTATTTGTTGATAGCAACTTAAGGCATTTGATATAAAGAAATGATGTAATTCCAGCAATAGGTAAAATGTATTTTTGTTCCCACTCTGGTTTTAAAGGTACTATTGATATGTTATAAAACATCTGTGGTATATAATATGGGCTAGTCAGTAGCAAGAGTATAAGTGTATCTAGTGGCTAAAATTAAAAAGTTTTATGGCAAGGGCTGCCTGGGTGGCTTTGATAGTTGAGCGGTTGAGCGTCCCATCCCGACTCTTGGTTTCCACTCAGGTCATGGATCTCAGGGTTGTGGTTTGAACCACTGGCTCTGCACTCAGCTTGGAATCTGCTTGACCCTCTCCCTCCCCCTCTGTCTCTCCCCCTGCTCCTGCTCTCTCCCTGTCTGTCTCTCTCTAAAATAAATAAAATATTAAAAAAAAGTTTTAAGACAAAAAAACGGGAAAAAGAACCTAGAATTACACAAACCAGAGGCAGAACCTGCTAAGGCACCATGCCTATTTGTAGATGACTACTGCACCCCAGCTAATGAGTGTTTTCTTATTTTGATGCCTGATAGAAATTTTTTTTTCTTAACCCTTGGCTTTTGTGAGGAGAGAATCTTATTTTGAGAGTGGGTATTTTGAAGGCATAAAATTATGTAACATTTTATTTTATTTTACTTTAAGATTTTTATTTACTTATTTGAGCAAGCGGGGGTGGGGGTGCAGAGGGAGAGGCAGATTCCTCACTGAGTGCAGAGCCAGATGCGGGGCTTGATCCCAGGACCCTGAGATCATGACCTTAGCCGAAGTCAGATGCTTAACCGACTGAGCCACTCAGGCGCCCCTGATGTAACCTTTTAGAGTTTAATTGGAATATTTAGTTCCCAAAAGGACTGAAGTTGGTTTGTTTGAAAACTTAAAAAAAAAAAAAAAGTTAATTTATCAGTATTATTTGGGAGAAAATTCCACACTGTACCTTTCCTGACAAGAAATCTTAGACATTGGTAGACATATTGCCATAACAAAGTTACAGAATATCAGATATTAAGGCTAACCTTGGAGTAGGACAGCTGACGATGATGGTGTGTGCAGAAGGGAAGTCACTTGCTGGTAAAGATGAAATCGTGATCTGAACCCAGGCAGTTTGATTTCAGAGTCCAACCCTGAACTGTGACCTGAATGGGCCGGAAGCCACTGAAAGAGCCTGAACACAGCTCAGTAAGAGAATGCTTATTGGTCCTTAAAAGACGTTGAGCAGGTGTTGCGTAGAGGCCGTGGGGTTTGTACGCATGCAGCACTGTACTGCCCTGCCCCCTCCCCTCCTCTTCTCTTACTCTCTCACTCCTGCAGCACTCACTCAGTCAGCACATCCTTATTGACTCCTGACTGGGCCAGAAACAGACCTGGAGTAATAGCTCCTAATTCCTCTCTAGACTTGCACTTTTGCCCCTCTAAAATCCATTCTTAACACAGTCGGAGTGATTTTTTTCAGAAGCATAAATCACGTCATTCTCTTACTTAAAACTCTTTAGGAGTTCGTCATCCCGCTAGGAGTAAAATCTAGATTTCTTTCAGTGGCCATATGTCACCATGGTCTGGCTCTTCCAACTCTCTGATGTAACCTCTGACCACTTTCTACCTTGCTTTGTTAGCTTCAGTCACATTGGCATCCTGTCTGTGCTGTTGTTTGAGGAACTGACAAGCTTACTCTCACTTGAGGTAGATTGCATTTATTGAAACCCCCAGCCTGGAATGCTCTTCCATCAGGTTTTGCTTTGCTTGCTCTGTTTTATAATTTAGGTTTCCTTTCAGTACTACTCCTTGAGGAGGCCTTCCCTGGCCACCAGTCTAAAGTAGCCCATCACACGGGGCGCCTGGCTGCCTCAGTTGGTAGAGCATGTGACTCTTGATCTTGGAGTTGTGAGTTCGAGCCCCACGTTGGGCATGGAGCCTGTTTAAAAAATACGACCATAGTCTATCACACTACATCACCTTATCTTGTTTTTTTTTCATCATTTATCATCTGAAATTGTGTCATTTGCTTACATTATTTGACCCCTCCCCTGACCGTAGGTTCCACAAAATTATTGTCAAGGATTGAATTTCCAGCACCAGGGGAAGTTCTTGGCACATAGTCCGCTCTCAATCAACATTTTTAAAATGAATGAATAAGCTTACCATGGTCTCGTCTTCATATCTCTGTTAGAGTCAGCCACTATGAGAGGGGTGGTTAGTAATGAAGTGGTGGGGAACACTGGGTCTGGATGTTTAATCCCACCACCATTTACTAACTGTGTGACCTTGGACATGTGTGACATATTCCTTAACTCCTCCAAACCACAAACTCCTTATCCAAAAATTGTGGTGGTGATGATGATGCTAATAATAATTGCTGTTTTACTCCCTTAGTGGGGTGGTTGTGATGATGAGAGGAGTGGATGATTGAGTACTTGTAAGGGAGGGGAAATAGTACCTGGCACATAGTTTACTGGATCAGGATACGTAGCCATTATTATCACCATCACAGTCTGGTGAATGTGTTGTGACGTGTCAGATTTAGAAACCCATTTGTTTAATTTGTTTCTCTTGTAAAATACGCATGCCCTGATGCCTTACTATATTTTAATCAAATCAATGCCTATTTGGGCCTTCTAGGAATGGCTTTTTTAAAGATTTTATTTATTTATTTGAGAGAGTGGGAGAGAGAGAGAGAAAGAGACAGAGTGTGCACCGGCAGGGGGCAGAGGGCGAAGCAGACTCCCCGCTGAGCAGGGAGCCCCATGCGGGGCTCCATCCTAGGACCCCGGGATCATGACCTGAACCAAAGGCAGATGCTTAACCAACTGAGCCACTCAGGTACCCCAGGAATGGCGGTTTTGATTGGGTAAGAGGAGAGAGCAGTAATTTAGGAAGGTGGGACTAGGTGGGATGAAGTTCCTGAAATGCTTAATGTCCTAGCCTTTGGGATCGGGAGGTCGAAGGCTGAAAGGGGAACTTTGGCAAACACCATATTTTCCCTACTTGGCAATATATATATATATATATATATTTTTTTTTTTTTAGATTTTATTTATTTATTTGACAGAGAGAGAGATAGCAAGAGCAGGAGCACAAGCAGGGGGGAGTGGGAGAGGGAGAAGCAGGCTTCCCGATGAGCGGGGAGCCTGATGTGGGGCTTGATCCCAGGACTCTGGGATCATGACCTGAGCCGAAGGCAGACGCTTAATGACTGAGCCACCCAGGTGCCCCCTCTACTTGGCAATATTAATGAGAGTCTTGTAATTACTTGGTGATTACTTGGTACTTGGTAAATTACAGGTGCTAGAATTAATACATTCCTGTTGATATAGAAAGCTGTAGCCTTCTGCTTTTGAAGTTTTAGCTCTGCTCTCTTAATCCAAGCCTTATTGCTTGAGTTGGAGCACAAAGCTTGATTGGAAATGGAGTATCTGATGATAGTATGGAGAAAGGATGGGAGGACAGTATGAGAAATGGTGCCACGACCGGTAAGACTGTTGTAGTAGCTGAACTAAGATGATTTGAGAATGAATAGAGAGGGGAATGAGGGGAGGCTGGTCATTCATGATCTATGAGGAGTGGGGTTGAGAAATCCCAGGCTGCTGATTTATGTGATTAGGTGATTTAGGAGTGCAGGTTTGAATCTTAGCTCCACCACTTTCCAGCAATAACTGTCAGCAGGTTACTTCATTTTTCTGACTCAGTTGCATTGTCTGTAAAATGGTGGAGGTGGGTAATGGTGTTTGTCTCACAGAACTGTCTTAGGGTTTAAATAAGGCTTTATTTAGCGTGTAGTAAATTATATAGTAATAACTGAAAGTGATTAGTAAATATACCTTCTTTCTTAATATCTTTAGTAACAACTAGGATTGGGAATATTACTAATGAGAATCAGATTAGGGAGTAAAGGAGGAGTAGGTTTTGGGGGTACAGTGTATATGGGATATTTAGTTAGAGAATTCCAGCTGGACGTTTGTGTATGGGCTTTGAGTTTAGGAAAGAGTTCTAGGGCCAAATAGCTAGCAAGGAGGTGGTAATTAAACAAGGGTGTCTTACATGTAGTAGATACTCAGCAAATCAAGCATGAATACCATGTGTTGATTTATCTCTTTTTCCAGAGTTGTAATTGGCAACCAAAAAATGGTATATTTGAAAAAGAAGCAAATTCTAGGCTGAGCCATTATCATCTCTGGACTGGTTGCTCTTAACAGGCCTTGTGCTTCTAAGAATCTCCTCCTGCTCCCCCCCCCCAACACACTCACACAGGGTTTTTACAACACTGCAGGCAGTGATCCTTTTTTTTTTTTTTAAAGATTTTATTTATTTATTTGAGATAGAGTGAGCGAGAGAGAGAGAGAGAGCATGAGTGGGGGGTGGGGGGAAGGGCAGAGGGCGAGGGAGGAGCAGGTTCCCTGAGCAGGGAGTCCGATGTGGGGCTCCATCCCAGGATCCTGGGATCATAACCTGAGCTGAAGTCAGCCTCTTAACCAACTGAGCCACCCAGGCGCCCTACTGTAGGCAGCGATCCTTTCAGAACCTAAGCCACACCCTGTCCCTCCTTTGCAGTAGACTTTCCAGTGGCCTGACATTTCTCTCATAAAAGTCAAAAGCCTTACAGTGCCATCCAGACTTTCTGCCCTCGTCCCCACCCCTCCATGCTTGCTCACTCACTCCGGCCACATTGGTTTTCTTACTGTTTCTCTTGCCTGCCAGGAGTGCTATTTTTCCTTCTGTCCTGAGCACTATTAATGATAATGTAAAGCAGACCATGATCATAACTTGTATTAGTCAGTGCTGAGTTGACAAGGGACAGAAATCCAGCTCAAACAAAAAAGGGAATTTGAGTTTGTGTAATCTGAAAGTTTTGTGGGTGAACCTGGGAAGAGGTTCAGAGAAGCAGTGAGAATCTTTTTTTTCTCCATCTTCTTCCTTTGTTTTCCTTTGTGTTCACTTCATACTCATTAGGCTTTCCTCATGTTGTAGCAGAGATGACTATCTGTAGCTCTAGGCCTCATCTCTGTAGCTACTGGATCCAGCAAAAAGATTCTTTTTTCTTACTGTTCTAGCAAAAATTCTGGGGAGGGTTCCAGTTGGCTGTGTTTGGACATGGGCTCATTCTTCAATCATAGTGGCCAGGAGGATTTAGCACACTGATTGGGCAGCCCTGGATCTACCCAAACTACATGTTATTAGATCCCCACAAGAAGAAGGGATTCTTTTCCTAGAAAGGGGCAGGAGGAGGCTAGACAGACAAAAACCATCATTAGATTACTATTTAACATGAACATAGATATAATCTATTTTAACAGAGGTACAAACAAGATACTTTGATAAGACCCAGGAAGCACCATCTAATCCTGATTTTGAGGACCAGAGGAATCTTCACCAAGATGACATTTAAACTGAGCCTTTCAAAAGTAAAAAGGATGTTGTAAAATAGAAAAGAAAGGTAATGTACTTGAGGTGGTGGAAAAGTGTGCTGCCAAGGCTCAGCAGTTGGAAGGAAGGGCTGAGGCTAGAAGTTTAATTCTTAAAATTAGGGTACAAGGAATTTAGACTTTATTCAGTGCATGGTAGAATCCAATAGTTTTTAAGCAGGAGAGAATCTCATCAGACTTCTCTTTGCAGTGGTTTAGCCAGGTAATCAAGAAGGCTGAACCAGGCCAAGAGTGGTGTGTTATAAAAGGGGACAGATTGGAAAACATTTGGGAAACAGAAATGAAAATACTTAATGATACCTGGACATGCCAAATATCAGTAAATGGGTAAGTGTAATCATGGAAGTAATTAAAATAGCCTGGGGTAAGGTGGCCAGCATGAGTAGTACACACCTCCTCACTGACCTACTTGACAAGTGGCGTCAACAGCACCACTGATGTCAAAGAAAAATCAAATTTTCTAATATATGGTATCTTTTTTCTTGGGTCTAGGTGATTTTGAAGTTTTCCATTTTATTTTTTAAGTATTTATTTATTTTAGAGAGGAAAGGGAGAGTGCTCGCGCGTGGGGGCTGGGGCAGGGGCAGAGGGAGAGGGAGAAAATCTCTAGCAGACTCCTCACTGAGCGCAGAGCCCAGTGTGGCGCCGTCCTCCACCCCCCCCCCCCCCCAATCTCATGCTGGTGAAATCTTGACCTGAGACAAAACTAGGAGCTGGTTGCTCAACCAACTGCACCACCCAGGCGCCCCTGAAGTTTTCCGTTTTAGACCATGGGATTTTTCTCCATTGATTCTGCAATTCCTGTTTATTTTTTCTCAACTAGATTCTAAGAGTCTTTTAGTATGTGGATGATATGTTTTATTTCTTTTGTGTTTTAACCATGAAACTCAGTATAGAACTGTGCACTTGGCTGATTGAATATTTGTTAACCAGCATCTCTTTTACATTTTCTTGTTTTCTTTTACTGCCTTATTAAAATCTGAAGGTGATCTCTTCCTGACCCAATAAATATTGTGAGCTATTTGATCAGTTCTGTATTCCCTATTCTGTTCTAATGTCTAAATGACACTCCTCATTGTATAATTTTCCCTATCAAAGTTACTCGGTTGAGAGCTTACCCATCAGTTATGTTGCTCTGCACAGGACTTTTATGATAGAGCATTTAAGGATGCAACTACCATGACTTAACTATCGTGTTTGTGAAGATTTGTAGTATCAGAAGAATTATACCTGAAGAAAATCCTGTTACAAAGGTAAAACTGAATTCCCTCTGTAGTTAGTCTGGACCTCATAATGTTATGAGAGGTATGATATGAAATTCCTATCTTGCCATATATGAAACTTAAGTAATTTATATTTTCTATAGCAGGGTTTTCTCCAGTGCTGAGGCAGGACATAGAATTCTTAGCTTTTTGTTAAAATGTACTTGAGCAGTTAACTCAGGGGTAGCCTTAGTGATCTTTGGGTGTAACTTGAATAGCAATTTAATTTCATAAAGTCCTTTGGGCCTTGAGTTAAATTAAAGAGAATTACCTCTCAAGTATGTGTCCACTCCCACTTGGAGAGCTTTTCATTTCACAGCCTCCATATTAAGATCAACTTCTGAGACTCTTTTCATTCATTCAGCCCGTATCCATTGAGCACCTACTGTGTTTCTCACAGTCTTAGGAGGTGAGGAGGTAGCAGTGAATAAAACAAACCAAATATTTCTTTATTCATGGAGAAACGTTCCAGTGGGAGAAGACAGACAATAAACAAAGGCGTGCAGACATGTTGATGGTGATAAGCCCTGTGGAGAAAAATAAAGCAGGAAAGGGGGAAAAGGAGTGCCAGGATTTGGCTGAGGGAGTGGTAATGGTGGGTTTATAAAGAGTGGTTGGGGAAGATGACATTTGAGCAAAGTGAGTCATATAGATGTCTGAGGAAAGTCTATTCTCTGGTGGAGGGAATAGCTAGCTCTGAGGCCTTTTTTGAGTTTGATTTTATTGATTGGCTTTCCTTGATTAGGCTATGAATGTATATATGAAGAAACTTTATATAGAGAATGAGATATACATCAGTTGGAATAAAAACAATTAAAAACAATCACATAAACACGCTAGGTACTTGAATTCTTTTCTTGATATTGGACTAGTGTTAAAATATGTGTGGAGCGGGGTCCCTGGTAGGCTCAGTTGGTGGAGCGTGCAACTCTTGATCTTGGGGTTAAAAGTTCGGGGAAAAAAAAAAAAGTTCAATCCCCACATTGGGTGTAGAGAATACTTAAAAATACATTCTTTAAAAAAAATGTGTAGAGTGTGTGAATATGTGTGCCTCTGGCTGTTTCTGTATGAAACAAGGCAGCCCTAGTAATTATACTGTAGAGTGTTATTATAGGGGAAGTTGTAATTGGTCATTTGAATTCAGTAGTCAGCCTGTGTTTATTGTACTTTTGCTGTTAGATTAGTACCGTGCCGAGTATTGGGGAAGATAGTGAAGTACAAGATATTATGCTCTGGTCCGATTGGCCAGATTGTTGTCTATATGGATACTGTGAAATAAGCTAGCATGGTTAAATGGGAGCATTACTGAACTAGTATTCCTACATATCTTTCCACAGTGGCAGAATAACTCTACATACCAATTCAGCTCTATAGCTTTTACCCCTTATAGTTCTGAGCAGATCCTGGGAGAGTCAGCAAGAGAGAGATTCCTTTTTGGAGTAGGTGTCAGAGAAGAGCTAGTTTTGATTTCAGATGGGCTTAAAGTGCTTGAGAGGACTGTTTTCATTGCATAATGATTCTAGAACTATGGTTGAGTAAACAAGTTACTGAAAACAGATATGATGTCTTGATTTTTTTTTTTTTTTAAAGATTTTATTTATTTATTTCACAGAGAGAGAGATAGCGAGAGCAGGAACACAAGCAGGGGGAGTGGGAGAGGGAGAAGCAGGCTTCCCGCCAAGCAGGGAGCCTGATGTGGGGCTCTATCCCAGGACCCTGGGATCATGACCTGAGCCGAACGACTGAGCCGCCCAGCTGCCCTGATGTCTTGATTTTCTACCGTGGAACCATGGTGTGCTATGGAATGTTGTGTTGTAATACTTGGTTTTCATTATTGGGTGTAAATAAACTGAATCATTTGGTATACGTCTGACATAAGAATGGCACTGTTCACCTTGAAAACCAACAGTGTTTTTCCTTATCTTATACTATATAGTCATATTAATTTTTATTACCAGCTGTTTGAATTAGGTTTTTTCCCCTTTGAGGAGTAGACTTTTTATTTTACTTTATTTTAGTTGTTAAGCATGAAACAAAGCCATTTTCTCCTCATCCTTCAAGTGATGTATGGATAATCTTTTTATTGCACGTACACTGATCAGCATGTCAGGTATAATGTCATTACCACAATATTTTCCTTTTATGCTGTTACTTCATTAAGTCTTTTTCCTCCTCCATTCAGCATTCATTAACTGAACTGATATTTATTGAGTGCCTACTTTGTTCTAGACATCTCTTTGGGATTCACTGATGAGAAAGACCTTTTTCTTCATAGAGGTAAAAGTATGGAAGATGAAATAAATTGTTAATTACAGTAATGTGTGGTATGTATTCTAAATGGGGAAGAAGAGGGTTCTATTTGGGTATACTTAGCAGGGGCACTTGACTTGGAGCAAGAGACATCTAAGTTGAAACCTGAAGAATGATGAAGAATCAGCTAACTGAAACATGGCTATGGAATATGAAGGGAAATGAAAGGGCATTCTGGGGATGGAAGAAACCTGTACGCAGTGGCCCAGAGGCAAAACAGAACAACAAAAAGCAAACATATCTTTGCACATGGCAAACAACATAAAGTTCCTAATATCTGGAACATAGTTTTTTTTTTTTTTTTAAATTAAGTAGGCTCCACTCCCAACGTAGGTCTTGAACTTACGACCCTGAGATCAAGAGTTGCATGCTCCACTGACTGAGCCAGCCAGGTGCCCCAGATTTTTTTTTTTTCTTTAAACTCTACTCCTGATGTGGGGCTTGATCTCACAACCCTGAAATTAAGAGTTGCATGCTCTACTGACTGAGCCAGCCAGGCATCCCTGGAGCATATATTTTGAGGAGGAAAGTTGCAAGGAACTTTCAAAGCCATTACTATTTTTGAATCCCATCCTGTTGACACTTGAGAAATGCCTGAGAGGTTTGAAGCAGTGGATTGACAGAATTGGCTTCGCCATTTACAAAGATCATAGTGGTCGCCATTGAAGGGAAAAAAGAGGGCACATCTGTGGGAGGAGGCCTATGGCTGTGATGGCAACACAAGAGTTGTGAGCCAGGACTGGGGCATTAGCATTGGGAATGGAGAGAAGTGGATGGATTCAAGAAATACTCGGAAGATAGGACCTACAGGACTTGATGACTGAAGAAGAATCAAGGATGCTCCTAGGTTTCTGTCTTGGGCCAGAGTGATAATGATGATGGTGCTTATGCCAATTGTTGATTTATTGCCTCTTACCTCCAAGTTTGCCTTTTACTTTCTGCTCTGTGAAAATGAATGTGGACCCTTTAAATACTTACCTTTGGCCAGTGGCAGGAGAAAGGAAAGGGTTTTACTTGCTGGTTCCAGTGTGCTTGCCTGGCAGGCTCTGGCAGCCCTCTCCCACCCACCCCTACCTTGGGCAGTGTTGTAGCAGGGTGCCTCTAGTGAGATACTTCCCCGCAGAACTGCTTTCTTTGTCATTCTAGAGGACTGATTTCTAGCAAGTTCCCAAGGGTGGATTTCCAGAAGTTCCATCAGATGTAAGCCCTCTCCAACAAGGTCTGGATCTCAGTCCTAGGATTGGGAGAACTCTTCCTTAGGTGCCCTGTCTCAGCCCTAAGAGTAGTGGTGATGATATAATTTGCCATGTAATATTATATTTGCTGTTATATTTTATGTCATCTCTTCTTTTATTCCTTCGAATTCTTTTTACGTCTTTCTAGCCAATTCTTTATTACTCCAGTTTCCTGTTGTAGTTAATTAATTCTTTATTTTAAAAACTTTTCTTGTTCAAATTACCATTTGTTTTTTCTTTCCTGTTAGACTTAGGCTGATACAGTGCTCTGATATGGTCCAGGAATAAGAACATATTTGGGGAGGATCTGTCAGTTTGGTTTGAAACATGCTAAATTTTGAGTATATGACACTGATGCAGAGATAACCGAAAGCATGTAATATATTTGGGTTTGGAATGAGCTCTGGACTGAAGATGTGTTGTTGATTGCCCAGGGAGAATGTTGAGGAAAGAGATAACAGGGCCCACGCTAGAGTCCTGTAGATCACTGCCCTGAGGCCTGTTCAGCTGAAGAGGAGCCTACTAAGGAAGCTAAACAAAATTGGCCACAAAAGCAGGAGAACAAGGCATTACTGAAGGAAGAAGTTATCAGTGATAAATGCTACTGAAAAGTCAAGTAATAGAAGGAGTAGAAATTGTCCACAAATAGCAAAAGTAGCAAACAGCTTAAAAGTATTTATTTGCTTGTTTATTTGGGAAGCACTACTAGAAATTCCACTTGGTTAAGTTTACGAAGTATCTGGGTCCCCACTATCAGTAGCTTGGGTTCTGGAACCTGGCTGCTTAGGTGAGAATGCAGGTTCCACCATTGACTAGCTGTGTAGTTTTGGACAGTTGGTGAAGCCCTATGTGCCCTACTCTCTCATCTGTGTGTAAAGTATACAGGGTCAGAGTGATGGGTTGTTCATCATGTTTTATTCCTAGGGTTGCAGTGAGGGTAAAATGGGTTAATGTATAGAAAGCGCTGAGCACAGTGTTGGCACTCAAACCCTGGGTAAACTGTGACCTGGTATTGTTGGAATGCTGGGCATTGTGGTGGGTAGAAAGATGATCAGGGCTGCAGCCTCTGCCCTGAGGTGTGGGGGGTGTGGGAAGAGGCTTACTGATACAGTACAGTGAGTGTTAGGTATCAGGTAGAGTCCTGAATAAAGTTTATGCCTGAGGGATGCTGATCAAGAGTCTGGGAGGAGGTGAAGGCTGGATTGGATCTTAGAGGGGTGCAGGGAGGAGGAATGGAGAGTGCTGGACGGTGTGGTCCCACAGTGGAATCATGGCTGGCCCCCGGAATTGGGGTGGGGTGATGGCAGAAGTGTTCATCATCTGAACACACCCTCAGGACACCCTTGTGTCCGATAGTATACTTGACAACAGTCTAAAGCTACTTAAAACTTATTTGGTGCCAGCATCCCCATAGGCTTTCCCTGACTGTGAGTTTTGAGTGTTTTAAGTTGAAGTGTTCTAGAAGGGGAGTGAAGGACTGCAGCTAGTGCTGCTTTGTTGGGTTTTACCTTCAGCATTGAATAATTTTGCCCAATTCCTGGACATTGATAAAGCTCAGAACTGCTTATAGTTCACATGAGTTCTCCTCAACCTGCAATTCTTTTTGAAGAGTTTAACAACTGAAGAAATGGGAATTCCTCGAAACTGTGGCTGTTCTTTTAAGAGCTTACATTTTTGGAGATTTAGGAAATAAAAGTGTGATTAACTTTTGATTCCTTGGAGGAAAAAAAGCAATTCAGCCTTAAAACTGGGTGATTTCTTCTCTGATTGGAATGTTCTTTCTTTCTTTTTTCTCTATCTAGCAAACTAGTGCCCCTCCTCAAATGGACAGCTCAAGTATCCATTTGCTGTGGAGTCCTTCCCTGACATTTTGAGTCTTCAGTCCCACCAAAGCACTGTCCGAAGATGAGTCTGTTGTAGTGCTGATAAGCTTTCACTGAGGACTCTTAAGTCAAAGAACAAGAACAAAGCAGCAAGCATTCATTTGAGTTTGTTATCTTAAGATCCTCTTTGAGGATGTCTCTTGGCTGGAATGGTACTCTGATCCATAATTCTCTTGAAAGTTTTGCTTCTGAATCTTCAGAGGGAGGATAAATATATTCTCTACATAAAGATTAGAAGATTCCCTCCCCTGCCAGAAAGAAGAGTTAAACCATTCTTTATTGGGTAGGACTTTTGGGAATTAATACAGGATGGAAGCTAAGAAGGAAGATGTCAAACTGTGACCCTCTGAAGGTTTTTATTTTTGTTTTTCCCTTCTTTCTCTTAGATGTAACAGACACCTATAGGGAACTCTTTGTTCTTGGTGACGACCAAAGTGTTTATATAAAAGAGCATTCAGAGACCTAAGGAAATAAGACTCTTGGGGCGATCTTTGTTTGACTATAGCTTGTGTAAAATGAGGAAGGCAATTGAAGTTTGATTTTTCTGATAATTGCCTCTTTTGCTTGTTTGGGTTATAAGTCAAGGGTGAGAACCATTACCAGAATATTATGTTTTTGGAATTTTTGGGTTGTTTTGAAGGTTGATAAAATATTTCATTTTGGTGATTTATTGAAGAGTTGAAAGAAAAACATGATATGCCCTTTAAGAACAAGTATAAATTTGATAGTTTAGAGAAGAATTGAAAGAATTTTATGGTGAACACCCCATACCTATTACTTAGATTCCACAGTTACATGTTACTCTATTTACTCTGATACACATTTACTATATTTACTACTATACAGTTGATACTTGAACAATGTGGGGAGGTTAGAGGTACAGACCTCCCTTCAATCAAATCCATGTGTTAACTCTATTTTTTTAAAAAAAGATTTATTTATGGGGCGCCTGGGTGGCTCAGCCGGTTAAGCGTCTGCCTTCAGCTCAGGTCATGATCCCGGTGTCCTGGGATGGAGCCCCACATCGGGCTCACTGCTCAGCGGGGACCCTGCTTCTCCCTCTCCCTCTGCCCCTCCCCCCTGCTTGTGCTCTCTCACTCTCTCTCAAATTAAATACAATCTTAAAAAAAAAAAAAGATTTATTTATTTATTTTAGAGTGAGTGCAGGGTCGGGAGGGATAGAGGGAGAGGGAGAGAGAATCCCAAGCCGACTCCGCGCTGAAAGCATAGCCCCACGTGGGGCTTGATCTCATGATCCTGAGATCATGACCTGAGCCGAAACCAAGAGTTGGATGCTTAATCGACTGTGCCACCCTGGTGCCCCCATGTATAACTTTTGACTCCCTCAAAACTTAACTGCTAATAGCCTTCTGTTGACTAGAAGCCTTACTGATAACTTATAGTTGATTAACACATATTTTGTATATTATATGTATTATATACTATATTCTCTTTTTTCAAATTATTGAAGTATAGTTGACATACAGTGTTACATTAGTTTCAGGTTTGCAGCATAGTGATTCAGCAGTTGTATATATTGTGCAGTGTTCACCATCACAGGTGTAGTCACAAGGAAGAGAAGACACATTTATAGTACTGGGCTGTATTTATTGAAAAAAAGAAAAAAAAAAGAAAAGGAAAAGCCCACGTATAAGTGGACCTGCACAGTTCAAACCTGTGTTGTTCCAGGGCCAGCTCTGCTATGTAATCATGTATCTATCCTCTGTCCATACCTTTATTTGTGTTTAAGGATTATCATTGCAGCATTTTATATTCTAGCAAAAGGCCCGGGCAATAGAATTCTGTGTAGCAGTTGAAAAGAGTAGGGGCACCTGGGTGGCTCAGTTGGTTAGGTGTCTGCCTTGGGCTCAGGTCATGATACCAGGGTTCTGGGATTGAGCCCCGCATTAGGCGCCCTGCTCAGCGGGGAGCTACTTCTTCCTCTCCCTCTGGCTCCCCCCCCCCCCCGCTTGTTCATGTGTGCCCTCTCACGCTCTCTCTCTCTCTCTCAAATAAGTAAGTCTTTAAAAGAAAAAAAATAAAAAAGAGAAGAGTGAGGCACTTTGTGTGTATTGACCTGAAACAATGTCCAAGATAAATGAAGTAAATAAAGTTGCATAAGGATATGTGAAGTGTACTATTTATTTGTATAAGAAAAAAAGGTATTTATGTATATATGCTGTATATGCATGGAATATCTCCAGAAAGCTTAAATAAGAAGCTGGTAAAAAAGTGGGTGTTTATCTTGTAGCCTCCTACAGTAATATATAGGTATATATTGCATATTGTGTATATGTAATATTTTATAAGTAATATATAATATATAGGCTATACATGTTACATATATATTACAAATTTTAAATATTGTTGCCTGCTTGTATTAACTGTTAGAAATTTTATGTGCCTTCCTGAAATTTTCAGATGTCAAGATGTCAAACTCTCATAGTCCTTAGATTTTAGATGGTAACAAATAAAAATTGGAGCCAGATAGCTCCAGGTTTGAATTCCTGCTCTGCTATTTACATGTGGTATAAATTTTACTGTCAGTAAAATAAGGATAATTCTTGTATAGTTTATTAAGAGTTTTAACTTAGTTTGTCCATGGGAAGACCCTAATTTAAGTACAGTAGCTGGCACTTTGTGCTTGACAATTAGTAAATACTAGGTTTTATCAAGATGCATACAATTTTGTGGGAGAGGCAAAGAAGAAATAGTCTAAGTATGTTGAGGCACCTGGCTGGCTAAGACCTGAGATCAAGAGCGTACGACTTGAGCATATGGGGGCCATTTGGAGCATACGACTCTTGATCTCAGGGTCCTGAGTTCTCGAGTCCCATGATGGATGTAGAGATTACTTATAAATAAACAAATAAATAATTTAAGTATTTTATTTTTTAAAGATTTATTTTCTAGAGAGTGTGTGCATGGGTGGGGGAGGGGCAGAAGGAGAGGGGGAGAGAGTCTTAAGCAGACTCTGCACTGAGCATGGAACCCAACGCGGGGGCTCGATCTCAGGACCCTGAGATCACGACCCCAGCTGAAACCAAGAGTCGGATGCCCAACTGACTGGGCCACCCAAGTGCCCCAATTTAAGTGTTTTATATGGGTGTTTCTATGGGGATATAGTAAGTAAGGGGGCAGTTAGAGAATATTGTAGAGAAGTGACCTTTGGAAAGTTTAGAGGGGTGAGTAAGAGTAAGATCAGTTAAGGAAGGCCATTTGGGATGTAGCAGTCCTTAGACAGAAGCAAGAAGCAACATGGAAGAGCTCATCATGGCTCGAATCGATAATAGGACATGGGAGAGGAAATGGCTGCTGCCGCTGGCTCACACTTATTGAGCCCTAAGCTAAGGTACTGTTCTTTGTGCTTTTTGTGTTTTAATTTATTAAATTTATTGAATTCCTGTAGTAGCCATGGTTCTCTTCATTTTACTAATGAGGAGACTGAGGCAGGGAGGTAAATAAAGTGACACAAGGTCCATGTTTGTGTGTACTTAATAGACTTATGCTGCCTGGTGAGACTCGTAGCTAGGAATAGGGCACATCTTGAACAGTGCGTGGATTCACTTCCATAAACTTTGGGAAACTATTAAAAGATTTTAAGCAAAAAGTGCATCTCTCATTTTTGTACCCTGGGATAACCAACCAGTAATAGCTTAGGGGAGATGATGAAAGTCTTGATTATCTTCCTTCTATTCCATATCCTTTATGTTCTGAAGTATTTGTACAATTAATCATAATACTTTTAGAAAAATGTAAGAGCTGTTTAAACCCCCTTCACTTTGTAATGAATATGGAGCTATTTTCAGGACTTCTCCAACTGTACCAAAATAAAGGCAAGAATCAACAGTAACAGTCCTGTTATTTTGTCTAAGCTCCTTTTTTTTTTTTTTTTTTAAAGATTTTATTTATTTATGTGACAGAGAGACAGCGAGAGAGGGAACACAAGCAGGGGGAGTGGGAAAGGGAGAAGCAGGCCTCCCGCGGGGCAGGGAGCCCGATGCAGGGCTCGATCCCAGGACCCTGAGACCATGACCCGAGCTGAAGGCAGATGCTTAATGACTGAGCCACCCAGGCGCCCCTAAGCTCCTTTTTTTTTTTGAAGATTTATTAATTGACACAGAGAGAGAGACAGCTAGAGAGGGAACACAAGCAGGGGGAGTGGAAGAGGGAGAAGCAGGCTCCTGGCTGAGCAGGGAGCCAGACGTGGGGCTCGATCCCGGGACCCCGGGATCATGACGTGAGCCGAAGGCAGCCGCTTAACGACTGAGCCACCCAGGCGCCCCTAAGCTCCTTTTTAAATTATCCGTTGTTGTATATCAGATTACCCAAAAGCAGTGGCTTAACACAATATCCAGCATTTATTATCGCATACACTTTTTTGGGGCCTGGAATTTGGGAGTAGTTTACCTGGGTGGTTTTGGCTGTGGTCTGCAGTCATTGGAAGGCTTGGCTGGGGCTGGAAACATGGCTGTCAAGTTTGGGCTGACTTTTGGCAGAAAGCTTAGTTTCTTGCCACTTTGGAATTTCTTCATGGGGTTGCTTGAGGATCCTCATGATATTGCAGCTGCCTTTCCAAAGGAAGGGGTCCAAGAAAGAAGAAGCTGCAATGTCTTTTATGACTTAGCCTGGAAGACATTGTTGTTCTTTCAATATTGTATTTATTACTCAAGTTGGTCCTGTTCAAATGTGGGATGATACCATAGGAGAGTTTGACTACCAGGAGGCAGAGATCAGTGGGGGTCATTTGGAGACTGGCTACCATTGTTCCCATGAAAACATTACTGAAGAGAATAATAAAATTTAGAACTGGAAGGAGCCCTAGGTTAGTGTTTTCAAAGTGTGGCCCTAGACCATCAGCATCACTTGGGAGCTTTTTAAAATTATAATATATGACATGCTGTATAAAGACTTTGAGATGCCCAGCAATTAAAACAAAACAAAACAGAACAAAACAGACTTTAGGGGCACCTGGTTAGCTTAGTCAGTGGAGCATGAAACTCTTAATCGGGGTTGTGAGTTTGAGCCCCTTGTGGGTGTAGAGATTACTTAAAAAAAAAACAAAAACAACAGACTTTATATTTTGGAACAATTTTAGATTTATAGAAAAATTGAGCTGATAGTACAGAGAGTTCCTTTAGACTCAACACACACACACACACACGGTTTCCCATACTATTAATATCTTGCATTAATGTGGTATATTTGTTACAATTAATAACCAATATTGATACTAGATTATTATAGTCCATTCTTTAAGATTCATTCTTAGTGTTGTAAAGTTCTTTGGGTTTTGACAAATGCCTAATGTCATGTGTCCATCATTACATTATCATGCAGAATAGTTTCACTGCCCTAAAACTTCCCTGTGCTTCACCTATTCATCTATTCCTTTTTCTTTTTTTTTAAATTTTTTATTGTTATGTTAATCACCATACATTACATCATTAGTTTTTGATGTAGTGCTCCATGATTCATTGTTTGTGCATAACAGCCAGTGCTCCATGCAGAACGTGCCCTCTTTAATACCCATCACCAGGCTAACCCATCCTCCCACCCCCCTCCCCTCTAGAACCCTGTTTGTTTTTCAGAGTCCATCGTCTCTCATGGTTCGTCTCCCCCTCCAGTTTCCCCGCCTTCATTCTTCCATCTATTCTTTTTTTTTCTCTGACCCCTGGCAGGCAGTGGTCTTTTTACACTGTGTAGTTTTGTCTTTTCCAGAATGTCCTATAGTTGGAATCATACAGTATATATCCTTTTCAGAATGGCTTCTTTCACTTAGCAATGTGCACTTAATGTTTCTCCATCTCTGTGTGTGTGGTGTGTGTTGGTAACTCATTTCTTTTTATTGCTGAGTAACATTCCAGTATATGGATGTACCACAGTTTGCTTATCGATTTACCAATTGAAGGACATTTTGGTTGCTTCCTGTTTTTGGTAATTATGAGTAAAGCTGCTGTAAATATTTGTGTGCAGGTTTTTGTGTGAACATGTTTTCAGATCAGTTGGGTAAATACCTAGGTGTGCAGTTGTGGTATCGTGTGGTAAAATGATGTACGTTTGGCTTTTTTTTTTTTTTAAAGATTTTATTTATTTATTTGACAGAGTGGGAGAGCACAAGTGGGGGGAGCAGCAGAGGGAGAGGGAGAAGAAGGCTCCCTGCTGAGCAGGGAGCCCAATGCGGGGCTCGATCCCAGGACCCCAGGATCATGACCTGAGCTGAAGGCAGACGCTTAACGACTGAGCCACCCAGGTGCCTTCTATGTTTGGCTTTGTAAGAAACATCCATACTGTCTTTAATGTTTGCTGTAGGTGCCAGGTGCTTCAGCTTCCTGTAGTTTTCTTTTTTTTTTTTTTTTTGTCCTTCCTGTGTTATCTTCAGGTTTCCCTAAGAATTCCTTCTTAAATAGGATCTGTTTTGCAGCTCTCAGTTGTAATCCACTGTTATTTGTACAGGAGCCCTGTTGATTTGGTGATAAAGCATTGGGGAGGAGGAACATTTTATAATCATATATTGAAATTTGTTTTTTTAGTGGGCCTAAGTCCCTGGGCTGTGATCTTCAGAAATTTCTTAGCCTCCTCCCCCTGCCCCTTCCCACAGCCCCCTTTTGTGAGACAGGAAGGCAAGAGGGGGCTGGAGTTGACTAATTGTGTTTGCCTTAGGTCAGATAGGCTCTGGCAAAGCAGTTGCCCTTAGAGGACAGGCCTTCCTTATGGAGGATGCTCTGAGCTATTTCAGAATGGTTACTTTCCCCTCCCCCTGCCCAAAACACTAGGGCATTTTTCTCTGATCTTCATGTGAGAACCTGGTGGGGCTCCTGAAGATAAAACTTAAATCCAGGTCTCCCTAGGTCTAGACCTCCAGGAGTTTTTAACTCTCAAATGAGCCCTTAAGTCTTCGGAAATTTGTCAAAATTACCATTTAAGTGTTCTTACCAATTACTGGCTCTTGTAGTTTTGCTTCAGGTAAGCTGATCTCAGCTGTGATTCTCAGTATTTTCTTTTCTCTCCAGATTTTGGGGTGGTGGTTTGCCCTTGATCTAAATTCTCTGATGGATCTAAGAAAAGTGATTGATTTTAGGGTTTTTTTCTTGCTCTGAAGATGGAAATGATGACTTCCAAGCTCTATGGGTCAGAACTAAAACTGGAAGTCTGGTGCCCCATAATCTTTGTTTAAACAAATCTCTTTAGGTGATTCTGATGAATGCTAATGGTTGAGACCCACAAATATAGCCCAGTCCTCTCATTTTACAGATGAGAACACTGAAATTTAACAAGGCAAATGACTTTTCTAAGATTATACAGAGTTCAAACCTAGATTAGACTCTGGCTCTCTTGACCAAATCATCTTCATACTGTTTTTTGTATTTACATATAGTTACCTTCATGGGGATTAATTATATTTTGTATTGTAGGTTGTGGAAAATAATCTTTATTTTGATACTTTACTGATTTAAGTCCTTGATATTTACTTCAAATTCATTTTGGGATCTGGTTATAATGATACTTATTGTCATAGTTATCTCAAAGGTCACTTGAAATGTTCTCTTTGAATATCAACCCACTTCAGAAGTGAGCTCTTACTGTAGCATGGCTGTGTGTAAAATTGTATGTAGAAATTTTTATTTTCCCCATTTATTCCTTATAGAAATATTTTAAAGTACCTAAAAGAAAACCTTAGAGCGCTTCATTTAGTCTTTTGGAAAGCCTAATGTGTATGAACCATTATATGGGATGAATCAGCTGCATCTGTCAGTTCCTTCTTCCCACGTGTTCCCATCATGTCATTTCCTTAATTTTTAGTACAGACTGGATAGCAGCTGTAATGCCTTTTTTCTCTTCAAACCAGGACCCCTCCTGTGCTTGTATATATGGCATGCTTCTGAATCTCTGGAGAAGTCTGGGAATCTTTGTTCTAGAGCAGGAATTGGCAGGCTTTTTCTATAAAAGGCCAGACAGTAAATATTTTAACCTTTGCAAGCTGTTTTGGTCTCTGTAGCAACCATTCAACTCTGCCCTCTTAGCAAGCAAACAGCCAACCATTAGCTCTATGTAAACAAATGGACAAGGCTGTGTTCCATTAAAACTTTATTTATAAAAACAAGCTGCATGCCTTAGCTTGGTAGCCCCTGTTCTAGAGTCTATAAAAATACTATTTTCGCCTTTATGCTTCAGAAAATGCTCCTACTTTTATTTACTGGATTGGAGCCCCAAGATCACTTTTATTAGCTTGCTTTCAAAAATAATAATAGATATTTTATTGTGGAACATTGCATCTTAGTTTTGGTTTCTTTTTGAGATCTGCTTTTTTGATGTCAAAGAGATGCAGATTTTTTTTTTCTCTAAACAAGATTTGAGCAGGGTTGAGACTTTATTGCCTCATGTGAGTCTAGATTAAAACAAACAAGGAAAAAAAAACCCGGTCACTGTAATAGCTGAGGCAAGCTATACCATCCATGGCGAATGGTAAAACATGTCTTTTAATGAGTTCTTAAAGATAAAGAATAATAAACAGTCTCAAGTTATGGTGTGTTAAAGGTGCCTATGGAGTTATTAGGTTAGAGAGATGGTTTTAATTTACTTTGAGTCCTTGGCAGGTTGCTTATTGCATGCTTAGGAAAAGTAGGTATTGGTGTTTGTGCTTTGCAGTTAACACAGGTCTTGTTTGCTATGGCTTCTCATTAGCTCCTTAAGATCCTTTTAGGGCTCTGGTTGCCTGGCTAGAGAAAAGGCAGGAACTGCTAGGAGCTGAGAGGACAGATGCAAGCTGAGAAGTAGCCCTGGGGAGTGCTAGCTATGTGGGGCCAACGTTTGTATGTTTGGTCAAATGTATGAACTTGGGGTTTTGCTAGGCAGAACTCCTGGCACCTGGGTCGGTTAATATATGCTACAAGTCATCTTTGTTTCAGAGATCTCTGCAATTTGAGTCATTTAAAACTTAAAAAAAGGGCAAATATAAAATTCTGTTTTGGGTGGTTTCCTGTCCTTTGGGAAGTACTGCTGACCTTTAATAATGGCGGGTAATTGAAATATTATAGGTCTTAGAATGACTGTTAATCAGTCCATTTTAAAAAAGGTCAGTCTGCAGTATTAGAATACTGAAGGCTTGCGTAATTAGAAGGGTCTTAGAATTTAGTTATTTCAGACTGAAGAGAATATCCGAAGGAGACTCTAGAGGGCAGTGTAACTCAGCATGTTCATGTTTCTAGTATTTAAGTTTTGCTTTGGAGAAACAGTCTTTGCGTTCTGAACTCTTTTCCCACTGCATGATCAGTTTGGTAGAATGTGAGTTTTGGAAAGAAGTGCTGTGGTTTGGCTTAGAAAGGTTGCTTAGATAATATATCATAATTATTGGCCTTCGGGAATATCCATGCTTGGTTTAAAACATATTGGCTTAGAAAACCTGGAATTGTCTTATTGATCCAACTAAATTGAATTGAGTTTGCTTTTAGACATTTGTGGAACATTAAGCAAAAGGAATGGTATATCTTATGTTTTCAAATATTTTGGGGAAGGAAGTCAGTGTACCCTCTGTTAGAGAATTCAGACAGTCAGGAAGAGCTTGATTTAGGACACATTTTTATACAGCCCTTCAAAGTGGAAAAGTTGAAACTGGATGCTTGGTTGGTGAATAGCTGTATCAGTGTTGAATTTTTAAAACTTTTAAATGTTTACATTCAGTAAAACCCAAAGCATATAATGCTAATCATTTTTTCCCTCTAATTTTTAAACTTATGTATATTTTCACAGAAATCTAATCCGTATGTTTTTGACTCATTTACACATAAGTCATCAAATGTGGTTTGGAAAGAACTGTTTTGCACTTTGTAGTCCAAGGATTTTTTTATTCTTGTAAAGCAAAAAATGGGGATTACAAAGGCCAAACTAATGAATCTCCTAGAATTTTAGGTTTGAGATTTTAAACAATTTTTTTTTAAGATTTTTTAAAAAAAGTATTCATTTGAGGGAGAGAGCAAGCGAGAGCGCAAGCAGGGGGGAGGTTCATAGGGAGAGGGAGAAGCAGACTTCCCGCTGAGCAGGGCATCCAACGTGTGGCTTGATTTCAGGACCCTGGGACCATGGCCTGAGCCGAAGGCAGATACCTAACTGGCTGAGCCACCCAGGCTCCCTGAGATTTTAAACTATTAATTAGAAATTTAGGAAACAGTTTTTGTGACTGAATTTTCTGGTGTTATTACAGTGTGAAAATTGGTATGTCCAGAGGTTAAGTGTGACAGTTGGACATTTGGGATTTTGAGCTTTTTGTTTTAATTTGGACCTATTAGAATGACCTTGAACAAAAGTGTACTTTTTGAAAGGTTATCATTTTCTTTATCTGATCTAGGATAATTTCATGGTTGAAATGAATGTGTTTGTTAAAGCACTTCAGAATTTTTGGTTGAAAAGCCTTATGTAAGTGCACATAGTGCAGATTTAAGAAACATGGGGATTCTGTTTCCAGTGTGTGTTCACACTGGTTTGTGGATACAAACCGAAGTATCTTCTTGTTTTGTCTAGTTATTTATCTCCCCATAACTTTCTACCTCAGGGTGGGAAAAACAGTTATTTTGACCTGTTTCTTCTTTGGAAAGAAATAGATCAGGAATTACTTTTAATGATAAAAAGTAAGCGTACCCCACATTTTTTAGTAATGTTAAAACTGAAGCACAGTTGGGAACCAGCCATGAATATTGTGTACGAGCTTTGATTATTGGTATTGGGTGTTAACTTCACCTCCAGTCCACCTGTGTACATATCTTTTTTCCATGCTAATCACAGAGAATAATATAAAATATCTACTGATGTGTATAAAATATAACACATCTGAGCTTTCACTTAAAATTGTGTGTTTTAAAAATTTGTAATTGATAAACGATATGGAGGTAAAACAAAGAGCTTTTGTTGTAAGAAAAAAATGAGTTAATTACAGAGAGGTTTCTTTTGGGGGCTTAGAAGTTTTGAGGTTGAGTATTCTTTTACACTGTATCTAGAAATAGAAAGTAAAAAAAAAAAAAAAATTTTTTTTTAAAGTAGGTTCCAGGCCCGATGTGGGGCTTGAACTCATGACCCAGAGATGAAGAGTTATGGGCTCTACCAACTGAGCTAGCCAGGTGCCCCTAGAAAGTTAAAAAAAAAAAAAAATTAAAGATTTTATTTATTTATTTAAATGACAGAGGGAAAAAGAGAGAGAGAGAGACAGCAAGAAAGGGAACACAAGCAGGGGAAGTGGGAGAGGGAGAAGCAGGCTTCCTGCCAAGCAGGGAGCCCGATGTGGGGCTCGATCCCAGGACCCTGGGACCATGACCTGAGCCAAAGGCAGGCGCTTAACCAACTGAGCCACCCAGGCACCCCTAGAAAGTAGAATTTTTAAGCAGCTATAATAAGTAGAGAAGGCAGCTAAATCCTTGATTTTACAAAGGATTTCAGAGACATCAGCTTAATTCTCAAACTTGTTTGTTTTGGTTCTAGCAAATGACAGGACATTACTTTAGTATAGGTAGTATTACTCAGTTGTGTGTGTGTGTGTGTGTGTGTGTGTGTGTCTGTGTTTTAATGTACATTGCCAGAGTCTCTTGGTGTTTTGAAATATGTAAGAGAAATTTTCCTTAACCTAAGATTTACATTCCATTTAAGTTTAATCCTTTCAATTTATGTATTGTAACAATACATACCACTCAGTTTCTTACACTTTTGAGAACTTCCCTGTGAACAGTGCCTAACTTCTATCCTCTGGAGCAAAGTTTAGTTACTATTTTCCCTCAGTTTATCCCAGTTTACCCAAATCCATTGTTTTGTTTTCCCCATTTTACCTGTTTGTCCATTTTGTTGATTTTGTTCTTGTTTTTGTTCTCCTTAATGGCAGTAGCTCCTTTTACTCTAGGGAACAGTTTTCTCAAGCCTGATTATAGAATGTTTTAAATTGTCTAAATGTCTTGTTTTATGTGGATATACACTTTTGGGTATTACTTAAGAGAATCACATGTTACGGTTATTAGCAGCTTCAGATATGGGATATTTCACGAAATGGAGGTATTGTCTGTCAGTGCTAGCAGGAATTTACTTTCCAGTTCCAGATTTGCCCATCTGAGCGTATTTCCTTTCAGTGATTATACCCCTTGTGGTCCTGTTGCTGTCCGTTGCTCCCTAATGACATGTTATGTACGTCTTTGACAATATCTAGAATAGGATTAGGTAAGCTCATTCTTAAGAAGGCCAGATAGTAAGTATTGTGGGCTTTGTGGGCACTAGTCTCTTGCAACTCCTCAGCCTTGCCTTTGTAGCACGAAGGTGGCCAAAGGCAGTATGTAAATGAATGGGTGTGACTGTTTCCAATAAAACTTTTTTATGGACACTGAAATTTGAATTTCATCTAATTTCATATAATTCTCAGGTGTTATGAAGTATTCCTCTTTTTGATTTGTTTCCCCCCCAAACCATTTAAATACTATAGAAGCTATTCTTTTACTTATGGGCCATGCAAAAGCAGTGGCTGTATTTTACCCTTGGCCCATATTTTGCTGACCCCTGAGCTAATAACCAAAAGAAGGAAATACAGGGGAGTGGTTATTTATTGATAACTTTAATTCATGCACATATTCAGGGTTGCTTTTGCTACCATCAAAAATAAATGTGTTTCGGGGTGCCTGGGTGGCTCATTTGGTTGAGTGACTGCCTTTGGCTCGGGTCATGATCCTGGAGTCCCAGGATCGAGCCCCGCATCGGGCTCCCTACTCAGCGGGGAGTCTGCTTCTCCCTCTCCCGCTCCCCCCTCTTGTGCTCTCTCTCTCTCTTACTCTCTCAAATAAATAAATAAATAAATAAATAGAATCTTTAAAAAAAATGTGTTTCTTAATATGATAGAAGATATAAATGATATAATTAAAAAAAATTTTTTTAAAGATTTTATTTATTTATTTGACAGAGACACAGCGAGAGAGGGAACACAAGCAGGGGGAGTGGGAGAGGGAGAAGCAGGCTTCCCGCGGAGCAGGGAGCCCGATGCGGGGCTCGATCCCAGGACCCTGGGATCATGACCTGAGCTGAAGGCAGATGCTTAACCGACTGAGCCACCCAGGTGCCCCAGTGATGTCATTTTTAGTGGTAACCTTAAAGTTGGGTCTAGTCATATAGAAGATTAAAGTTGGTTTTCTGGGGTGCCTGGGTGGCTCAGTCATATAAGTGTCTGACTCTTGATTTTGGCTTATGTTATGATCTTAGGGATCAAGCCCCGAGTTGGGCTCTAGGCTCAGCGCAGAGTCTGCTTAAGACTCTCTCTCCCTCTCCTTCTGCCCCCCACCCCCACATTTTCTCTCTCTCTCAAATAAATAAAAAGATCTTGGAAAAAATAATGTTGGGGGTGCCTGGGTTGCTCAGTCGGCTAAGCATCTGCCTTTGACTCAGGTCATGATCCGGGGTCCTGGGATTGAGCCCTGCTCAGCAGGGAGCCTGCTTCTCCCTCTGCCTTTGCTCCCCTGCTCCTGCTCTCTCGCTCGCATTCTCTCTCTCTTCTATCTCAAATAAATAAATAAAATCTTAAAAATAAATAATGTTGGTTTTCTTGGGGCACCTGACTGGTTGAGTGGTGGAGCATGTGACTCTTGATCTCAGGTTTGTGAGTTCAAGCCCCATGTTCGGTGTAGAGATTACTTAAAAATAAAATCTTACCAAAAAAAAGTTGGTTTTCTTCATCACATTTTAAATGTGGAAAATTGCCAAGCGTTATGGAACAAAATCTTTGATTTACACATTGTCAAAAGGCTAGAATACACAGGACCTGTATGGATTTGTTTAATATAAAGGCCTCATTTAAGGGAAAGAACTGCCTTCAAGGCTGTTTCAGCTTGTGATTTCTATTTTGGTGTATTCTGTCCCTACTTGATGATTTGTGCAATCTAATGATGGTAATTCAGAGCTGGAAAGTAGGTTGTCTCTAATTTTGATCTTTTCTTAGCATTACAGTTTTTTATCTGAAATATTGAAAGAGCCAAACTGTTCTTCTGTACAGTAGGGATTACTTTCCTTCTGCTTAAACTTAAAAAATACAGCTGATTTGTTAGCTTTTTTTGGCACTAAATAGTGCTTGGACACTATATATTTCACAGCATACATTTTTTCTACTTAACATTGTGAGCAGTTGATTAATTTGAGGAACTGTTACTTCTGCTGATTCTTGCTATGACAAAAATCAATGTACACAACACAGTCTGAATTAATAGGGCTGAAACTCATTAGGCCATGAAAATGGTTTAATCAACAGTGAACCTTTTTTTTTTTTTTTTAAAGATTTTATTTATTTATTTGACAGAGAGACAGCGAGAGAGGGAATACAAGCAGGGGAGTAGTGGGAGAGGGAGAAGCAGGCTTCCCGCCGAGCAGGGAGCCCGACACGGGGCTCCATCCCAGGACCCTGGGATCATGACCTGAGCCCAAGGCAGACGCTTAACGGCTGAGCCACCCAGGCGCCCCCAGTGAACCTTTTAAAGACCTTGTCAGAGAGTATCCTAAAACAGATACAAGGAAAAAAATGCTTAGCACTTAAAAGTATTTTTTTGTATCCAAGTTTATATTTTTCCTTTCTAAAGCTCCTGTGAATAACTTCTGGGGTTGCTCCTATGTTCTATTTGGAAAAAAACCTATATTTGTTTTTTTTGTACCAAACCATAGTCATTCAGTCTAATTACAGACAGTTCTCAACTTACAGTGGTTCGACATAACGATTTTTCCACTTTATGGTAGTGTGAAAATGTTATGCATTCAGTAGAAACCGTATTTTGAAGTTTGGATTTTGATCTTTCCCCGGACTAGTGGTATGATACTCTCTCCTGATGCTACTGGGCAGCCGCAGCTCGTGGTCCGCAACATGATCACGAGGGTAAACACCAGTCCCCTGACAACCATTCTGTACCCATATACCCATTGTTTTTCACTTTCGGTACAGCATTCAATAAACTACATGAGCTATTCAGCACTTTATTATAAAATAAGCTTTGTGTTAGATGATTTTGCCCAACTGTGGTTATAATGTAAGTGTTCTGAGCATGTTTATGGTAGGCGAGACTAAGCCACGATGCCCAGTAGGCTAGCTGTAATAAATGCATTTTTGACTTACGATATTTTCAATGTATAATGGGTTTTTTGGGATGTAACCCCATCGTAAATCAAAGAAGATCTGTACTCATTTTTTCTTAGTAAAAGCTCTTTTAGACACTGCGAAAGACACTGTTTATTCATCCTTATTTCTAACCTGAGGGTATATTCTGGCTGAGTTGTTAGATATTTTTCCCCCTCCCTGTTGTCATTCTGCAGCATTCTCCAATCCAATATGTCGTTCTGCCTCCTCACCCTTACTTCCTCTTCCAACCCCTTATTTTGGTAATGGTTGGCTGCTTTGATGTTTGTGAGGCATTCAGGACATGATAGCTGTGTTCTGGCAGATCAGCATTCCCTCTCAGCACCCTCTTCCTCTAATGCAAGTTCTAATTGGATTGTGCAGTGGGTTATTTGTGATAGGTAGGTAAAGGTTTAAAAGGGGATGCCTATACTGACTAGTAAATTGGATTTTCTTTTCAGATTGCTTTTTATTTTTAGGGTCCAGAGCCTGAGTTTGAATCCTGGATTTGAAACTTAACTAACTGTGTGGCTTTATTGAACAGATGTTATCTGATAGCTTTGTTGCTTGGTTTGTTCATTTATAAAATGGAGGTAATAATAGTACCCATCCTGTAGGAATAGTGTCGTGTATGTAAAGTACTTAGAACAGTACCAAGCACATAGTTAGGATTCAGTAAAAATTTGTATCATCATCATTCAGTTTGGATGAAAAACAGTTCATGTGGGCTTTAAGCAAGAAAAGGACATTATCTGGATTAAATCTCAAAAAGATTGTTTTCATAGTCAAGGGGAACATGGATGCAGGACCAGGTGAGCAAAGGTAGAGGTGGAAAGACCAGTGTTACGAGTTTGGGGAGGACACAATTCAACCCATATGTTGAAGTCCTAACTCTATATGTCAGAATGTGACCTGTCACCCTTAAAAAATAAAATAGCCAGTTACTTTATTAGCAACATGAATTTGTTCAGGAATAGTAGAGGAATTGTAGCTGGGGACAAGCAAACTGTGGCAAAAACATAGGCAGGTTTGAAGAGACAGAGGAAGGGTTGGTCAGCTTTTTTTAGGTTCTACGAGGAAATTGGGAAGCGTGGTTTCGAACAAAAGTCCATTGGAGAAGAATAAGAGTTTGATTATGATGATTTCTCATTGGCTGCAAGAGGTGGTTAGTGTGTTGTTGATAGGACAAGGAGAGATCTTCCTTCTTCCTGCTGGTAATGCAGGCTGCAGTGAGCGGTATGTGCCTGAGAGCTCTCTCTTCATTTTAAGCGAGGGTTGTTTTTTTTTAAACTCATTTTCACAGACCTTATTTGGAAATAGGGTTATTGCAGTGCAGTTAGTTAAGATGAGGTCATTAGAGTAAGCCCTAATCCAATATGACTGGTGGCCATATTAAAAGGGGAAATTTAGACAGAGAGATAGACACACATAGAGGGAAAACAATATGCAGAGACACAGGGAGAAGATGTCCATCAACAAGCCAGGGAGAGAGGCCTGGGACATATCTTTTCTCCACAGCCCTCAGAAGGAAACAACTCTGTGGATACCTTGATCTCAGACTTCTAGCCGTAGAACTGTGAAACAGTAAATTTCTGTTGTAAGCTGCTCCATTTGTGGTACTTGGTTAGGGAAGCCCTAGGAAAGTAACACAACCAGCTAGGGAGATCATGAGATTCTGAACTGAGGTAGTAGTAGTGGTCCTTAAGAGGAGATGAGAGATGTTTAAAATGCAGAACTGGTAATTCTTAGTATATGTGCTGCCGAAGCGAGCACCAGAACTGGTAATTCTTAGTAACAGTTGGCTATGAGGCGGTGGGAGGAATAAGATTGTTTTGCTTGAGTGTGTGGTGGTTCCGTTAACTGACCCTGAAAATACGCAAGGAGGAAAAGGTGTGTGGGACATGTTGAGTTTGAGGTGCATGTTGGACCTTCAGGGAGGGGCCGTAGGCAGTTTGGGTATGTGTACCTGAAGCTCCAGAGGGAGGTTGTGTCTAGGGAGTTGGTAATTATCATTTATGTAAGCGGGAGTTGAAAAAATCGGAAGGGGAAATTGCTTAGAGTGAGTGTATGGTGTATGAAGAGAATCCATTTATAGGTTCCCTGAGGAATACTCAGATTTAACAGTGGTGGGCAGAAGAGGGTCATTGTGGAACAGAGATCTTCAACAGGGTGGTGCTGAAGACCTCTGAGACTGGAAGACATAAATTCCTAGTATTTCCAGTCTGTACATTCAGATGATTTTGTCAATGCCCAGCAGCCCCTAGATAGGAGGTGATATTTTTAGTGTTTATTAGGTGTCAAGATTTTATATGTATTAGCTTATTTAACCTTGTTACAACTCTAACTGAGGTACTATTAATACGTAAAGGTGTGGAAACGGAGACTTGGAAAATTTAAGTAACTTGCTTCAGCTTACACAGTGAGTGGGCATAGGTCAGAATTTGAATCCAGGTGGGCTGACTCCTGAGGCTGAGTCCTCTATCACTGTCATGGGATGCCTCCTAACCCAGATTTAGGCTTGAAGGTTTTCAGGGTGGATGTGAGGCAGGAACAAAGGAAATTGAGGGATAAAGAAAGAGCAGTAGAATGAAAATGGAATTCTTTCTATGCCAGGAGTGAAAGTTTGGGACGAAAGGAACAGATCAATGGCCTGGAGTTCTCATTGAAAGCTGACAGGATGACAGGAAAGTTGAGCAGGCAGAGAGCCACCATCAAAAGGGAATGCGGAACAAGGGCTTCTCTAACTGAGGATAACCAGTGCTGGCAGCCGAAGGCTGAACTCCTGAGAACTTAAAATCATTTTGTCATTTGCCTGTGCCAACCCTCACAACCTCCAAAAACAAACACATGAAATAAAAACGTACTGAGATTTTGATGGAAATAGTTTTAATTTGAGGAGTAAGGCTTACTTTCTTGTAGGAACATTGTATTTTTCTATTTATTCAAGCCCTCAATAAAGTTTGATGTACATATATATAATTTATTATTTTTATAAGACAAATACAGCAGTACGGTCTTATTTATATCCATCCTTTGTGTTTTCTCTTAAATTATTCTTTTTTTTTTTTTTAAGATTTTATTTATTTATTTGAGAGAACAAGCAGGAGTGGGAGGGAAGGGCAGAGGGAGAGGGAGAAGCAGGCTCCCCGATGCGGGGCTCTATCCCAGGACACTGGGATCATGACCTGAGCTGAAGGCAGACGCTTAACCGACTGAGACACGCAGGTGCCCCTCTCTTAAATTTATTCTTTTTTTTAAAGATTTTATTTATTTGACAGAGAGAGACACAGCGAGAGAGGGAACACAAGCGGGGGGAGTGGGAGAGGGAGAAGCAGGCTTCCTGCCGAACAGGGAGCCCAGTGCAGGGCTCGATCCCAGGACCCTGGGATCATGACCTGAGCCGAAGGCAGACGCTTAACGATTGAGCCACCCAGGCGCCCATGTTAAGTATTTTTTTTTTTTTTTAAAGATTTTATTTATTTATTTGAGAGAGAATGAGATAGAGAGCATGAGAGGGGTGAGGGTCAGAGGGAGAAGCAGACTCCCTGCCGAGCAGGGAGCCCGATGCGGGACTCGATCCCGGGACTCCAGGATCATGACCTGAGCCGAAGCAGTCGCTTAACTGAGCCACCCAGGCGCCCCAAGTATTTTTTTTAACGGAGATTTTTACCAGTTGCCTTTTGGCAAGGCCTTAACAGAAATACCTTCTTCTCTGCCACTGTGTGGAGCTCTTGGCTGAAGTAAGGATGGTTTTTGAAGATTTCCCAAGGGCAAAGGTTCTCAGCTAATTCTCTGCTGCCTTTGTGTCATTTAATTCCATAGCAAGGCAAGCTCATGCTAATATCTTGTCATGATCTAGACATTACTGGAGTCTCCGAGGAGGGACAGGGTGACTCTTGGGAGGTGAAGTTGGCTAAATCCATCTAAGTCTGATATGACAGTGTCTTCATATCTGAGGCTAGCCAAATTCCTGAGCCAGTGACTGCTGCTTGATCCAGATCAGTCAGGACTTTCCAGTACTAGCTCTTTCCTGGACCGCAGATTGATTGATGGGGTAGAGCTTAGGTTTTAACTTCTTGCCTAATGGCAGTCTAGTCATTACCTAGAGGGATTGAAGAATTGCGGGGAGGACTCTACTTGTCCTGGGGCTGTGCGGAGCACTCTGGCTTCTTAATCAAAGCAACAATTGGCTCAAGCTGTCCCTTTCCCCAGGGTTTTATTTCATTTTGCAGTGTGCAAGGAGAGGTTGAGGGACAAGCCAGGTGGTTTAGTCCTGTGGCCTCCCCAGTCCCCATCCATGTACTTCTGGCGACGTCTGTGTATAGTTGTGTTCATGATGAAGACTTGCTTTGTTGGTTGTTTTTAAGGAGGGAAACATAGAGTAAATTTTAGTAAGTCTCCCATTTGCTAAAACTTTGTTATCTAGTAGAGTATTCCTTACAATTGTAGGATGTTTTTATGTTTTATTTTAGTAGCTCAATTGTAATAAAAACTACTGTGTACCAAATAATGGGCAGATGTATGCAAATACTGGCCGTTTGCATTTTTGGCAGTACCATGTCCCTGAAGGTAGGAAGTCTGAAATACTCTTTTTGAGAGAATTTTTTGATTTCCATACTGAATTGTGGAATTTGTTTCCTTTCAGTCACTCTCAAGAAGAGTGGCTGTATTAGCAGTTCTTTTTCTCAGTGGTAGGATGACCTCTTTGTCCCTGGGACTTCCCTGATTTTTAAAACGGGAAGGTCTTGTGTCTTGATGGCAACTCTCTCAGTCCTGGGAAGCTGGGGACAGTTGGTCATCATAGGTGGGAGAGCTAGGAACAATGTGAATTTTTGAATTTATCATATAGTCTCTTATCTCTGGGCCTTTGCACCTGCTATTCCCTCTTCCTAGAGTATACAGTTTGGCTAATTGCTTCTCATTCTTTCAAATCTCAATTAATTGTTCTTAGGGCTTTTAAACTAGGTTGTTTCCTGGCTCTAGGGACTATACTTGCCGCAGCATAACACTGATCACTCTGGACTGTGATTGCTTGTTTATTAGGAAGGCATGCTTTCTGGTGCAGTGGTGTGCACCCATGATTGCACATTAGAATCACCTGAGGAACTTTATAAATTTTTTTTTTAAAGCACGCCACTGCTTTTGGCAGCCAAGTTGAGACTGGTATTAAAAAGGATAGGAAGGAAGTGAACCTGAGAGCCAGAGAGATACATACAGGTTGAAATTCTGGCTCTACCACTTTCATTTATTCAGCAGCTGTTTGTGGAGTATGGCTTGCCAATCTGAGTGCTTGGGGTATAGATGGAGAATGAGATAGGTGATGTGTTTCTCATGGTGCCTGTACTTGAGAGCTTCCCACTGCAACATTGTTCCCTCAACATCAGTCATTCACTGTACAACCTCATGATTTCTGCTTGTTCTGTACATACCACTGGCATGGCATTAAACATTAAAAGTCCTAACTTTTTGCACTTAGACACATTTTTTTTATTTTTTTTATTTTTATTTTTTAAAGATTTTATTTATTTATTCGACAGAGGGATAGCTAGAGAGGGAACACAAGCACGGTGGAGCTGGAGAGGGAGAAGCAGGCTCCCCACCGAGCAGGGAGCCTGATGCGGGGCTTGATCCCAGGACTCTGGAATCATGCCCTGAGCCGGAGGCCGATGCTTAACAACTGAGCCACCCAGGCACCCCTGACACATTTGTTTTAAAATGAAACTTTATATCACTACTAAAATTAAAAAGCCTGTGTCATTTGCATAATTAGAAGGTAGCTGTAAAAAATAAATTCAGTAGAAGCAAAGCAATAAAAATTACATTTCTAGGGGAAGCCTGGCTGGCTCGGTCAGTAGAGCTTGCGACTCTTGATCTCAGGGTTGTGAGTTCGAACCCCACACTGGGTGTAGAGATTACGTAAAAATAAAATCTTTAAAAAAATTACATTTACAGGGGTGCCTGGCTGGCTCAGTTGGTAGAGCATGCCATTCTTGTTCTTGGGGTTGTGAATTCAAGCCTCACAGTGGGCCTAGAACTTATTGAAAAAAAATTATATTTACAAAAAATGTACTTCTAAAAATAAATTACTCAACGTGAGAAACAGAGCTATTTATGAGCATTAGTAGTAGGTGACTATCCAGTTCCACGTATGGCTGTTAAGACAGAGATGAGAGTTTTACATCAATAAGATGATTTAGTTTTGAGTTTTGATATTAACTAGCACTGAGAGACCAATTTCATATGTTTAAGCAGTCAGAAAGGACAACATATTTGCCAGAATATAATTAAAATTTTAATAGAGGCCAGTGGTTCTTCCAGCAGAGAGAAAGCAGATATGGGACCAAGTCACCAAATCCAATTGGCCCAGGTCAGGTACCTCTTTCCTACCAGAATGGGTTTTAAGAAACTCCTCAGTGGGGAGAAACAAAAACCAAACCCCCTTCTGGTTCAGCCCTCCCAATACCAAGGATCTTCTGTAAGGGCTGCAGAGAAAGTCCCCGGCTGTGCTGAGGGGCTTAGGGATGCACGCCCTCTGCACCGCTCCCAGCTGTTGTGAGAATACAGTGATAACCATCCCAGCTGTGACCGCATAGGGCAGTGAGCTTCAAAGATGGGTGTTTCTGGGGCACCTGGGTGGCTTAGTCGGTTAAGTGCCCAACTCTTGGTTTTGGCTCAGGTCATGATCTCGGGGTCCTGGGATTGAGCCCCATGTCGGGCTGCGAGCTGAGCATGGAGCCTGCTTGAGATTCTCTCTCTCTCCCTCTGTCCCTTCTCCCCACTCTCACTCTAAATAAATAAATACATAAAATCTTAAAAAAAAAAAGGGGTGTTTCTTTTCCAAAGAACAAGATATGCAGGATGATCCATTGGGGTGCAAGAGAAACACTAAAACTACTGTTTGAAATTTTTAGTAGTGCCTGGATATTTTTCATGTACAAATATACTATTTCACGATATGTGCTGCTTGCTTGTTCTTGGAGTTCTCCAATTATAAGAATACCCCTTATAATGGCCTGTGAGGCCCTCTCTGACCTGATTACTAGTGTCTCCCACCCCTCCCATTCCAGTTCCTCGGGCCTTTTCCTGCTGTTCCTGAAAGACTGCTGAACTACTAGCCTTTCCTCTGGTGCCTCCCTCTGCCTGGAATGCCCTTCTCTAGAGATCCACTTTATGCTCTTGGCTAACTTCCTCACCTCATTAAGGGGTTTGCTCAAATGTCATTTCTCCATGAGTCCTTACCTTGACCACCTGTTTTATTTTTATTTTATTTTGTTTTGTTTTACTTTATTTTATTTTTTGTGACAGAGAGTGTGTGCAAGCAGGGGAAGCAGCAGGCAGAGGGAGAGGGGGAAGAAGCAGGCTCCCTGCTCAGCAGGGAGCCCGATGTGGGGCTCGATCCCAGGACCCCGGGATCATGACCTGAGCCGAAGGCAGACGCTTAACCGTCTGAGCCACCCAGGCGCCCTTGACCACCCATTTTAATACTGTAGCTGGTGCCCTACCCCTGGCATGCTCTCTCTCTTTTTTTTTTTTAAGATTTCATTTATTTATTTGACAGAGAACGAGAGAGAGAACAAGCACAAGCATGGGGAGTGGCAGAGGAAGAGGGAGAGAAGCAGGCTTCCTACCAAGCAGGGAGCCCGATATGGGGCTCCATCCCAGGATCCTGGGGTCATGACCTGAGCCAAAGACAGACGCTTAGTGACTAAGCCACCCAGGCGCCCCCTCCTGGCACACTCTTAAGCCTCCTTATCTTGATCTACTTTTTATTTTTCCTTAGCGCTTACTGCCTTTGGATATACTTTATAATGTATGTCATATCTGTTGGTTATTATCTGTTTCCTCATGCAGAATGTAAGATCCATAAGGCCACTTTGTTCACAGATGTGTTCCAAATGTTTATTAGAATGTGTCTGTTCAGTACATTTTGGTTGAATGAATATAGCATCTGACACATAGTAGGCTCAGTAGGCTTCTTTTAATGACTGAAAAATTATTTAGGAAACTGGAAATACAAAAATGAATGAAACATGCTTTCTGCCCTGGAGTAGCTCCATGTAACAGTGAGACCAACATATAAGAAAATAATTTTAAATCTGGGAGAATTGCGGCAGTAGAATTATGTGGGAGGGTAGAGAGGTGGCATTGAGAAGAGTGCCATGAACACTCTGGTTGTGGAGGCACTTCAAAATCAATGTATCTGAAAGGAATGAGTCTAAATGAAAAAGCTTAAACTTGTAGAAACCTGCGTAAACTTGGAACTTGTTTATCTAGCATATATGTAGGATGGACTTTGAAATGAGGAAGATTTATAAAACCAAGATTAATTAACTGTTTTATTTTTTATTTGCTTTCAAAGAAGTAGATTACTAATAGTCTGCTCTTGGAGAAAGATCTTTTGGAAATTTTCAAATGCATTTTTTTTTCCTCTGGGCAAGCTATTAACCAGAGAAGAAAGTGCTTTTCCGTGCACATTCACCAGTCCCTAGTTCCCTTCTTCCTGTTCCACCCCCTACTTTCCATGCCTCAGCAAGACTGATCTTCAACCAACTGATCAATCTGTGAGTATTTACACTATGTACCTAGTACTATAAATAGAAAAAAAGAGCAGCATCTCTATATGAAAATTTGTAGGGGTGGAGATTGCTTACTGGAAATAAAATGATCTGATTAAGAAGAAAAACAACTCTTGGGATGCCTGGGTGGCTCAGTCGGTTGGGCGTCTGCCTTCAGCTGGGGTCATGGTCCCAGGGTCCTGGGACTGAGTCCCGCATCGGGTTCCTTGCTCAGCAGGGAGCTTGCTTCTCCCTCTGCTTGCTTCTCCCTCTGCTTCTGCACGTGCTCTCTGTCTCTCTGACAAATAAGTAAAATCTTAGAAAAAAGAAACTCTTATTATTTGGCTAATTAAATGTGTTTCCTGCAAAAAAAATTAACAGTAAGCATTTAAATAGGTTATTTCAAGTGTTTTGAAAAATGTTTTTATTCTACTAACTGTAGATAGGCCTACTTTTACTAGTCCAGAGAAAATTGAAATGAAGAAACTTATTTAATATAGTGCTTGTGATTCTGTAGAAACCGTTTCTTTGATAGACATGTCTTTCGTCTAATTTGAATTAAGCAGCATATTTCCATCATTTTTGTTCTATGTTTATGTCATATAAATTGTTTTTTAGTAAGTTTATTTTGCTTTTTGATAAACATGTAGTGGGGTGCCTATTGGAAATAATCTATCCTCCCTCCCCATTCCTTTTGTCTCTAATACACCTTGGGCCTCTTTGGATATTTAATAATACTTAAGGACATAAATTGAGAACAAAAATGGTCTTTTAATGATGGATCACTTTTCAAAATCTATGGCCAGAATGCTTGGACTATAGTATTTTGACATCCGTGGCCACTGTGTGTCTCCACTGCACTCTTTTCTGTGCAGATGAGTAGTGCAGGGGAGGGAGGAGGCAAGGGAAGCCCCTGCCTGTTGTGAAAGATATTCTGCTTGCCCGACCCAGCTGAGCATCTGTTCGGACATCGTCCTCCTCTGTTCGCATAAATAGTGTAGTGGTGGTGGTAATAAGAATGAAAAGCAAAATGTTGACACACTGCCCAGTAATGTGCTTTGTAAACAGATAATGAATTGTTAACCTGATGGATAGGGTGGTTTAGGCCCAGGCTGTTTTAACCAGTTTCTTACAGTGAGTCAAGATAGAGTCCATGATCACAATGCTCATAATCCCAGCATTCCCTGTAGGCCCAGCGCCCCGTGTAGGGCTTGACTTCAAGTTGTTTCATCTCATCACGGTGATCACCTTAGGTATTAGGTACTGTTACGAATCACATTTTACAGAGGAGCATATGGAGGCTTCCCAAGGTTACGCTGTTAATAAATCTGGAACAGGGGCAACCTGGCCATCTGACTTCAGAGCTGGTGCCCTTGTCTACTAGGGTAAATTGCCCAAAGACATTTCTCCCCTAGGAGAAGCTAGGGGGCCAGGGGGCTGGGGAGGAACTGGTGCTGCCTGCTCTTAGAGCACCAGGTGAGGACTGCATCACTCACCACATAAAATTACCTGGAAAAATGCATAGACCCAAACTTCCCCATTGGTGAAATGAAACAGTTTTATCCCCAGAACTGAAAAAAATTTCAGTGACTAGTGCTTTGTTAGAGGCCAGAGATCATTGGTTTGCACCATTGCTTTTTTCCTCATGAACTGTAAGACATTTCTGCCTTTGCCTGTCTGGTTTGCTTGATTTTTCTGAATTTTGACACTCTTCAGAGTGGAACCAGGCATACTTGCCTCAGCTAGTGGGGACTAAACACAGCGGGGGGAGAGACTACATTCTCATCTTGACCTTACTTCTTAAGAAAATTTATAAAGTTCTAGAAGTCTAACAGCTTTAGAATTTATAATTTTAGGAATTCCTTGAAAGGTCCAGTGTTCCCTAAGGTCGGTTGACTGTTCTCTGTCTTTCATGTGTCACACCTGCTCTTTTTCTTACTCTCACACTCTCTCTGAGCAAAGAAATGGAGGCTATAACAAGGATACCATTGGTGAAACAGATGTTTTTAACTTGAAATTACATGCACTTACGGTCTTGTGTGTCAGCCACTCTTAACAACTGTGTTTACTACTGAAGCTGGGAATACAGACTTGGATTATAGTTTAGCCAGCTTTTCTTGTACTGCTCTCCTGTAAATGGATTATTTTTAGTTTGAATTTTTGCTGTAAGCCCTTTCCCACCACTTAATTGACTCTTCAGTCACCACTTGCAGTGCACATGTCAGCATTCCCACGGACACTAAACACACCCAATATAGTCGGCACAATGGCAGGTTCTCTGGGAATTACTAGACTCTTTTTCTGTTACTTTTAATGCTGGAAGTGGGGTCCATTCTGGTTTCCTTCCAGTTCTCTAATGGAGATCTAGGGAGTGTATGTCTGTCTTCTTCAAAATTTAACCTAATAGTTCTTGGTGGTTATCCTAAAATTATCCATCTGAAACCTAACAGATTGTAAATGAAATAGGTATCCTAGTATTTGTTTTGCTGCTGCCTAATGATACCCCTGTTTCAGTCATTGAATACTTTCAAAGCATAACCTTTAAAAGTGTGTTCCCACATCTTAATTTGCCACTTGGCACATTTAGTTCTAACAAACCAGAAGCAAATTTTGTTTCATGAGAAACTGCTTGCCAAACTTTAATTTAGGTCTTCTTATAGAGGATTATTAATGAACCTGTGAAGTGCATGCAAGCACTCTGTTGACAAAACAATGGCATTAAAATTCAGCAGCATGTATTCTCAATCAGAGACCAGGCATGGCCTTTGGGAGACACTGAAAACTGCCATTGTTAGCCTAACGATAAGCTTGTGATTCGGCCTCCAACTGGTGTTTGGAACCTCTAGCTGGTATTTGGAACCTCTAACTGGTATTTGGAACGCCCTCGATTCCCTTTTGTTTGATCCATCATATTCTCTTCTTTAAAAAGCATTTTGCTGATTATGGAATATAACCTTGGATAAACAAATGGATAAAATGCTAAACATTGTTTAGGTAATCATGTTCAGTTCTTTGAAGCTGGATAATATATCTGTACTTTTGCTTTTATAGCATTTAAAAAAAGCTATTTAGTTAGTGATAACGTTTCTCATTTATGAATACTAAAGTTATTGTGATTGAATTTGGTTGTTCTGTCATTTATTTTTAAATTTCTTGTGATTGGTTCCCCCCTCCTTTTTCCTTAAAATTTGAGATTATTATTATGGAGTGGCTAAATTTCAAGAGTCTTGCCAGCAGGTGGCAAAATGTAGTATAACTTTCTCTGAAGAAAAAGAGATTTCAGCTCTGGTGCCTTTGTCTTAAAATGATTGACTGTTCCTTTGGTTAGGTTTTTTTTCTTTTTTTTTAATTTGAAGTTCTGAAATTTACAGCTCAGTTTACCAGGTAATCAAAGCACACCATAAAACGCTAAGTGATTTTTCTCAAAAGAAGTAGTTAAGTTCTTTCAGCAATATTGTTAATATTTACTTTATCTAGGTAATATATATACGTGGACTTAAAGAATCAAACATGTTGTGGGGTGCCTGGGTGGCTCAGTCCGTTAAGTGTCTGACTTTGGCTCAGATCATGATCTCAGGGTCCTGGGATCCAACCCCGTGTTGGGCTCCATGGTCAGCAGGGAGTCTGCTTGTCCTTCTGCCTTGGACCCTCCCTTCCCCACCTCCCACTCATGCTCTCTCTCTCTCTCTCTCTCTCTCAAATAAATAAAGAAAAACCTTAAAAAGAAAAAGAATAAAATGTGTTGCAAGATTTATTTATTTATTTTAAAATAATTTTCTTTTTTGTCCCTTCCATTCTTGGGTCCCATTCCCCAGAGACAACCAGTTTTAAGTTGTGTGGTTTTTTTTTTAAGTTTTTATTTATTTAGGTAATCTCTACACCTAACATGGGGCTTGAACTCACAACCCCAAGATTAAGAGTCGCATGCCCTTCTGACTGAGCCAGTCAGGCGCCCCTGTTTTAACTTTTTAAACCATTTCTTTTGTTGCCTTAATATTGATAAAGAACTGACCTATGTTTTTTTCTATTTTAGACATTATTTGCTGACTTCGCCTGATGGGAGATAAGGATTTAGCTTTTTTATATCACCTACTTTTTCTTCTATCTTCCCAATGTAGTTGTATCACAGTTTGTGATTAAATCAATATCAAATCTTTCTATTATTATGCCAGAGCATAGACTGTTAGAGCTTAAGCACCTATGGTGCTATGATTTAATTCCTTTTCTTGTATAAGACTTCTTTAGTTTCTTTCCTGGAGTTAATTCTTTCTCTGTCTCATGTTTATTTCTTTGTCTAGTTTTATGTGTTCCTATCTCTAAATTAGCCTCTCATTTTCCAACAGAAGTAAATAAAACGCCTTTCAATGTAATGGAAAATGTTAAGGACGCTATAAAGCATTTTTGGTGGTATCCATTCTGGAAACTTTTGTCTTGATTTCATGTTTAGACCTGCCATCTAGTTATTGGAAGGGGTCTTCCCTTTCGTGTCATTCTGAGCATCTCCTTAGAGATAATTTTTCACAAATTTTTGTTCGGTTCTCTCCATTTGTGGTGTAATTTCCTAAAAGACTGTGCATGGAGAGTAAATGTTTTGAGGCTGTGAATGTCTTAAATGTCTTTATTTTATACTCATACCTGATTAGTAGTTTGGCTGGTTTTGGAATATTTGGTTAGATAGTAGTTTTCCTTAACATTTTAAAGGCATTATTTTATTGTCTTCCAGTTTCCAGGAAAGGAGCCTGACCATTATGCAGTGTACACTAAAGTGAAAACCAGTAGGACCCTTTTAGGGTTAGGTTTTGTTAGGGTGATGCCTTTTAAAAGATAAGTAGGGTACATAGGGAATGTTATTTTACTCCCATATGTTAAATGAAGGTAGTGCAAACCCCTATAGGAATATTGTGGAGGTAAACATTAAAAAATTTTAAGGTAACTATGAACATCAAATGGAAAACCACCTTGTTTTTCTTCTTGACACACACATTGGGGTAAATGGCAGATTTTTGTGGTAATAGCCCTTTGTGTTCATATTTTATTTTATTTTAAAGATTTTATTTATTTGTGAGAGAGAGATACAGAGAGAAAGAGCACAGACAGGGGGGAATGGCAGGCAGAGGGAGAAGCAGGCTCCCTGCTGAACAAAGAGCCTAATGTGGGACTTGATCCCAGGACGCTGGGTTCATGACTTGAGCCAGAGGCAGACGCTTAACCTACTAAGCCACCCAGGCGTCCCTGTATTCATATTTTAAAGCACATCATCTTGATATTATGATTTTCCAAGGAGTGCACTTTAGAATCAAATGGAGGGGCGCCTGGGTGGCTCAGATGGTTAAGCGTCTGCCGTAGGCTCAGGTCATGATCTCCAGGTCTTGTGATCAAGCCCCATGTCAGGCTCCCAGCTCAGCAGGGAGTCTGCTTCTCCCTTTCCCTCTGCCTCTTCCCCTGCGTGTGCTCTCTCTGTCTCTCTTTTAAATGAATAAATAAAGTCTTTTTTTTTTTTTAAATTTATTTGACACAGAGAGAGACAGCCAGAGAGGGAACACAAGCAAGGGGAGTGGGAGAGGGAGAAGCAGGCTTCCCGCCGAGCAGGGAGCCCGATGTGGGGCTCAATACCAGGACCCTGGGATCATGACCTGAGCTGAAGGCAGACGCTTAACGACTGAGCCACCCAGGCGCCCCAGAATAAATAAAATCTTTTAAGAGAAAATAGAATCCCAATGGATTTTAAATCGATAAGATACATATTATAATATTTGGATTTTTTGCCTTAAATTTAAATTGGAGTCCACAAATGACAAAGCATTTGTTTTTGGTTGCCTGTTTAAACAAAGGCTAAATAAAGAATAGAATCATGAAACTGGAGTTTTTGAAATAATGTATCTTTCATGTTGGATATATTATGAATTTCTTTTGCACTCTAGTAGAATTTTAAAAAAATTACGTCTTTTTTTTTTTTTAAGAGAGAGAGGGAGAGAGCGCATGTGAGTGGGGGGAGGGGCAGAGGGAGAGAGAATCTCAAGCAAACTCCCCACTGAGTGCAGAGCCCATCGCTGGGCTCTATCCCAGGACGCTGAGATCATGACCTGAGTTGCAATCAAGAACCAGATGCTTAACCGACTGCGCCATCCAGGGGCCCAAATTACGTCCTTTTTTAAAAGCAGAAATCAGTTATTTTGTTGGGAATAAAAATGCTTTTTAAATTAATCTGCATTGGTTTGGTTTCTTTGCAAAATTTGCATTCAAGGAAGATTGTCATTATTATATTTGATTTCTTTTTAATGTAGTGTAATGGTAATGAATGAGGTGATCAATAGAAAACGTATAAAATAGCAAGTATCAGTCTTAATCCAGATGCTGATTGTTTCTATGTGGCTGTTTTAGCACTGGTTACTATGGTTTTTTTCAGCCTTTATAAATTATCACAAGAGATAAACTGTTTCTCCTACTACACTCACTAAATTAGCTCCTCTTTAATGTTGAAGGATAGCTAGGAAGATTTATAGTTCAGATTTCATAACAAGTCTTATTTTAGGATAATGTGGTTTTCTAGTTGTTTAGGCACCTTTTCGGCCTTTTCCCCAGGGGCATTAATCCTTGGCTAGAAAGAATAAACTCTAGTCCTCCATGACACCTGACTGCAAACTGCAACCATAAAGCCTTAGACTCTTAAAACAAACATTTTTCAACCTTATAGCACAGACTTCCTGTTTTTAAAGCTTTTCTGACCTTCCTGCGAAAAGACCAATACAGCTATGGTTACATCCTGTGGTTATTGTCATTAAAAAAAAAAAAAAAAAAATCTATTGAATTTTTCTAAAGCCCTTGAGTATAAAAGTGATTAATGCACCAAAAAATGTAAATAGCAGTGGACTCATGTCTGATCTTTGTTAGGTTTTCAATAAAAGATAATAGAACCAGGTCAGCTTTTAATGCGTTTCTGTTTGTTCAAGGTCTGCTACAATTGGAATGTCAGGAAAATCTCACATTAAAAGGATCTGCCCTATTCTGGAGAGATTGTAAAAGAGGCATTTGGCAGTCATTTCCTTTCACTTGTGAGAAAGAACATGCTTTACATTGTAATTGTTTAAATATACCAGGGCCTGATAGGGCTCTCATATTTTTTATTGTATAGTTAGTTAGCTTGCTCTGCAGATTGGAGGGGATGATCCGTGTTTAGGTTTTATTGTTAGAATTATTCAAATGATGTAAATGTTAAAAGTTAGCCCATGTCTTCCTTTGTACTAAGTTGTGTTTCCTGTAGTCCAAATATTTGCTTTTTTAAGTCAGTTAAAATTAAACTTGAATGGGTGTTCAGAATTTGTCTTCACAATAATCTCTCTCACCTCTAACCCCCTCCTTCCTTCAAAAGAAAAGAAGAGAAACCACCCTGTGTTGTTTAGGTCAAACATTCTTGAGACTCTGGCTTTTGATTTTTGTTTTAGCCAATGTATCGCATGTTTGAGTGGATATTTTGAACTAGAGTCTTCTGACATTTTCTAGAGAGAAGTGATTGGTTTTTAAGCAGAAAAGTACTGGATTGTTAACACTACCTGTGATAAGGAACCTGGGAAATGGTACTCACTTAATGTTTTGAAACATTTAAGTTCATATTTTTTCTGGAAATAGATTGTGATTTTATTTTAAAGGAGTTTAGTTTATTGGAGGCGTTGGAGTTGTTACCAGAGACAACACACATTAGAATTTTTTTTTTTTTTAAAGAGGGGCAAAGCTGTGTTTTGGATTTGTAATCATTATTTTAGTTTTATAAATGTCTGTCTGGTTGGTATTTTGAATTCTTGGTATAATGATTCCAGTTGGTGTTTTTAGTTTTCTTAAGATTACTTTCAATAAACTTGCTTGGATAGTCCCACTGATTTTCTAAATCCCCTGTCAAGGTCATGAGTCCTTGAGCTAATTTCTTCCCCAAAACTCGCCAGCCAGGTGCCCCAATAGTTACCTATTTTAAATCAGTGATACTTTTTCAAATGAGAAATCTCTCTTCCTAACTGTATTTTTGCCCTTTCAAAGTATTGCTTTAATGGAACATTATGATTTCATCTATACAATCTCAGATCACTAGTGCATTTTAAAATAGAGATGAAAATGTCTTTAAGTTTTTTAAACATACACTATCTTAGAGGTCTGTCTCTCTTTCAAGTTGCTTTAAGGCTTATTTCACATCCTTCATCCTTTAGAGGGCTACACACTTCGATTGACTTACTGTGTTGGAAGAGTTTGCTCTAAGTCCACCCTGGAGTTAGTGCTTCTGCTCTCTGTTCTTATAAAAATGGGACTTGGTGCTGCAAGCTGTGTCCTCTCTGCCCTACAAGAACATATTTTAAAATGTTGATAATTTCTATACTTCATGAAGTAACCCTTTAAATGTTCATTAGCAATTAGCCACTGAAATATTTGTTTGAGGCTCTGTTAGGAAGTGTAAAACAGGGGCACCTGGGTGGCTTAGTCGGTTTAAGTGTCTGCCTTTGGCTCAAGTCATGATCCTGGTGTCCTGGGATCGAGCCCTGCATCAGGATCCCTGCTCAGCGGGGAGTCTGCTTCTCCCTTTCCCCTTCACCCTGCTTGTGCTCTCTCTCTCTCTTTCTTTCTCATGCTCTCTCTCAAATAAAGTCTTTAAAAAAAAAAAAAAAAGGAAGTATAAAGCAAAAAGAAAAGTTGTATTAACATCCAACCTTAACATTGTCCTTACAAATTTAATTTTGGAGAATGTGCTCTTTATGGTTTTACTAAAGGTTAGTCTCCTTGATTTTTAGAATCTGATGTTATTTCTAGTTATTTTTCAAGAGCATATTATGTAGATAGATTCCAGCAGTATCTAGGTTGAAATTAACTCATCAAGTTTTATTCTTAAATACAGAAGTTTAGTAAATATTAAGACTTTGGCATTGAGGGACATAAGAGCTCCCTTTTCCTGATAATTTGGAATATATGCCTAATTATTGCAACATGATCCTGGTTCTCTGTGCCTTTTTCTGTGGAAAAGACCAACTTTATTTTTAAAAAATCATCATCACCAACTTTATTTAAAAAAATTTTTTTTTGAAAGATTTTATTTATTTATTTGACAGAGAGAGACACAGCGAGAGAGGGAACACAAGCAGGGGGAGTGGGAGAGGGAGAAGCAGGCTTCCTGCTGAGCAGGGAGCCCGATGCGGGGCTCAATCCCAGGACCCTGGGATCATGACCTGAGCCAAAGGCAGATGCTTAACGACTCAGCCACCCAGGTGCCCTATCACCAACTTTATTGACGTAAGTTTTTATATATCTGTTTTTCAGCACTTTTACCTACAAAGAAACTATGTGAGTTGATCGTGATATGTTGGCTGAATGGAAAGTGATATGATAAATGAATGGATAGGTAATTGGGTAGGAGAGTTATTTTAAAAATTCATATTGGTAAACATCTGACCTTGATTTGCATAAGATTTGCAAACTGTGAATTAGATGATAGTTACCTATTCTTTTTTTTTTAAAGATTTTATTTATTCATTTGAGACAGAGAGATACAGAGAGAGAGAGCATGAACAGAGGGAGAGGCAGAGGGAGAAGCAGGCTCCCCGCTGAGCCAGGAGCCAGACGTGGGGCTCGACCCCAGGACCCCGGAATCATGACCTGAGCCGAAGGCAGACGCTTAACCATCTGAGCCACCCAGGTGTCCCGATAGTTACTTATTCTTATTATTTTTTTATTGTTGCATTTTTTTTTTTAAGATTTTATTCTTAAAGCAATCTGTACACCCAATGTGGGGCTTGAACCTACAACCCTGAAATCAAGAGTTGTGTGCTCCACCGACTGAGCCAGCGAGGTGCCCCAATATTTACCTATTATTAAAATAGTAGGTCATTCAGTAGTGCTAAAAACTGAGAAGTATTTTATGTTTGATGTGCTAATTCTGATTTTGCATACGTTTCAGAATATAAATCATAATTTCCTTTTGAAAAGAAAGGGCATACTATTAATATTTAACCAGGGCAATAAGAGTACCTGGGACTGTGTTGGGGAAACCAGGACTTGTGCGAAAGAACATTTTGATTTGGTTTAGTGTGATTTGAAAGTGTGTGTGGAATACTGTTGTGGTGGAACCCAGAGGGCATTTGAAAATGTGGATCTGTTGCTAAGAAGCAAGCTCAGGGCTAGAAAAATAAAGATTTTCAATCAGTGACACAAAAGTAACTTGAGAGTAAATCTTCTCATTCATGAGAGATATTGGAGTGTGATTAAGAAGAGGCTAGACATTAACTACCTATAGTTAGGGGGAGTCATAGTTAGGAAGAGTCATGGAAGGGACTAGAGAATGGATAGAGAAAGATAGGAGACCCAGGAGAGTGCATAATGTCAGACTCAAACTACCAGAATGCCAGTGTGGAAACAGCCTACTGTTGGAAAGCGGATAAATTGATCCAGTGTTTTGGAGGGCAGGTTGGTTCAGTCTCTTTGACTAAAATGCATATTTATTGAACTACAGATTCCTTCAGTATAGAAGTACTCACATATATGCACGAAGATGCACATAGAAGTTTGTTGTAGCAGTTTGGGACTTGTTTATTATGGTTTTCCCACAGTGTAGAATTCTGTGCCACTACAAAAAGGAATCAGATGTTAATGGTCTGCTGTAAAGAGAGAAGCAAGTTGCTATATAGCATGGATGGTAGATTACATTTTCATGAAATAAAAATAAACAGAATGAACCCCCAGACAAATGAATATATATGTTCTTAAGTATTTGAGTATGTTTCTATACGTATGTACTAAAAGAGAGCCTGGAGAGCTAGCTATACTTAAACTTGTTGAATGGACTTGTTCGGATTTTCTGATAATAATTTAAAAATTTTTTAAAAATTCTAATAATTTAAAAAAATTCAAAAGAGCTTCAAAAAGAACTATGTTTCTTTTCTTTTTTTTTTTCTTTTGAAAACCCCAGAGGTTTTGTTATGTGGTGACATTTTGTGAGTTGGAAAATGGAAAGAAGGAGAAAGTTTGCTTAAAATTGTAACTATATTCTGCACAGTAATACAGACCTACCTGTCCTAGGACACTCTGCAAACACAGCTGACCAGTACTAACACAACCCTTGAGTCTGTCACTGTTTGCTTGATTAACTTTGGTATTTTTTTTTTTTCCACATTTTGATACTGGGGGGGATGAGCTAGGTTACTTGATCTGAATGATTTTACTAGATAATGCTGTAGAAGAGCATGTTGATTGTCTCAACTTGATAGAATCTAGACAGACCTCACTAGTTATTGTTAGATGAGCATTACCTTTAAACTTCCATGTAAAAAAAAATGCAGTCTCTGTCCCCCTTTGGTCATCTTGGGGAGTAGTCCAAAGCCACCGTCTTTAGAAGATCTGGCCAAGAGTCTTCCTTGCTGTGAGAGAAACAGAGTGGCATAGACAGTAAATGCAGTGTAGTTGTTGGAGGTTAAGGGTCAGGAATAGTGTGGGCCCTGTTCAACTGCTGCTAAGGTTATACTTTACATTTCCCCTGTGTACTGTTTCCGGTCATAGCTTTAATGTTAGTTTAACTAGACTTTGTATTTAATTATAACTGTTAGGGTAAAGTTGATGTCAGCTTACTGGGCTGCATGCTGAGGCCTGTAGAATATGGAGTGCTTTGCTTCTACCCACATCTGTTGTCTCCTCTCATTATCTGTTAATGGTACTCAACTTGACAGGGTTGTTTTGATAAATGTAGGGTGTTCTAAAACCTGGAGCTGGAATTTGTGTGGAATGAAACTCAGGACAAAAGGAAACAGAAAGAGACAGGCCAGGGTGAGATCCTGTGGGACCAAGGAGGGACACGTGAAATGCTGAAAATAACAATGAGGATTAATTTGGAGCTGAGGGTGGGGTATATCTAATATTTTTAATTCATCTCACACATTCTTTTATTTTTTCCTGTGCTCAAGTGCAGAACTTGTGAGAAATTGTACTTATTGTAAAAACTCCCATTTCTCATCTACAGATGAGAGCTCAAGGTTAATAGGGTTTGAAATGAATTCTTGTTTGAGGAGTTGGGGAGGGTGGTTTTGGAATGGTCTGTCACCAGGGACTGGGAGTCCTCAGGTCAAAAGAGCTCTTATGAAGACTTTCATGTCAGAGAAATAGAGATCTTTTAGAGAGAAAAAAAATGAAAAAGTTCAGCGTGAAAGAGAGGTGAGGATTATCCTCCTCCCCTGCAGAATTTGGTAGTACTTTTGCATTCAGAGAAGTGTTGAAGACAAACTAATGTACCAATGTGCTTTCAGATTTTTATATCCTGTTTATATTGCTATCTGTGTACAAGATTTAGTAGTCTATCCAGTTTATCCACTGCTGTTTGCCCCTTGCTTAAATGCCAGGTAAGTAGGAAGAATTTGGTTTGAATAAATTAATGATGGCTTCTGTACCTCATTAACTATTAAAAAAAAAAAAGTGAACTTTGCAAATAGGACCTAGTTAGGGTCTCAGGGTTTTTAATGAACTACCCTGGGCATAATTATTTATTTATATCTTTATAGAGCAGCGATAAAAATCTTCCTTTTACTAGACTTTTAAAGGTTAATAAAATAAATACTATTTATTACATAGATGCTACTTTTTTGAGAGAGGCTTCTTTGTGCCAAGAACCGCGCAGAGAATATGCAAAATGAGTAAAACAGGGTTGTTGCTCTCTGTTCACTTACTCATTCCACAAATCTGTATGCTTGACACCCAGTATTTGATAATGAGCAAATATATAGAACTTTCTCAAATGGAACTTGCTGTCTAAAGGGGTCTAGGGACATTAGTCAGAAAATTACACCAATGAATTACAAACTGAGATAAGTGCTCTTAAGGAAAGGAACACAGCTCTCTGGGAACTTGTAACAGAGGAACTTGACCTAGAGCGGGGCCTCAAGGTAAGTTTCTCTGACAAAGTGATATTTGACCTGAGATCTGAAGGAGGAGTAGGCTTTAAACTGTGTGTGTGGGGTGGTGGTGTGTGTGTGGGGGGGGGGGGGTAGGAGGAGCCGGGAGAATTTCCTGCTCCAGTGGGAAGAAGCAGTGATGGCTTGTGGTGGATAGAAATCCTGATACCTTGGAAATTTGAAAGACTGGCATAACGAGGATGGGGGACTGGGAGAGGATGCAGGACTAGGACAAAAGAATATAAGTATCATAAAGTGCTGTCAAAGCATTTAGAATCCCTGACAGACTAGGTACAGCATGAATTCAGAATAGAGCAGTTTGGTTGTTCTCACCAGCCCTTTACAACAGAGTGTAAACCAGTGTTTTTAAAAGGGTCTACAAAAACAAAACAAAAACCACCCAAATAACCAAAACCCTCATCAGGCTCTGCCATGTATCTAGATACAGCTGGTTGGATAATTGGAGTGTGTCTGAGTATAGGAGTGGCTTTTGTAGCTAGGCTTTAGGGTCGATTTCATCTATGACATGTATGGAGTGATCTCAGAGCCACTGGGTTATGAAGCCGATTCTGAAGCTGCAGGTCCTCTCAGGATGGTCTCAATGAGGAGTGGTGTTTAGTGGAGCTTATAGAGGAGCTACGTTTGCGCTATAGACCACCTCTGATTTGTATTGATCACAGGCACCTTTCAGGGTGGCAAAGGCATTATGTTTCATCAGCTCTTGCTCTCAGTACATGTGCTGTGTTCGTGGTTTTAGATAGATATTTCTGTCTCCTGTAGAATAACTTGATTTTTCTTTAAGAGAAATCAGCATAATGATGTTTAGATAGCAAATGGGCTATCACGTGGTTATCCGTGCTAGCAGGGCAGGACCCCTGCCTGGGTTCTACTCTGTGCTCCCCACTCAGGCCCCCTTTGAGAGACTTGGGGCTTATCATTTTATCTAAATCTCTGACTATTGGTAAGGGGGTACCTAATATTTCAGCAACTTTATTGGACTTTGGAAAGTCCAATAACATTTATAAAGCGATTTCAGAGTTCCATGAAACTTGCCTGGAAGGCAAGTTGGTAAAGATACCAAAGTTTGGTAAAGATACCAAAAGAGATCATTTAAATTTTGAGCTTGTAACTTTCAAATTTGGGTTGACACTGAGTGAGTTTAATACTTTGAATTCATATGCTGTAGGAATGTGTTTTTAAAATTTGCTATGGGGCGCCTGGGTGGCTCAGTTGGTTAAGCGACTGCCTTTGGCTCAGGTCATGATCCTGGAGTCCCAGTATCGAGTCCCACATCGGGCTCCCTGCTCAGCGGGGGGTCTGCTTCTCCCTCTGACCCTCTTCCCTCGCGTGCTCTCTGTCTCTCATTCTCTCTCAAATAAATAAAATCTTAAAAAAATTTGCTATGCACTGTCTTATTTAATTGGGACAAAATGATCTTGGCTGTTACGACTAGGGAATACATGGTATAAATGTAGTTTAATGTTATTAAATTTTAGCAGGAAGGTGTATGTTTATCAGATTGGGGGTGGGGAAGAAATGAATTTGAGATTAACAGTGGGTAATTCTATTTAGATGCACATAACAGTGGAATTAATGAGGGGGTCTGGGGTAGGTTATGTGTTTATTTAAGGCCACGTGGCAAAAAATTTGCTTTTATTTTGCTTCCTTATTAGGTGGATTTCAATCAAGTCTAATTTAAGATATGCCTTATGTAGCAGAGGGACTTTTATTTTCTTGGGGAAAAAGGATCGGAGAGAGAAGACCCTTAAACAAATGACTTACAGAGAATTCCTAAAAACTGTAAGGAAAATTGGGGTCAGAAATGTTGACACCAAACAATGCTTCTTTCTCTCTGTATCTTTGAAACAAATGTTCTGCATGCCTATGATTGTTGGTTATTTCATCTGCATTTGTTAGACGTCAGAGGTGGTTGGCATTAATATTCCTGGCAGAAGCAGAGGCAGCTCTAGGATGTGTGAACTGCTGATCACTCACGGGGATGCGCTGCCTCTTTAATATCTTGCTTGCAGATGCATTTTCTAGCTGACCACGCTATTAAGAGCTGCCATCAATCACGCAGCCTCCCAGTTCCGGCTGTCGGGAGGGGAGGGAGACTTGGGGAGAGCAGCGGCTGGCCGAGCTAGGAAGGAGATAAAATTGCAGTGGCGCGTGCGCGCGCGCGCGCGTCCCCGCTGTGGTGGCAGCAGGCAACGGTGCGCGCGGAGCCGTCCGGGCTCCAGCCCGGGTTTTTCCGGCTGCCGCCGCCGCCGCTGTGGGGTGGCTGCTCTTTCTCTCCCGTCTGGGTCACAGGCATGTGGCAGTGTTGGCCCGGCGGCCCGTGCTGAAGGAGTGCGAGCCCGAGCAGCGGCCGCATCTCCCAGCCGCGGGCGGGGCCCTGCGCCGCCACCTCCCGGAGCCACGGAGCTGGGGGGACATGAGCCCGAGCTGTGCTGCCCTGCGGCCGCCTGGGCCTCCTTTTGTTTTAGCAAGTGCATTTCACGCCCTGAGCCCCTTCCCGCCCCGCCCCTGCCCGCGGGCCTGAGTTTGCGGGGGGGCCCTGCGCCGGAGGAGGACGAGGCCTGCGGGCTCAGCTCCTGCCGCGACCGGCCGCAGGCAAGTGGCCAGAGCCTCGTGCTGCAAGGGGAACGCGGTTCGCGGGCCAGGAAGTTGGACAAGTGTGGGCACAGGGGCTCTCGGAGGTGGGTGTACCGAGAGTGTTGTAGCTGACCCTGCAAAGATGAACCACTCCGCTATTAAGAATGGTGATGGCTTTCCAGGAATCAGGAATCGGTATTTACTGTGTCCCATTGCATTTTTGTTGGGCTTACTAGTTTTTCAGTCGCCCAAACTTTAGAAATTCCAACTAAATAAATCAATTGAGAAACACCCTTCAGGGCAGAGAAAATACTATTTGAAAAAGATTGTGTGTGTGTGTTTGTGAATGTTGTCTTTTTTGAAAGGAAAGCGTTATTGAAGATGAACAAAGTAATCCAGTAGTCACTGATTAGAAACTTCATTGCTTACTGTGGAGTAAATTTAAGTTTAAAAATATAATGAATTTGATGGACTTGATTATAAATTTCAGTTACTTAAGTGACAAATATAATTTGTTCCTGGGACCAAAAAACTGTTGGTTTGCCAGACTAGCTAAAATGCAGAGATAGTTTTGAAAAAGATGGCTTTAAATTTGAATTGTTAAAATTGTTTTGGTTCGAGGTGCTGGCTTCCCTGCCCCTTACCCTTGTTTACGCGGCTTTCCTTGAAGCTCTGGGGAGACCTGCCTGACCACTTTCTGTTTGCTGAGACTGCTTTAATGGGTTATTTTGTCTTACTCTCAATTTTTAGGCTTTCCTGGGGCACATGTGCCGCTGCTCTCCTTGGGGCATTGTTTGGCTGGAGGCCTCCTCTCAGCCATATGGAAATTAAAAAAAATGTCATGTGAATGAACATGGGGGTCAACAGAGATTAATTTTTCCCTTTGAAATTGTGTCTGTGTGGTTTAAGATTGAGACACTGAGTAAAAGTTGAGAACAGAGTTGATAAAGTCCTTAAAATTCTGTGCCAAAATTAATGTATTGAGGTTTTCTTCCTCCTCCTTCTTCATTTTGGCTAGGAGCTCCACATGTAAAGTAGACATGATTTGGGACCTTACAGATGGGAACAATATCCCCTGTAAGCCCGTTGATCTGTGGGCAATTATTTCCAGATGCACAACCAACTCTACATTTTTATGCATGTGTTAGATTTGAGCTTTAAGGGCACTTGCCTTTCTGAATATTTACATTGCCTACTAAAATAACACAAGGCAGACATTTTAGAGGCTTAACAGCAACTTCACAATACTGTGGGAGCAGCTAGAGCTTGTATTTGTTTTTTCCAACTCTGTAATTTAGTAGTGTTTAAACTATTTTATAAAGATCTCTGGGACCAGTGAAAGGTGGTTTTCAGTCCAGAGCACTTGAGTGCTCATTGTACTCTGGCAGGCCCTGGCGCTTGGCAGGCAGCGCTTGAAATGTTATTTGATCTGTTTGCGTGATAGAATTGACTAAGGTTACACTTTTCCTTCCCCTGGCTGTTGAAAGCGATGCATCAATGTACTGTTCAGTGACTTATTTAAAGACTTAACCTACATTCATTCACTGTAAGAAGGGTTCCAGAAAAGGCCAATTAAATTTTTGTCTTGTTTTTGTGGTTTTGCATTTATGAATTGAGGCGAGAGCTGACGTAATGTAGCTGTACCACTTCCTTTGTGTGTGTATGGTTTTTTATAGCTAGTGTTCCTATAGGATATGTTTCAGTCTGCATGGTTGTGATTATTTCTGAAATGTTTGAATGTAGATATATTCCAAATTCAGTTATTTTCAACTATGTGCCAGTTTACTGTTTATATTGCCTGTGGGGGAGGTGAAGGGTGGGATGGTGAACCCCGTCACCCTGTCAGTAAGGTTCAGTGAATTGCCTGTGTGTTATGCAGACTAGCTTTTCATTTTAATTAGTGCAACTGTGTACAGCTGTTAGGTTAGAATGCATTGGCTGCCCCTGCAGGGTGGTTTTATCTTACACTGGAGGTTTTATGGACTTGTCTGGCTGTGCTTCTTAATCCCTCTCCCACTGCCACTATGCTTGCTTTTAAGCAAATGATAGAACAAGACAAGCTTTTGTTTACTCATGAAATAGTTTACTTGTTAGAGATTTATTTTTGGTTTTGAGGAAATTGGTAAACCATGTAATTTATTGGTAGGTATTACATTTACTATGCTTTTCCAAGGTCAGAGGGTTTTGCTTGCTATTGTGTAGTCTTGAGTAGCCAGTTGAACCATCCATTTTATAATGACATAGGAAGCCAGTATTAAAAAAGCCCCAAACCAACCTGGTTTTTATTTGCTATTCTAGGATTAGTTTGTAAAACAGAAGTAAATGTTAAGCTCAGTGCAGAGAAAGAACACAGCTAAATTGTTTCTCCCGGTCTCTTACCTCTCGTTACACTGTAACCAAAGGGACTAAGCCATTGACTTAACAGCAGTTTGGCCAAGGACTGGATGATTAATGGAAGGGTTTAGAAACGTCTGTTCAGGGACATGTGTGGCCACCTTTAAATTTTAAAATGGGTTTTTGGCTCCAAGTTACTGGTAGGTATTTCAGATTGAGTAGCTTTGAGTATTTGAATATAGGACTGTGACAAAGCCAGGCTTTTTGGGTCATAAAATAGATTGCGATGTGAATGACACATTTTTCTCTGTAGTCTGGTCTCCTTATTATGTGCCTCTGTCTTGAGGAGATAGTCACTGCCAGAGGCTTCTAAGACTGTCCTCTGCATTTCTTTAAAAAGAGTAAAAGCCACAAACAAAATGGACTGAAATCTGTTTTTATATAGAGCCTTTTTCAAAACCCCAGTTACTGATAGAAGAACAAGATGTGCTGTTGGGGGGAATGCTGGGATAGGGGAAAGGAGGCTGGCGTAGGTTGAAGTATTTTTTAACTCTTTGGAGAAATGGGTCCTTCTCAAAATAACCTGGAATGAGGAAAGAAAGCATTTTCTAGAAAATATAATTTCAGTGTAGCCTATCTAGAAAATGTTTTTTCTAATTAAAAGAAATCAAAACATTTAGATTGGCAACAGCAACTGCTGAATCAAAGAAAAAATAGAGGGAAGTAAGTATCCTAGATCTAAACAAGTTATTTCAAAAGTTCGTAAGTTTTTTTTTTTAGACCGTATTATTTTGAATCTGAATATTAATGGTGATTAGGGTCATAGAGTTGCCCTCTAAAATCTGTTTAATCCTTGATATAGTTGATATATATTTGTAATGAAAAAAAACCCAATAATGTTGACATTTCATTAGAAAAAGTCAGCATAATCGTATTCAGTGTTTAATGCTATATATGGAGCTCTGCTGGTATAATTAATCAATTTATTAAGTACAGCTTGGTGGTTAATAGCTAGGCTACCTGAGTTCTGTTCCTAGCTTCACTGTGTACTCACTGTAAGACCTATAATATGTTGCTTAGCCTCTTTGTAACCATGAGGAGAATGATCAGTCTATCTCAGGGGTGTGGAAAATTCTTAGGAATGTGCTTGGCACGTATTAACAGCTAATATTTCATATAGTAAGCACTAATTCTGCTCTAGGTACTGTTTTAATTGCTAAAGATACAAAAAAGGATGAAGTCCCTGTCCTTAGAGTACTTACATTCCAATGGAGGAAGACAATACAAAGTAAAGGTAGCCTGATGATCTGTGTAAAGATACAACTTCTGGGCATGCCAGTGGGTTTTAGAAGCTTAATATGGGAAGTTTAACATCATTCTTTAAAGCCACCATTCTTTCCTTGATAAAATGTGTCTCACACAAGTAGATGATATGTTAGCTCACAGGTGGAGTAGAGAAGGCAAAAGGGACTTTTTCTGGGAAAGAAAAAAAGGAAAATGGAACAGTAAAGAAATTAAAGATTGTGATTTGTCAGTTTAAGTGCCAAACAGTAGAAGGGGAGTGTTGATTCATGCCCATCCATAAAAGGAAATATAATAATGATATAAAAAGTCCTAATGTAAAGCCCAGTAGAAAAAAACATAGAAGCCAAACTGCTTATGCATTGTGATTCCAAACTATGCACACCTGCATGTACTCACAGAGGCTAAGGAAAAAGGTTAGAAAGAAATAGACCAAACGTTAATAGTGCTAATCTTTAGATTGATGGGATTATGCATAACTTCATTTCCTTAGTATCCTTCTGTCTTTGCATGCCTTATTTAATCTTTGCAGGTTTAAATACCCCGTAGGTATACACAAGGAAGCTGAGGTTTAGAGCAGTTAAGCAGTTTGACCAAGGCCTCACAGCTAGTGAGTGAGGAGGCCAGGAGTCCAAGCCAAACTCTGACCTCCTATTCTTAATTTGACCAACTCTCCTCCTACAAGGTGACCTTTGTAAAAGGGCCTCTTCTGGCCTTTTCCCCCACAGCTGTGGCCCACATGGCTCTGAGATGTGTTTATGCTAACCAGAGGGCACTGAATCTCTTGAAGAAGGAGCTTAGTGCTGAGGCAATGCATGTGCGTGTAGTTATTGGAAAAGAAAAGCCAGTATGCTGGCAAGAGGAGGAAACAGAACAACTTGAAAAAGTACCTATTCTTTCCTCAGGAGTCAGTGGAGCCTCTGAGAGTTTGGTGCAAGCAGAACAGCCCAGGACGGAGGAGGAAGGCCAGTGATGAGTAGAAGCTTGTTTGTGGTTGCTGAGAAAATGTTGAGGAGTTTGGCAGTGAGAGAAGGAAGTGCCAGAAGGTGGTTGGAAGAGGCTGCAGGTTAATAGCAAGCAGTACGTGGTCAGTGCTTGAAGAGGTTATTGGTAACGGCATTCTGTAGGTAGGATTTTATGATGATTAATAGGACAGTTCTGTTCAGGTTTGGGGATAAAATGGGGTAATGGATGTGAATCACTTTAGAAAGTAGAAAACATTTTTGATTTCAGAGGATTAGTTAGAAGTTACCTGTGAAGAGCTTTTAAGAATATGATTGGTTAAGTGTGGGAAATTCTTTACAAAATTAAAGTATTTATGCCAGAAAAGATTTGAGATAATCACTTGGTTCTAAAGATGAACAATTAGGTCTGTTTTTCCTATCTTGTTTTCCATAAAGTGAATGAGCTTTTGTAGTTGTGGTTTTAAAAAAGGGTCAGTTTATATGCGACTGTTGAGCTTCAAAGGAACAAAATAGAGTGAATATACTGTGCATTTGAAAGATTGCTTAAGTCAAAAGCCTCCAGATGGTGTGTACTGCTGTGTTCACAGCTGTATTTACTGCAAGCTCACCAGATTATCTACTAATAATTTAAAAATAGCTGGTTGGAAACAGTGGTACATTCAAGTCTCTGCTGGTTTTGAACCTCAGTAGCAGTAGTGACTTCACTTGTGTGCCTTTAGTAATAAATGCCAGTTGAAATTACTTACTTCCTTTTTCCTTGCTTTCAGGATTTCTTATTTGGGCCAGCTTATGTGTTGCACAAACAACCAGAGTGCTTACATACAGAAGCAGATAAATAACCAGCTTTTTAAAAAATGTGGTCTTTTAGGAGCTAGATTGGAGAACGGCTCTTGATTATCTTTAAAAAAAGTTTTTGTTTTACTATCCTTTTATCTTTTTCAATGTTTTTAAAGTATTAAATATATTGAATTGATGTCTTACACATTTATAACATTATATAGAGAGAACTTTCTATATTTTTCGGTATTACCAACAAACACACAAAAAAAACACCCCTTCAATACTCAGATCTACTCCCGAAGACAAAGGTTTTTTCTCTTACAGAGATTTAATTAAATGTTCTTTTGGAAGGACATAAATTACTAAATCTTAATTTTTTGTGGGGGGCGAGCCATGCATACTATTGTTTATTTGCATAGTAATGCATAAATTAAATGTAAAACAGGAGAATAGTTTGAATTTATCTAGGAATTTTAAATATGTGAGGGGTGGTAAGAAAGATGCACATTTATTTATTAATTGAGTAAAACTTATAGAAAAACATACCTAGTTTGAACCTTTTGAACAATTATTTTCTAGTTTTGGTTTTAGACATTTCATTCTTTTGTCTTTTGTGTGTGGATATTTTAATAATTAGGAAACTTAGGCTGAAGAGTTTTTACCTGTGTATATATTCTTTGTTTTGTCTTCATCCCCCGGCTCCCCTTTTTATCTTCCCCCAAATTCTTTGATCATCTACCTAGGCAATCTCTTTTTTCATAGGCTGTGCTCTTTCCACAGAGCATAATTCTCACATTGAATAGATAAGGGGAAATATCCATAATGTAGTGGAATGTTTATCTTTTTTTTTTTTAAGATTTATTTATATGAGGGAGAGGGAGAATTCTCAGGTGCGGGGAGGGGGGGCCGGCGGGCTCCATCTCAGGACCCTGACATCATGACCTGAGCAGAAATCAGGAGCTGGCCACTTAACTTGAGCCACCCAAGTGCCCCATTTTTTTTTTTTTTTCCCTAAACATGTTAAATGATTTTTTTTCCCCCCAGAGCAGACTTTGTGAACATTTGGCTACATATCCACAGTACACAGTTATGAGTAGTTTATGGAACTCAATCCCATCCCTGTCCTGAATGGTTCATCCAGGGGTTTATGAGGCTGTTGTTCACCATAGCACACTGTCTTTATGAGGACCAAGAGGAGAAAATTTTCTCAGCTTTTAGTACAAGAAAGAACTGACCCCCCTGAGCAATGTGGTTTGTTTTTAATTTACAGATTTAGAATCCTGTGACTGATCAAGTTTCCTTTGAGCTATTTGCTTATAAAATTTTGGCCACATCTAAGGAAGATATAAAGTGAACCTGAACACCTCATATGGTTTCATCTTTCTCATCTCCTCTCCACAACCCCCTGCGATTTTCCTTTGTTTCAAGGAAAAGAGAAGCAATGTAGGAGGTGTAGTTAGAGTACAGGCTCTGTAGCCTGTATTACCTGTGAGACTTGCTGTGTGACCTGAGGACACACATCTCTTTCACCCCTGTGTGCTCAGAGTCCTCTTCTAGAAATCGTTCTGACTCTGTGTGGCTACTGTAAGGGTAAAGTGAAAGCTCTTAGGGCAGAGGAATGCCGAATAAATCTTAGCCTGTTATCTCACTTCCCTCATCTGTTGTAAATTTTATTTTATATTGTATGAATCTCAGTAAGCTCCCTTAATTAAGCCCTTTTAAAAGTAAGCTAGCCTTTAAATCTTCCCTGCCCCCCGTTCATTTTTTTTTAAAGTTTTTTTTTAAATTATTTATTTGACAGAGACACAGCGAGAGAGGGAACACGAGCAGGGGGAGTGGGAGAGGGAGAAGCAGGCTTCCCGCTGAGCAGGGAGCCCGATGTGGGGCTCGATCCCAGGACCCTGGGATCATGACCTGAGCTGAAGGCAGATGCTTAAGGACTGAGCCACCCAGGCACCTTCCCTGTTCATTTTTTATACAAAGGTTTAATTTCTGCCTGATGACAGTCATTAAAAAAATTATATAGGAGAGTGCTATGGACTGAATTGTATTCTTGCAAAGTTCTTATATTGAAGCTCTAACCCCCCCCCCCCACCCAGTGTTTTGGTATTTGGAGGTAAGGCCTTTGGAAGGTAATTAGGTTCACATGAAGTCATGAGGATGGCACCCTGTGATGAGAAGAGAGAAAGAGACCAGGGCTGTCACTCCCACAACGCCCCCTTGCCACGAGGACATAGTGAGAAGGCAGGGAACAGAATAGGATGGAACCTTGATTTTGGACTACCTGGCCCCCAGAACTGTGGGAAATAAATTTCTGCTGTTAAAGCCAACCAGTCTGTGGTATTCTGTTATAGCATCCTGAGCAGATTAACACAGAGTAAATTTCATACATGCAGAGTAAAAGGTGATCAGTAGCTTATCACAGCAACTGAGCTTTTCTGGAGTGAAGTGGGGATTATGCTTCTGTTTGCAGAAGGCTTTACACCTACAGAACAGCCTTCCCTGACCTCTGGTTTGGTCCTCACAGCTGCCTTATGAAGGAGACTGAGCAGATGCTGGCTTCTCAGGTTACCAAATGGGAGAGCCAAGTCTGGAGAAGTTAGTTGAGTTACCTGCATTCACAGTTTCCATTTTGGAGGTGGCTAAGCCTCTTAGTACTATTTTTTCTTACTTCTCTATCCATTGTTCCTTCCATGACCACTTTAATATTGGCCGTTGAATCTTCTAATCCTTTGCCTTAGAAAGAGCATAACCTTTATTTTTAGTCTTTGTTTTTCAAAGTAGAGAGAGATAACTCCCACTTTTTACATTTTGATATGGGAACTGAAACATCTATGGTAAAATTGTTGAATTTATCTTTCCTGTCTCAGGGAGAAAAATAGAATTTATGAATTCTTTGGCCTGCTGGTTAGATTTGAAGTATAAAATTTCTGTGAAGTATCATATCACTAAGAAATGTGATAGTATTGAAATAGTACTTAGGACATTTTATTCTTTTATTTTGCACCAGGTATTGGTTTGCATTTAGTCTTGCTGATGAGTGTCTAGAATGTAGGTGTTTTTTGGAGCTATCCAGTCAGAAGACTGCTTGTGTTCATTTTAGTTAAGGTGATTTGAGTATGTCTTGATCAAAGGGATAAAACAGCAGTGTTAGAAGCTACAAACTCTCGGTAGTTAAAAAGGAAAAACAAAACACCCAACCCACAACCCCAACTCAAACTCTGCTCTTCATTCTGAAAGAATTCTGTATCCCTACAAAATTAATATTTATGAGCTGTCAGAACATACTATACTTGCTCCATTTCCCATTAAATTTTAACAGAGAAACTAAAAAAGAAAATCAATTTTTTATTTCCTGATGATAAAAATGATTCCATTGAGATTCAAACCTTGGAATACATTTTTAAAAACTTTATTGAGATAAAATTCTCATAAGAGACAGTTCACCCATTGAAAAAGTGTACAAATCAATGGATTTTAGTGTACTCAGGGTTGTGCAGCCATCACCACAATGTAATTAGGAATAGATTTTTATATGGCAGTTTCTTGGTGATTAATTGAATATTCTTAGATAATCTTTTTTTCTTAACCTTTTATGTGTAAATTTGTACTTCTGTGAGTAAGAATATAAGTTAACTAACTATATGTTGTATTATTACACTATATAATTGAGTGAAGGCACTCAAACCCCGCTTTTGCTTACAGTGGTCTGACGGAAGTTAGCTTCAGCCCAGGGCTATTAAATCCTTTGGTGACTGATCACTCCTTTAAGGTATGATAAAGCAGTTATGAATATGGTGTGAAAATGGGATGTGTAGTCTCTTTCAGCATATTATTTGGAGAAACTGCAACTTTCCCAGAGCATTGTTTTACATTTGGTGCACTCAAAATATGTTAGACATTTGCCTTTTTAAGCAGTTCGTGTTAAAGAATTTTTCATTTGTTAACAGAAAGGCAGCCAGCCCTTATGTCTCAGATTAGGGGAATTTCTTGGTGTTGATTCCCAGATGGTTCATAAAATTCAAGTGGGCCCTTAGGCTGCTGGGCAATCATACTTTATTTTCCTAGTTCATTCACCCAGGTTCCTAGGTGACTCGTACTTTCTCCTTTTATACTTCCTCTCCTCTTCATGCTGGGCTTCCTGCTTCAGTGAGAAAAATCAGTGCTGTTAGAAGAGAACTTTTGTAGACACCCACCTCACATTGACCTACCTTGCAGCATAGACTCCACCTTCCTGGTGACCTGTAGGTAGAGCAGCTGTTCTCAAACTCTCCAAGGACCAGGCTAATCCAGCCCATCCCACCACTCCCAAGATGCCACCCTCTGCCCTCTCATGTCATTCATGTTTCAGGCTCTACTGGATCATTCCCAACAGCATAGTCCTGTGCTGCTTTTCTCCTGTCTTAAAACAAAAAACCCCAATCCCCCGCTTTTGGCCCCACTTCCCTGCCAGCTTTTGCTTATTTCTCTTCTCCTCTTTGCAGCAAAACATCTCAACAAGAATTTTCTGTACTTAACGTCTCCTATTCTCTTCTCCTTTCTCAGTTCCATCACCCATCATGCCAGAGAGACCGCTCTGGTGAACATTACTAAGTCCTTTGCACTGCCTGTTTTCCTGTGCCTGTATTTTCCCATATTTCTATGTGGCCTCACTCTTAAGTCTCAGGGAGGCCTGTATTGACCCTTGGTCTCTGCTCGCAGTTCCCCTTACCCTGCTCTGTTTTTTTCCTGGAGTGTCGTCTTGTTACATAATATTAATGCATTTACTTTCATTGCTTATTGTCTTATTCCTCCCGCTAGAATGTAAAGTCCTGAAGATCAGAGATCTTCAACTGTGTAGTTCATTTATGTATCTCCAGCATGTAGAACAGTCACTGGCACTATTGTAATAGATGTCTGATAAATAATTTGTTGAATCTCTGCACTGCGCCCTAGGACTTAGGGCTTTAAAAAATGATCTAAATTTGGACACCTGGGTGGCTCAGTTGGTTAAGTGTCTGCCTTCGGCTCGGGTCATGATCCCAGGGTCCTGGGATCGAGTCCCACATCGGGCTCCCTGCTCAACAGGAAGTCTCTTCTCCCTCTGCCTGCTTCTCCCTCGGCCTGCTGCTTGCCTTGCTTGTGCACGCGCACGCTCTCTCTCTTACTCTCGCTCTCTCTCATCTCATAAGCATCTAAAACTTAACATGTCTAAATGGAACTTCTGATGTTTTCCACTATACCACCCATAGTTGTGGGGTTTTTACTTTTTGACTTCTTCATCTAGTAGGATTTTACTTGTCAAAATTTTAATTTGGTGTAAAAATTATACCACCTGGAGTGCTGGAGGTAGACTGGAACAATCTTAGATCATTTAGTTTCATCTGGCACCTTGAAAGCAGTTACATTTTTGAACATTGAAAAAAATTCTAAACAGTATTCTACCAATGAAAAGAAGTCAGTGTCCATTATTTAATTGTCTTAGTAACTTTTAAATTGGGGCGCCTGGGTGGCTCAGTCCTTAAGCGTCTGCCTTCGGCTCAGGTCATGATACCAGGGTCCTGGGATTGGGCCCCGCATCGGGCTCCCTGCTTGGCGGGAAGCCTGCTTCTCCCTCTCCCACTCCCCCTGCTTGTGTTCCCTCACTCGCTGTGTCTCTCTCTGTCAAATAAATAAAATCTTAAAAAAAAAAAACTTTTAAATTATGGATTCCCTACAACCATTAGTTAGTAGTTTGTTGTTTGATACTTGGAAATAATGATTTTAGCTTTCAAAGGAAGTGCGGATATTTGCTATGGAAACTTTGATCTAAAAATATTTTAATTGCCATGTACTGAGCAAATAGAAAATACTTTTTGGAAAGCCTTTCTAAGTGTAGTGGGTAGACTATTGAATCAGGAAATGTGTACTTAAACAATTTCTTCTCAGGGAGGATCAAATCAGCCCTCTTAAAATCCAAACTTAAAATGTAGGGTTTTAGTGACACATGGAGTTAGTGCATCTCCTCCCTAAAGGCTGATCAGGTCACACACAGCATCATAAATATTGAGGTAGCTTTCTTGAAATTGGGTTTAAGTTGGCAATTACATTTACTAGCTACCAGTAAATTATTAGATTTCTTGCCCATGAAACTCTGTTAAAAAAATCTTATCCTTGTAGATTAATGTATGTTACTAGTTTAACAGGACAATGCTTGGACTTACTAGTGATTTATTTTACACACACAACACACACACACACACACACACACACACACAGTTTAGTACTATATTTCCCTAGATGATAGTAGAGATCAAAGGAACTTGCAGTAATGTTTTCTCTTTTTTGGAACCAGTAAACCAGCAAAACAATCTTGTTAAACTTAATTTAGTGCCAGTGGTATTATAAAGGGAATGAGATTGTAATCACACCGTGCCAAGACAACCCAATTGATCAGTGAAAAAGTTTGTTGGTATTTGGTAGAGGGGGAAAGATGGAGGAATTTGTCTGAAGCTTTTACTTTTTTAACTAACTGAGTTTCTTTTATTCATCAAGTACATTACAGTTCATTAATTGTAGGATCTGTTTTTAATAGTGATATATGGTAGGTCTGTGATGAACTATGAAGAGAGAGATACATATAATCCTTAGTTTCTAAGTCTGATAATATGATCTTTCATTTTTGTAACATTAAAATACTCTAAACTTCATCCTTAGCACAATCTCTTGAGGTGTAGGACCTTAATTCCCATTTAACAGAGGAGAAAATAGCTGAGAGGTCAAGTTGCTCTAGTCCCTGCCCCTCAATACCTAAACTGATTTCCATGAATAATGCTATCTCTCCTACATCAAAGCCTGCAGACTTGTTGGAATGGATGAAAAAGAAATGGCAACAGTGGGCCACTGGGAGAGACATTTCTATAGACCACATGTGATTGAATATGTAGAGGTAGAGGGGGAGGGAGAGAAAGCTTATACTTTGAGTGTGGTTGATTTCAGAAGATGCTTTGACCTTAGAGAAGATCCTCAGTAGGTTGCTTTTGGTCATATCTATAAATATTATATTTCTTCTTTGTGTAAGGGGGTGTATTAGAGAATTGTTTTGAGAGGTAAGATAATTTCACTGTACTTTTTCAATCATGTGTCTTTAAAAATGAAAACATTTAATCTCATTTCAGTTTTTCAGTTTCTCAGGAGAACCTCAGTTTGGTCTACTGGGGGTTGAGTTTTAAAATAAAGGGGCCAGGGAGAGTTCAGTGTCTGCTTAAAAAAAAAAAAAATCGATTTCAGCGTCTGATACTAAAACATAATGAAGCAAAAGCTTGGTTTAATGACAGTGCTAGGATTAATTTTATTTGTTTAAATTAATGTTCTCTTGGTAAATAAACCATTTCCAGGTTCTTGGTGGATGAATTTAACTGAGGACAGATTACAACTTACTACATTAATTTATACAAATTGTGCCAAATAGGAGCATGTAGAAAAACTTTTTTTTTTTTTTTTTTTTTTTTTTTTTTTACTCTTCTTAGGAGAGCTGGCTTAATCATACAGGTTTTACCCCTCTCCCCCCTCTTATGTCTTCTCTTCTGAGATTAAAATAATATCTTACACACTGACATGTAGTGTTCAGGTACTCTTATAGTTAACTTCAATGTCCTTTATCTTCTGTAATACTCATTTGAAAAAAAAAAAAGATGGAAAATTTAATCTGGTTTTCAGAGCAATAGAAACAATAGGTAAAAATTTACTCAGAAGCTAGTAAGTAAATTTGTAGTTCTTTAATTTATCAGTTGGAACCCGAAGAGGTTTAGCTAAAAGAAAAGGACTTTACTTGAAAACTGCTTAAATTGAAGGCATCTGTGAATTATGTATTGGAACGCAGAAAGTTAGCTCTAAATATCTGGACTAGTAAAGGCGTTTCTAATCCACTTTTGGTAGTTAGCTTCTGAAGGTGACCAACTTGTCTTCTGCGTTCACTGCTATTGCAGGAGCCAGGATGGTGCTGATGTATGGATCTTATCATTAGAAACCTATTTGACACGATTTCATAAGCTTGTGTGTTTTAGTATTAATTCCATCATGTTAAAGGGAGGAACGGCTTTTTGTTTATGCCAGTTTTCCCTCCAGGATATTTTTTTAATGATTGATTAATGAATGATTACTTAGTTAATGACACTGGCTTGATGATACTGGGTTTTCTAGCAGACTTGTCTATACTTAAAAGAGGATGAAGTTTTAATATGCCTAATGTATTATTTGGTAGATTGATTCATTGAAAACATTTGATCACTGAAGTATGCTTTAAAATGAAGGCTGTTGGCACCTTTTTTTAAAAGATTTTTTATTAATTTATTTGATAAGAGAGAGACACAGCAAGAGAGGGAACGGAAGCAGGGGGAGTGGGAGAGGGAGAAGCAGGCTTCCCGCCGAGCAGGGAGCCCAACGCGGGGCTCCATCCTGGGACCCGAAGGCAGACGCTTAACATCTGAGCCACCCAGGTGCCCCAGCTTTTGGCACTCTTGGAACCATGAAAAATTTTAAGTCATCTTTTAGCACGACTGACTCTAATGGAAATTTTATTTAGTATCTTTTATTACTAAGATCCTTTAAAGCCAACTGTAAAAAACTAAAAACCTAGCATTTTGAACCTGTTATATTGTTAACCTAGCTTTGAAAGAGGGCTATGGAGTAAACTTGTTTGATTTTAATTTTTTAAAATTAAGATTAGGTTTAATAGCCCCATGGAGTTGTAGTTTTGATTTTTTTTTTTTCTTTAAACTAAGAGAGGTGGAATATTTTTTGTTTTATACCTTTATTGGTTTTCTTTTCAAAAACAACACCAGTTCTGGGGGATGGTTTCCCCCTAGGTGATCTACAGCAGACAGATTGTCAAGTTTCTGAGTGTCACCAAAGGTTTGTGGAAAGGTCTCCTTTCTCTCTTTAGGAGAGTCTCCTATTTTCTCTTTAGGAGAGTTCAGCAGTTTAATTAATCTAGTCCTTAGGTAGAATCATTAGGATCCTTAGTAGTACCCTTTGGTGCCACTCTCAAGCAGAGAATGAGGGGAAAAGTGAAGAACAAGTCTGGAGGGAGAAATGGGATAAAAGAGAAAAACAAGGGGGCAGTATGTATGTGGTGTTGAGTTGTGGAATGCTTGAAAAGTGGCTATGGAGCAGTGAGGGGATGCCCCATCATCTTTCTACTTGGATGTGCAACCTTTGGTGTTCCCAATCGTGCAGATATTGGGCACCTAAAATACTGATAATTTGTAACATTTGTTACATTTGGTTTACAAATTTATGCAGTTGAATTTTGATGAATCATTCTAATAGAGCTTTAGAGTCCCATTCATCTTTTGTTTGGTGTTGGGGGGGGGGGAGAGGGATGAGGGGGCGGGGCGGGGAGAGAGAGAATCTTAAGCAGGTTCCATGCCCAGTGTGGAACCTGATGTGGAGCTCGATCTCACAATCTTGAGATCATGACCCGAGCCAAAATCAACAGTCCCACTTAACTGACTGCCCCGCCCCCACCCTGCCCTGGCCTTTTTAAGGTGAATAAAGTGAGGCACAGAGTTGGTAAATACCAGAGCCTAATTTCTGATTGGTGTCTTTGGGCTTCTCCAGTGCTTATTCTACCAAACCATAGCATTGAGTAGTTTTATCTCCCAGTTTAGAACCTGTGATATTTCTATTTTATTTCATTTTATTTTTATTTTATTTGAGAGAGAGAGAGAGAATCTTGAGCAGACTCCAAGCTGAGTCTGACTTGGGGCTTGATCTTAGAACCCTAAGATCATGACCTGAGTTGAAGTCAAAAGTTGGATACTTAACCGACTGTGCCACCCAGGCACCCTGAATCTGTGATCTTTCTGAGACTTAGATTCTTTGGACTGAATTAAGGTGTGTGAAAGAATCACTTGTCATTTCTAATAAAGGCTTGGTTAAAAAAACCTGATTGAGGCTGGAGTACCTGTGAAATATACATCATTACTTGCCTCCATAATTTTTATTTTAGCTTCTGTTACTAGTGCCAGCATTTTTCTTAAGTAATCATTATAGGCTTCACATTCCTGGATATAGAGATAATAGTCACTATAGTGTTATCTTTGTTTTGTAGATAATATTAATTTTTATCATCTGTACATGGGAAGGCTTGTTGTCAATGCATAGTAAACATTGTGATCTCAGAGAAACCAGGAAATAATACTCCTAAAACAAGATATGGTCACAGTCATTTTGAGAAAGTCTATGGTGGCTCATACTCAATAGGACAGATCATCAAGGTCAGTACAACAGAAATGCACATAGGAAGGTTTGACTTCAACAACAAGAAATCCCCAAGAAACTACATAAAATTTTCACAGTGCCTCAGAACAGAAACTAGTTGTGTAGTTTAAGAAGCATGCAAGGTTACGTTGGAATATGAAGAATTTATTGTATCATATTCCATAAATGTTATAAAGGAAGTGAGATGTAATTTACTTGCAATTATTAGTCATGAAATTATGAAGAATATAGAGCCTGACTTTGTTACAGACAGCCTGTAGTATAAGGAAAGGAACAAGTCCCCATTTCACACATGAATAAACAGACTTAATCTCATGATATGACAGAGCTACAGCACAAAGGACAGCCTGGGGATGAAGAAGGCAAAGTCTTTGTCACTTAGCCAAAGTAGGCGAGGATTCAGAGTAAACGGGGCTTGTGATCAAAATAAGCTTCCAGTCTTATTAGGGCTTTGCATGATTATGCTGAATAAGAGTAGAGTGTACAAAAATACTGTTGGTATGGACTTTATTGTACTTAAGGGCCTACTTCTCAAACCTAGAACCACCTTGAGTTACTGTATTTGTCCACACCTCTCAATATGAATATTAGGATATAAAATAATCAGTTTCAGTTTCTTCTCCCACTCTTGACCTGCTTCCTTAAGGCTACCCTTAAATTTCCAAGTACGGACTGTATTTCTTTATTTTTACTGATAGCTGTGAAAATCGATGGTGTTTATATGAGCATCTACTTCAGGTAGTTTCTGTTCTGGTCTGTAGTAGAGAGAGATTCCATTTTGTCTTCTTGATTTAATAAAAGGCTTGTGATGCAGAATTTGAAGTGTTACCCAGTCTCAGATTTTGTTGAATAGTACATTTTAAACTCCTGCCAAATTTAGGCATTAATGATTTTAGGTTTCCTTTCACATTTCATATTTACAGGGGAAGTAGAATAATATATAGAGAATGATTAAGCTAAGCAAATATTTGTACTTTGGCACACTGTTAGATGTTCTAAAGTCAAATATTTGCTATAGAAATTAAAGCTGAGCTAAACTAAAGAACCAGCTATCTTACCTTTTAAGATGGTGCGATGTGGCTGCCAAAACCTCATTTTCAAAGCACCTGACAAAAATATTTTAAAAAGACCCCCTGATTACTGTAAAGAATTTAGTATGTGAACAGTGATCTTTTTTTTTTTTTTTTTAAGATTTTATTTATTTACCTGACAGAGAGACACAACGAGAGAGGGAACACAAGCAGGGGGAGTGGGAGAGGGAGAAGCAGGCCTCCCACAGAGCACAGAGCCCGATGCAGAGCTCGATCCCAGGACCCTGGGATCATGACCAGAGCTGAAGGCAGACGCTTAAGGACTGAGCCACCCAGGCGCCCCAACAGTGATCTTTTTATATACAGTTCATGTCTGGTTTGGTTTGGAAGTGCTTAGACCATTGTGGGAGTGTAGTTTATTGTTGGTTTCACATCTCGGTACATCCTTCCCCACCCACCATTTTATTTTTCTTTCTAGATTGTTAGTTTTTTTTTTTTATAAAGATTTTATTTATTTATTTGAGAGAGAGAGAATGAGAGAGAGCGAGTACATGAGAGGGGGGAGGGTCAGAGGGAGAAGCAGACTCCCTGCCGAGCAGGGAGCCCGATGCGGGACTCGATCCAGGGACTCCAGGATCATGACCTGAGCCGAAGGCAGTCGCTTAACCAACTGAGCCACCCAGGCGCCCTGTTAGCTTTTTTTTTGTAAGTTAGAAAAGACACATGGTTTTAAAAGCCCAGGAAATTTGTTAATAAGGACCTCCCTTCCCCATTAGTGTTTTTATCTCTTGGTGCTTATGGTTATTTTATTTTCAAATTTCCATTCTCTTTCTCTTTTTTAAAAGATTTTATTTAATTGAAGAGAGAGCACGCGCAGGCAGGCGCACACAAGCAGAGGGAGCACCAGAAGGAGAGGGAGAAGCAGGCTCCCTGCTGAGCAAGGAGCCCCATGCGATGCTGGGCTGTGGGGCTTGATCCCAGGACCCTGAGATCATGACCTAAGCCGAAGGCAGATGCTTAACCAACTGAGCCACCTAGGTGCCCCCCATTGTCTCTTATTTTACATGCTTTTGTACTTTCTTTTTCTCGCTCTCTCCATTTAGCTGTTTGAGCTGTTGGAAATTTTGACCAGTACTTAAAATCTGTAGAATACGTATGGCAGTGTTTTCTTGACATGTATTCCTGCAGAATTGACCCATATTAATGGGAAACAGTTCTCTTATTCTTTTATTTATCTCTATCCTTTTATTCTAGGTTATATTATTTGCAACTCCTAACCTGAGCTAGATGGTAGTAATGAAATGGTGTTCTCTCACTTCTAAATTAGTAAAGTTTTTTGCACCCCAGTGGGGAACTAAGGTGGTATAATGCTTTCCTTTCCTTTTTATTTTTTTTTAAATTTAAATCCTGGCTAAATGCTTTCTTTTCTCCCAAGGACCCATTTAAGCATAGATGTTGCATTTCACAGTCTCTCTTTCCTTTTTACCCCAAAGCCTTTGATTCTGATTCTCAAGATGCCTCAAGAACTAAGATTTTTTTTTACAGACTTTTCCATCATCCTCCTTACTTCCCCGCTTTACCCCCAATCCGTATGACTTTATGTCCTTCTTTTTGAATTGCTCCTTCCTGTTGTCAAAGTCCTTCTGGAAACATTTTCTATGGAATACTTTGCATTCAAGCCAGAATTCCCTGGGGAGAATTTGCTTTATAGACCACCACCCTGCTTTTGCTTGCTTGCTTAGATTCAGAAGCTGCTTTTTTCAGTGGAAAGGAGTAGCTGCGCACGTCTTAGCCTCCTTTCAAGGCTGATAGCTGACCTTTACCCCTCAGAGATCATGGGTGCTTGGGACTTGCAGGGTAAAAGAAAGTGCTCCAGAGAAATGCAACTCATGCAAATACTTAAGGTTTTTTTTTTTTTTTTTCCCTTCTTCTCCTTCATTCTTGTAATGGAATAAGCAAAAAGTTAGAATGATTACTGAACAAGTTCATCTGGCCTTCCCCACTTTTCCCCAAGTCTCTGTGAAAAGTGTCATTCTTCCAAAACATAAAATTCCTTGCCACATACCCATGTTATAACATTCCCCTCCCCACGCATCACTCAGAAAACCCATCTCCCCTGGGTTATCGTTTTAAAGCTGGTACCATAGTATTGGATTATGGAAAGATGTTTATGGTTCAGATTTTGGAGAGGAATTTTGTTAAAATACCCCGCCCAGAGCCATGAGTTCTTCCCTCTTCTGCTTCTCTTCCTGTGTATAAGTAGCCTGTGATAATCAACACAAGTGGCAGATAAAACTAGGGAAGTGCTCAGGGAATGCTTTGAGATATTTCAGTCATTATTGAGAAATAAGTGATTGAAAACATATGCTCCTAAAAGCCCTAGTTTTGTAGAAAAACAGAGCTCTGCCTGTCATGTTGTGTTATAAATGCAGAGGTAACTTACCAACTTTGCAGAATTTGGGATTTTGTTTTTATTATGAAGAAAAATGTGCAGCCTCCCACATACCCACACAGCAATTGCATAGGATTGGAAAAATCCTCCAAGAGCAGATAGACTTAGGATTTTATGCAGACTGTCATTACATACAGCCTATCTGCCAAGAGACTCTAGGCCCTGATTTTAGAGTGATGGCATAATACATTGAGTGAGTCCATGGAGATCAGTGTGGAAAGGGGACTTTACAAAGGAGTGCTGACGCTGTAGGATAATGGAACGTGTGAGTCTGAAACCTGGCAGATGTGACTCTGTTGGAGAAAGGGTATTGTCGAGAAAAATGCGTTCTTGCTCTTTTTTCCTCAGGTCAAGTTGTACAAATTGCTGAAAGAATAGAGGAATAAAGCCTTAGATTGCTATGGGACTTTCTTACTCTCTCTTTTTTAAGAAGAACTGTGATCTGTTGTCTTTGCGAGAGTCAAGGATAAAGCCACTGGGTTCATGTTAATGCATATTCTTGTACTTGGAGCTATTAGAGTTGATTAAAAGGGTGTAGGTTATTGATAAAATGCGATTCTTAATATTTTTATTTATATACATTTAATCTGGATCAGTGCTGTCTCATGGTACTTACTGTGATGTTAGAAATGTTCTGTATCTGCTCTGTCCCATATAGTAGCTACTGGCCACTTAGGACTGGTACTTGAAATATGACTAGTGTAGACTGAGGAACTGAATTTTTAATTTTATTTAATTTTGATTTATTTTAATAGCCATATGTGGCTCCTGGCTACCATATTGGACAGCACAACCCTGTGTTAAATCTCATAAGTGATTCACATGGCTGTGTAATAAATAACATCTGAGGGCATTCTCTCATGTACAGACGTGTTATAATTTTGTGGACTTGTGCTTTTATTTATTTTCTTTTAGAGAAAGTTGGAATGAAAAGGAGAACATAGGGGTGCCTGGGTGGTTCAGTCGGTTAAGCATCTGCTTTGGCTCGGGTCATGATCCCAGGGTCCTGCTCAGCGGGGAGTCTGCTTCTCCCTTTCCCTCTGCCTCTCCCCCCTTTATAGGAGCTTGGAGAGTCAGTACAAGCTTCCCTGAGAACTGACAAATTTTTTTTTAAAGATTTTATTTATTTATTTATTTGAGAGAGAGTGAGTGAGTAAGCAGGCAAGCATGAGCAGGGGGAGAGGCAGAGGGAGAAGCAGACTCCCTGCTGAGCAGGGAGCCAGATGTGGGGCTCCATCCCAGGACCCTGGGATCATGACCCGAGCCGAAAGCAGAGGCTTAACAGACTGAGCCACCCAGGCGCCCCAGAACTGACAATTCTTTCTTTTTAGCAGTGCAAACTGAAACAATACTCCGGGGATCAGCTAGAAGTATTCTAACATACTGTCTCCTGCAAAACCTGTATTGAGCTCCTCTGTGCTGTGAGATTCCAGGGATGTATAGAACATGATCTGTTTGTTAGTATCACCAGTGTTAACGGACACATATTGAGCATCTTGTATCTACTAGACATTGTGCAGACTAGTACTTTACATGGCTTATTTTTCTCATTTCACGGACACATATTGAGCATCTTGTATCTACTAGACATTGTGCAGACTAGTACTTTACATGGCTTATTTTTCTCATTTCTCACGACAACTCCATGGTGTGTGTTATATTATCTTTATAGATGAAAAAACCAAAGTTTAGACAGAACAGTGAACTTGCCCATGGTTTAAAGCTAGCAATGACCAAGGACCAGGGTGTGTTTCTGTTTGTAGACCCTTACAGGGAAGGATGAGAGGAGACAATATATGAAACTCATGAGTTACTAAATAAATAATGAGGTATTTTACATTAGTAATATATGTTAAAATGCTAAGCTGTAAAATACAGACTGTGATTGCAAAAGGAATTAAAGAGGGGAAAGAATAGCATGGCATGATTTGGGGGCACTAAGAAATTCTTCTCAGGGCTTGGATTGGACTTGAATGATACACAGTTATTCAACAAATGTTTATTGAGCTACAGTAGAGATAATATAAACAAAGTGAAAGAGAGGAAGTCCCAAGTGTGGGGGATATATATAGAGGGCTTTTATTGGACAGTTGTGGGAGAACAAGGTTGTATAAGGAGGACTGGAGAGACGGTTTCTTGAAGGAGGATATTAGACCCATAATCTCTTCTCAGAAGTTCTTTTTTTAAATTGAGATATAATGACATATAATACCACATATGTTATAGTATATGATATATATTATTGTGTACTATAATATGTGAATTATATATCATTATAGGATATAATATTGATTCAATATTTGTATATATTGTAAAATGGTCACCACAATAAGTCTAGTTAACATCTATCACCTCACAGTTACACATTTTTTTTTTTAAGATTTTATTTATTTTAGAGAGAAAAAGAGCATGAGCTGGGGGAGAGAGGGGCAGAGCGAGGGAGAAACAGACTCCTCGCTGGGCAGGGAGCCCCACATGGGGCTCGATCCCAGGACCCTGAGATCATGACCTGAGCCAAAGGCAGATGCTTAACCGACTGAGTCACCCAGGGGCCCCTACACACTTTTTTTTTTTTTTTTTTTAAGATTTTATTTATTCATTTTTAGAGAGCAGGGTAGGGGCGAGGGAGAGAGAGAATCTCAAGCAGAGTCTGTGCTGAGCCCAGAGCCCGACGCGGGGCTCGATCCTACGACCCTAAGATCATGATCTGAACCAAAACCAAGAGTCGGATGCTTGATGGACTGAGCCACCCAGGTGCCTTCTGTTGAGAACTCTTAAGATTTGCTCTCAGCAACTTACAAATATACAATACAGTATTATTAGCTATAGTCACTATGCTGTACAGTACATCCCATGAGTTATTTATTTTATAACTGATGTATTTGTGACACACTTTTAACGGGTTCATCAGAAATTCTTGAATAAGAATCTTCAGAATTGAGACAAAAGGTAGGTGTCACTTGTGTTTATAGAGAGAGAGAGTAAGAATTGAGGTCTAAGATAAAGGAGGACACTGGGAATGGAGAAAAAGATTGATAGTATTTTCCCAAATGTTTTCCTCTAAATTCATGTTTTTCACGATTGTGGCCAGTAATACCCACCTGCTTGCTGTTATTTCCAGCCTATGATTGGTGCTCGTCACTTTGATTGATGGATCATCTCTGGTGACCACAAGGGAGGTTCTGTCTTTTTGCCTGGCTCAGAGCCTCAATTGTGATGAGGGCACACTAAGGCCAGAGATACGCCCACTGACTTGGCACCATACAGTGGTTTTAGGGGTTAAGAGACTCTTTTTTCTTGAGATCCTGATATCCTCCTTCTGTTTGTTAACATTTTAATTTAATATCCCACTTGAGGGAGTTGATTCCTTTCCCTTGTTGCTGACAGATTCTTTTCTTCCAGTCCCCCCCACCCCCACTTCCTTCTGTCCTTTTGTCCATCCATCCTTCTGTCCTTCCTTGGTAGAAAGTACCTAACTTGGTTTTATTTAGTCCTTCAGCTTGCCTTCTAAGAATGTTTTGTGAAGTGAATCATTCTTTATATGGTTCTGTAGTGATGTTGGTCTCTAATATGAGGAGAAAATAACCAGTTGAATAGTCTGGACTACTTTTCTATGATCTAAGCAGGGGTTAAGGCATGAGTTGATGTGGCAAGTAATTGTGGCATCAGATTCCCAATGAGACCTTTTAAGGATTAGTTAAATGTAGTTAAGTTGAAGAATTTCTGTTACTTTTGTCTGCAACTCACATACTGTTCTAAGGAAGAACAAGAGTTGGCATTGGTCATTTTTTGGAGATGAATTACACCGGGCAATATCCTCTGGGTGTTTGATTCTGTTGATAACTAATTTGTTGAATATTTTTCTTACCTACAGGCTTCTTTGACCCTTTAATATGACAATATATGGTGTAAACTTTGAGTACCAGCAATGTGTCACACACTTATTTTAGACAGAGGGTTTTATTGTGATTGTTGTTGGTTTTGGGCTGCCTGTAAGGGTGTCCAGATTTTTTTTTCTTTAGGAATTTGGTTTGGAAAATGCTTATGGTGTTTATGTTTAGCCCCATACTCTTCATTTAATGTTCTTTCTGGGCCACCTCATTTAGTACACATTAAATACCTTGGATTCTTTGTATTTTAGTATTTCTTATATGTTGAAGACTCCCATGTCCATGCGCTTCCTTGCCTTGGTCTTTCTTCTGAGCATTTGATGAAGCTAAGACTGTATTTCCAGCTGTCCAGTAGGTACCTCAGTGTGGATGGCTATGTAAAAGGCAGCTGAAGCTGACACTTTCCAAAATTAAAATCTCTTCTTCATTCAATTACATGCATCATCTTCCTCTCCTCCACGGCTTATAAGAACTAGAGGTAGAAGCCCTCACATCATCTTCAGTTTGTCTTTGAGTCCGTCTGGTTGATTACCAAGCCAGAATTTATCAGAAAGGTTAATAGTATCACCAACAAACATGTACCCTACTGTTTTTTAATCCTGGTAGAGAGTAGGATTGGCTTAGTGTGGATGTGGTAATGAGGCTCTCAAGATGCTTAAAAATTTCTTCCCTACTATTGGGGACTTCTGTGGGTTTTTCATTGGTGAGAAGAGCTGCCTTTTACTACTGCCTTTTCGACACAGTTCTAAAATTCTGTAATAGTCTAAAAATGCTTCTTACTTTGTTCATATCATGTCATTTGTTTAAAAAAATATCAAAAGTGACAGACCTATAGGGAAGAGGCAACACACATCACATCCAGCTGGTTAAAAACAAACAAAACTGTAAATTACCAGTTGCTGAAAATGGCACACATGTCTCTAGGTAGTTAGTCATATTGTTAGTCAATTTGCAAGTTGGAAGATGAAGCAGGGAGGAGAGTAAAGAAAGGGATCTTGTGCATTTCCCGCAGGTCTCATAGATTTGATCAAATTGACTAATTGGAAGTGAAAGGATTTGAGAAGAAATTCCTCTGTTTTCTGAAGTGAAAGAGAGGATTTCTTTGTAGAATGCTGCTGTAACCCTCTGCTCGTTTACAGTTCAGTCTTCCAGGTTGCGTTTGTCAGTTGCTTTTGAGATTTATGTTCTCTAGTGTTGAATATTGCTTGCTTGCACTTTCCAGGTGTTCTTAAAGGTCACTAGAGACTAGAGCTCTTCAGTATACGTTTACATTAGGCAATAAACTGAGCTTCTGATATTTTTGTGGTTGTGGAGTGTGGAATGAGTATTTTGCTTGTAGGTTTAATTTTTCCTTGACAACAAAATTGAGGAGATTTGTCAAGGGAACTTGACTTTGAACAGTTGGGATACAGACCTTATTTAATCTGGCAATTGCTCTGTCTTTTTTTTAGAGTATATGAGATGAAAGCTTAGAAAAAAATACCTGTGTGGTATTGATTAAGCCTGCCAACACATGACCAGTACAAGTCTTGTTAGTAAATGTACTTCTGGAAGAAATGCAGTCTCTGCCGCCTCCAATCCTGCTCAGTGTTATCACAGTTACTCTTCCTAGGTGTGATCTTTTCACTTGCTTTTTCATATTTAAAAAAAAAAAAAAACTTAGTTGGAAAAGTTCTGAAGACATAGCTTTTCTTTTTTTTTCCCCCTCCCTGTATTACATTCATTCTGATGATAATGTTCAGGTCTATAAATCAAAAGGTTCTCTTTTAAGTCTAGTCATAGTTACAGGGCTGCATTAATAATTTATAAATGTCAAGATGAGGATGAGGCCTATGGAAAAACCTGCAGTTTTGCACATAATATTTAATAAAATTTGCATTTTAAATTGTAATGCTGTAGATTTAATGTGTGTATCTTTTAACATAAACTATTGACAGCATTATTAAGCTTTCTTACTCCGTTCTTTAAAGAAACGTGATATTTAGTTTTTCTCATTTTGGCACTTATCTCTTGGAGCCCTTTGTTGCAAATTAATGGGTTTCTCAGTAATGACCTTCTTTCCAAGATCTTGGCAGATACTTGCTTTAGAGAGGTGCCATACTTATACTGGAAATCCCTAATGTAGACTTGATGGCTTTCTCTTTTCATTCCCAGGTGGACCTGGTCCAAGAGGTAAATGATTTTTTTAATTAGAGAATATGTTAGAAGCTGAGCAGGACTGGGGTATATTATGGGCAATGTGAGGCTATTACATCATCCTTTAAAGTTTGTTGTAATAAATAAATTAAGCTCCTGTATTATAATACGGACTATTCTTGAATGTGTTATCTGTTCTTATCAAGAGGAGGGTGAAAATAAAAAAACTATTTTGTCTTCTATGTACTGCTGATTACACATATCCAAGGTGTTTTTGTTGTTGTTTGTTTTGTAGACAGAATTCATATTTGACCCTGAGCTAATGGTATTTAAGATTTTTTTGTAAACACCTGATAAAAGGGCACTGGTATATTCTTAAGCTATTTTTGTTTTGCAAAGGAACTCTTTAAAAACTGTGATGGTACAATGGGGCTAAACATATACTGGGGCCTGAAGCCATGTATCTGAATAGCCAGAGAGGTTACTGCAGACACTTGCAGTAGGAACTTCAGGTGATACTCTATAGGTCTGTGCTGTACCATGCCTCCTTCCAGAGTTTCCTTCTTTCCACTTACAGTTTCTTCATTTTCAAGTTGCAGAATGGAAAGTGTCCATGTGGCTCTTGTGCCCACAGATTTGACTGTTGTGCTTTTCAGCTTGTTGTATGTGTCATGTATCACTTAACTGCTCTTGGCATCTTGGGTACCCTTCTTGGTCATGGAGAGACCTTAGTGCTGAGAAAAAGTTAGCAGTGCTGCCATCATTGCTGATGAATGATGGCAACTAGATAATGATATGTAGGAATGCTTATTTAGAAATGTAGACTGTCTTACTGGGCAGTGACCCTTCCCCTCCTTTTAGAGTTATTCTTATTCTGAATGTTAATATAATAAGTCTTTTGATGCCAACAAGTACAGGGAATCTGAAACATTCAACTGTGGAACATGCTTGCACTGTTCAGATTACCTGGAGTTCATGCTTCCCACTGTTCCACATACGTAGAAGATGATATTTGTATAGTGTACTGGGTAAACTGGAAATATTTTGGGGGTGCTTATATGGGACTATGTGAAAAAGTCATTGTGTATTCTCTAGTATAAGATAGGAAATAACAATGAGGGAAGATAATAAACATTGAATTTACCTAAAATATCCAGTAAAGTGTCTTCCAGATTTGTAATGGAAAATTTGAGCATCTCCTGTGAACCATACCTTTTTATATCAGATTCTAGGCATAAAATGACTACATTCAATTTCTGATAAAGACTTTTTGATGAACATATTTTCACATTCTGGAAGGTCACCATTCACGAAAGAATTTGTTCATAGAGGAAGTAGCAAATGACAGAAGAATATTGCATTTTCTCTTGTTGGAAACATCTTTCTTGTCATTAGCCAAAATTTGGTAGTTTGGTCTTAAAATTATGTTTCCAGAGTATGATTTTTTAAATTTGACACTCATTGATCAGTGTAATCATAATTTTCTTGATAATGCACGTAGATTTTGAACCTAGGTAAACCTTTCGTATTAAATATTTAAAAATAATACACCTTCCCCTCCCATTCTTTGACTTAAAATTCTTCTTTAGGATTCAAATTATGACACCAACTAAACATTACTAGTAAGTCTGTTAAAATTCATTTTTCTGGAATTGAACTTTGAATTCATATACTTGATCACTACATGTTTTCTTTCTCTCTTTTCATGTGGACTTTACAGTGTTCCCTTTAGGGCCTCAGAAATGTTACTTAAGGAAGTTATTTTTAAAATCCAGCAATTCTCTTTTATTAATTTGCAAGGTGAGAACCTTTCAAACAGCATACCCCACCCCCAAGTCTTCATTTGGACAACAGGTGCATTTCCCTTTGAAATGGGGTGGGGGAGTGTTCCCCTCTTACATCTTCCTAGAGTGGAAACCAGCTAAGATTGTAGCAGGCTAGATTTTATTAAATGCAGCATTTGGTAACATCATTAATACGGAATTTGTCTATAGGCAACTGTTACTTATGTAGTGGGTTTCTCTGTGAATAAACCACTCCATTGTTTTAATTTTGGGATTTTCAGAACAGGGTCCTGATACAGTCTTTTCACCATCCTGTCACTGCAGCTTCACTGGTCATTCACAAATTTATTTGGCTTCTCAGTGATGTCTTATTTGCTGCAAACTATTTTCTTGCCACCTTGAATATTTCATCCCCATATTTCAACCGTCCAGTCTCATGGTTGTTGGTGTTACTTGTATGGTGAGAGGACTCCTAGATTTACATGCCCAGAGCTTTCTGACCTCTCAACTCTGCTTAGCTATCTACTAGGCATCTCAAATTTAACACGTTTCAAACAGAATTCCCAGTTTTCCTTCTTGTCCCGAGATCAGTAAATGACAACTCAGTTGTTCAGGCCTAGATCTGGGCCCCTTCTTTGTCTCATACTACATCCAGTCTGACAACAGATTGTGATGGCTTTGCTTGAACAACCTATCTACCTTCTGACCTCTGCTAGCACCCACAGGACCATTACCTTGCCTGAATCAATAGTTTCCTACCCCTACAGCAGCCAAGAGGAAATCTGTTAAAATGTAACTCAGATAGTTACTTCTCTATGCAAGATTCTACAGTGGCTTTTCTCTTATTTCAGTAAATGCTCCCAGCTTCATCCTCATCTCTGGCTTCCTTCTTGTCTTCACTGCTTCAGCCACCTTGGCCTTTTGCTATTGTTTGGATATGCCAGGCGTGGTTCTGTCTCAGGCCTTTGTCCTGGCTTTTCTCTCTGCCTGGAATGCTTTTCCCCCAGCTAACCACACAACTTGCTCACTTACTTTCTTTAGGTCAAATGACCCCTTATCCGTGATTACCTTAAATAAATTAACAACCTTTCATCCCCTTTGCCCAGCTTTGCTTTTCTCCATAGCACTTATCACCAGGTAATATACTATGTATTTTCTTGTTTGTTTGTTGCCTGCTCTCTCTCTCCCTTCTAAATTCTCACCTCTCTCTGATGTTAGAGATTTTGTGCATTCTGGTCACACATGTATATTTGCTCAATTAGTGGAAGAAGTAACCGAGAGTCTGCTCTGGGCTTTGTTTTTATTTGATGATCCTTGTTACAGCTACAACATCTAAGTATTGTGGTCCAGGCCCTGGGAATCCCAGTACTCCCTGCTCACTCACTGGTTGCCTGCATCTGCAATTGAGTAGTTCCAGTGGCTCTTCTGCTTTTCTCTGACTGACCTCAGTCTAACAAAGATGGCAGGGTAATACATGTGGTCAACCTAGAGAGAATCACACTGGGTTAGAATAGCTCACACATAGGAAATGGCCAATTGAGTTTTGGCATAGACTTCTGCTTTTAGTCAGGGCTACTTTTCCTTTTCATCTAAGACTCAGATTCTAACTGTTTTTAGAAGGACTGCTCCAGTGAGTTTTATGATTCTATTTTTCCCTTGCTATAATTTGTACCCATGGATTAGAAGTACATTATGAATGCTTTTGGTTTTTCATATGTGTGTGAAGTGTAATCGTATTAACTATAAAATTCACCCTGTCATTTCATTACCTTTCATCAAATGCTGAGAGCTTTTGTGCCATGGTTGCGAATTACTTTGAATCTTGGAGCTCTGCAGACTTAAAGCAACCCTGTCCAACTTACCTACTTTTGAACATGTTGGGTAGAGGTGGTAAACCTGACCACATATTCCTGCGTATTAAAGTGGTCCAAAGAAGGTTCTCTTTCATTCCTAGCATTGCATGAAATAAAACTTCTCCTTCTATATGTTTAGTTAACTATGCTTTTACAGCTTTAAGAGGTGGTTTTACTCAATTACAGAGGTAAAAGCTCTTCCTTATTTTAGCCGGATGTATCTTTTTTTCTTAGCTGTAGTAAAGCTTGAGCTTTTTCTTATTCGTTTGTGACACTGCTGTTTCTGTGTTTGAGTATCTTTATTGAAATATAATTCACATATAATTTACCCATTTAAATTATACATTTCATGGCTTTTAATATATTCACAGATAGGTGCAACCATTACCACAGTCAATTCCAGAACATTTTTTTTAAAGATTATTTATTTATTTATTTGACAGTGAGACACAACGAGAGAGGGAACACAGCAGGGGGAGTGGGAGAGGGAGAAGCAGGCTTCCCCCTGAGCGGGAAGCCTGATGGCGGGGCTCAATCCCAGGACCCTGGGATCATGACCTGAGCTGAAGGCAGATGCTTAATGACTGAGCCACCCAGGAGCCCCAATTCTAGAACATTTTTATCACTCCTAAAAGGAACCTCGTAACCATAGCAATCCCATGATGGCCCCCCCCCCCCATCAGTAATCTGCTTTCTGACTCTGTGGATTTGCTTTTCCTGGATATTTAATATAAATGGGATCATATGATATGTGGTCTTTTGTGACTGGCTTTTTTTTTTTTTTTTAATGTGTTATAATGTTCCAGGTTTTATCCATGTTGTAACATGTGTAAGTATTTTACTTCTTTTTATTGCTGAATAATGTTCTGTTGTGTGGATGTACTGTATTTTAGTTATCCATCTGTTTAGTTTTCTATTTATGGCCATGCTTTGGGAAAGTGAGTTTAGGAATTCTATCCCCTTTCATATCAGGGGCTTGGATTCATAGGCATTTGGTTTCCCTTGTACTTGGCATTGTGGACATCAGGTTTTCTCTTTAATTGTATGATAACAGAAGCATCCACTTGGCTCCATGATCAGGCAAGTCACTGATGAGTAATATTACTCCTAACAACCTTCAGGGCTTGCCAGGAAGCATCAAGATTTTCAGGATATGTTGCTTCTGTTTTCCTAATTCAGCTTCAGACACCTGTTGTAATTACTATTTCAGGCAGTGCTTTGAATTAGTCTAGCTTATTTCAGAGAACAAAGAACATGCCATCTTATAGTTTTTGTAATGGTGCTAGCTTTATGGATTGCATATTAGTTAAGCATAATTATGAACAAAGCAACACACATGCTTAACCCCTTGAAATCTCTGTGATAGACAAATCATTTTATTTGTTTAAAGCAGTGGTTCTCAACTGTAAGCAACTTTGCTTCGCAGAGGATAGGTGGCAATATTTGGAGTTCTTTTTTTTCTGATTGGAGCAGAGGGTTGTGCTATTAGAATCTACATGGGTAGAGACCCAGGGATAACGCATAGGACAGCCTCCCCACAACAAAGAATGATCTGGCCCCCACATGTTTATCGTGCCACAGTTGAGAAGGCCTGCTTTAGAGTGACCATTGAATTTTCTTTAACCCACTGAGCAGAAGTGACACGACTGCAGGCCGTGTGCAAGGCAAAAAATTCTGTCTGTATTTGGTAGAACTTCATATTTAACAGTGTAGGAAAGCAGTTGCTTATATTGAGTTTGTGTGTTCTTTAAAGAAAGGGATGATTGGTTGATTAGTTATTTATTTATTTATGGAAACCTCCTTGGGCACCTCATCTTTGGGAATTCCTTACTCCTACTTCAAATAAAAAAATTATGTGTTGTTACTTAATTTTAATTGAGTTGTTAATTGTAACCTAGAGTTTTGCCTGTTTTGGGTGCTTTTCCCTACCCTTTGCAGGTCCTATGTTTTGTTGTTATGTCTTTTTGGAAGAAATTGTCAAGAGTACACTAATCTTCATTCTTTCAATTTCCCCCCCTCACTTCTGAGGGAGGAAGTGTTCCTGTAAGCATTACATCCACTTCTGAATAAGGGGCATTCATTCAGCACTTCCTCTGTTTTGATACCACAGAGGTCCCTCTGAATTTGACTAGTGCATCCCATCTCAGTTATTTACGTTCTTTCAGTAAGATAGGTGTTCTGGGAAGGAGTGTATGAACTCAGGATTGATTGAATTTAAATATTCATTAACCTCAAATATAGAGAATTGTTGGAGGGGCATGAATAGCCAGCCATTTGCTTATATTGTTGGGTTTGTCAGGTGGAAGAATGTCACAACCCATTTATTTTTACACAGAAGAACTACTCTTAGTACGATATCAGTTTCAGATAAAACACAGTCTTACCTCTGCATGGGTTCACAGACCTGCTGACCCCGTATTTCAGTGTTACCTTGCAGGTTTGTCAGTGATTTTTCTGGCGTATTTTGAGGTATTCTCTGCAGCAGGTTGCTGTTTATGAGAATACCTTATTTCTATCCAGTGAGGACAGGTGTTAGAGTGACATTTCCCTTTCCAGAGCAAAAGTCATTACATTTTCTCTCCCAGGATGTTGATATGAAAAGGAACAGGAGAAGAAAACTGGTTTCCCTTTGAGAGCCAGTTGCGCAGCTGTAGCGTGCCTTTTTGGTGTCTTTGGCATGCTGGCTGCAGCTGCTGCTCTTAGAGGCAGGGCCCAGCAGATGGGGTAGCTTTCTTGGGTCTTCCACATTTGGACCATCTCATTTTGTTCCTAAAGGAGAATGCTAAATGCAGAAATGGCAAAGGCAGAAGTTCTTGAGGTGCTCTGGTTCCTGATCTAGGCTTTCAGAGATAGTGGATTTGAAAGCAAGCTTGTTCAGATGGAACTAACAACTCTTAATGGAAAATATCTCCAGTCAGACAAGATGAATGTTTCCAAAATGTTTCAAGAGCCTGCAATGACACCCTGTTTGCCTAGCCTACAGTTTTGGATAACTTGGCTTTTAAGGATGGGTAATTTAAGGCAATATGGCCTTGGGGTTAAGGGTATAGGATCTGGAGTCTGTGGCCTGGGTATATATCCTAGACTTAACACATAACTGTGTGATTTTGGTCTACTTGCTCAGCTGCTCTGTGCTTGCTTTTGCATTGGAAAATGTACATAACAATAGTACGTACTGAATAGAGTTAGGTTGATCAATGACCTGGTTTACATATGTTTTTTCTTGAATAATTGTTAATCTAGTGAAGATTAAATGAATTAACATGTAAAATGCTTAGTGCATATTAAATACTCAGTGAGTGTTAGCTGCTTTATTATTTTAGGAGCTGCCATTGACTATGCCCCCTCCCCCCAGCTTATTTCCTACTGATTTTTCCCTGTAGTTCCCATTAAGGATGGTGATTTAATCCACCACTCTTCTTTACTGTACTTCTTTGCACCTGAAATGTTTTCTCTATCACTTTGCTTGTCCCTACCCTATTCATGGTTTATGATCCACCCCAAGCACCACCTCACTTGTTGCTCATGAAATATTTTCATTTACAAATAAAAGTCTTATCACAGTGCTCTCGACTTATCTAGCTCATGTGTGAAAGGGAGGGCAGGAAAAGGTAATTTATTGCTGATCTTTATATACCAGGCAAAGTTAGGATCTGAGAATACAACAGAGGTCAAAAACAGTCAAGGGTCAACTTCTCATGGAGCTTCTAGCTTCTAGACAGCTGTTTAATCAAATCACACAAATAAATGTGAAATTACAGTTGTGGAAAGTGTTGCAAAGGGATTTAACCTAGTCATTTTGGACAGGAAAGGACATCTCAAGGAAGTTGCTGTTGAGCTGTGACCTGAAGGAAGAGTAGGAGCTACCTAGGCCAAGAAGGGAGAGGAGCATCACAGACCAAAGGAAGAACTTAAGCAGAGTACTCCCTCCCGGTAGGAGGGAGTGTGGTGTGTTCAGGGAACTGAGGGAAGGAATGCCAGAGTGGTGTGAGATGAGTCAGATAAAAAGGTATACCGGCTTGGAGCGCCTGTCTGGCTTAGTCAGAGGAGCATGCAACTCTTGGTCTTGGGGGTTGTGAGTTCAAGCCCCATGTTGGGGGTAGAGCTAACTTAAGAAAAAATTAGAAAAAATTAAAGGGCCTTGTAGATCATGTTATGATTTGGGTTTTTAGCTAACAGAAGTGGGAAGTCATTGAATGACGATTTTTAAGGTGTGGATTGACATAATCACATCAGCCTTTTGAAAGGTGCACCCTGGCTAAAGTGTAGAAGGAGAATTGTAAGGGTTCATAGGAATAGATTTGAAGAGAAGCCAGTTGAAGTGGTCCAGAAAAGCCATCCTAGGAGCTTTAACTGAGGTTGTGGTGTTGGAGGTGTCCTGAAGTAGAGGAAGTTGAGAGAGATTTATAAGGTAACAGTGACAGGATTTGTTGATGCTAGGATGAAAGGTAGGGAGTAATGATGCTGCCTAGGTGTCCAGCTTGTATAACACGGATGGGCAGGGCCACCAGTCACTGAGACCATTTAGAAGAGGGGCTCATTTGGGGCCACAGTGTGCCTTTGGTTTCGATATATGGGGGTACCTTTGAGACCTCCAGGAGGAGACTTCCAGGTGGACAGTTTTCACTCTGCCGAGGTTTGGTAGACATGTACATTTGTGGATCACCTGTGTGTTTGTGTTACCTGTGGGCTGATGGACATGTATGAGATTGATGAGGATGGAAGTCGAGGATGAGAAAGGGACCCCACACAGTGCCCTGTAGAACTCCTGCTCTGGCTGGCGGGGTACTGGGGGTGGGGGATCAGGTAGATAGGCCCATGCCAGGTCAGCCAAAGGCAAGCAGCCTTTCCAGAAGGAGGGTATGTGTTCAGCCCTAGGATGCTGAATGGTCAAATGATAATGAGGTTGACACTCTCCAGTGGATTTGATACAGAGAGGATATTGCTTTAATGGAAGTTGTTTCAGTAAACATGATAGGATAGCCATGGTCCTTGTCAGTTAGTGGAGAATGGACACAGGTTAGCAATGGATGATGGTAGTGGGATCAGCAAGGGCCCTTTTACAGGCAGAATGGGGAACAATGGGAGCCTTCCTGGAGTTAGGCAGCAGAAATGCCCGAAGCCCTGAAGGTGAGCAGAGGTTAGGCAGACCAAGGGGAGGGGATGAGTATTCTAAGCACATGGGTTCCTGAGATGGAAGGAAGTGCTTTGAGGTGGCTGGAGCACACAGGAGAGATGGAGATGGAGAAGCAAAGGGGCAGTTAGGACATGAGGTCTGTCTTGGAAAGGAATGGCGGACAGTGAATTGTACTTTAAAGACTGGGTTGTGTGGGGGTGTGAATTATATTTCTTTAAAGCTGTTTAAAAAAAGTGGTGCAGTGTCAGACATGCTGGCTGGCTTCGTTGCAGGATGAATTGGAAGGAAGGCAAAAACAAAATTTTAGTCACAGAGATCAGTTAGGCAGTTGTGTTAATCTGTGTGAAAGATGATGATGCCTTGTTACTGAATCAGCGGGAGCAATGGATAAAATTATAGAGATACTCAGGATGTGATTGGTAGACCCTAAGAGCTGAGCAAAATGCCTGATGTGTGGTTGGGCATCTGACAAACATATTTCTTGATCTGGTTGAATGAGGAAGAATTAATTGTACTTCACTAGCTGCATTAGGTGAGTCAAGTGTCCTACAGAATTTGGCTTGAGTAACTGAGATTGTTAGCAGTCAGGGAGTGAGAACTCAGGAGGGAATGGCAGCTTTTCATGGACAAGTAAGTTTTACATGATCCCAGAGAGGATCTTTTTGGATTTTTGTCATTTGCAGTCCATTTTACACGATTTAGTTCTCAGTTGTACAATAGAATTCCCCCTCCCAACCCGCGCCACAAGAGATACTAAGTTCTTGAGGGTAGGGATGATGTTTGGCAACATTTATATCTTGCACAGCACAATATACTATTGGGTATTATCTACTAGTGAGAGTTTACATCTGGAAAGCACTTCACAATCTGTGAGTGTGTATGCATATGGTATGCTTAATTAACTTAATTCTCATAGCAGCTCTGTGAAGTAGCTGGTGATTGTCCCTATTTTAGGGCAGTGAAATGGATTCAGAGAGGTAGAGTGATTTGCCCAAGGCAGTTCAGTACATAGCAGTGCCAAGAACTTGGTCTTGGCTTTTGAGTCCAGTTCTGACATGGGCCTGACCTCCTGGGACTGCTTAAATAGTGTAAGGAAGTGGTTTTCTTAAAGTGAGGTTTGGGCCCGGAGCATGACAGAAATTTTAGCACTTTATCTGAATCGGTTCTGATAAGTGGTGTTGAGGGGTTTGTGGGTGGTTGTTGGCTTCACTTTGAAGAGGCAAACGAGGTTTGTGCGGAGGGTGAAGTAGCTGAAGTTAATAAAGAGTAGTTCTGTATCACTGACTCTTGAAGGCCTTTGACTCTGATTAGATGAGAACACAGGAAGGCTAGCTGACCAGATTTTACCAGTTAAGATAAAATGATGAAGTGCAACCTGATAAATGTGGAAACTAGTGAGAGGAATATATGTTTTTTTATGAGTCCTAGGGGTGCTGCTTTTGGAAATGTATAAGTTGTAGGTCTGTTTTGAATATCCCTCTCCACTCAAGCATGAGTAATAAAGGTTTTTGTGGGTTTAAAAAATTTTATCAGAAAAACCATGCACATTTACTTCCTTGGTGATTTCATTCAATTCATGTCTTTAAAAACTAAATTAAAAAGTAAATTTTTATCTCCAGCCTGGACCTCTGCCTACTGAAAATCTTATGTGTATGTGTATTTTTTTTTTTTTAAAGATTTTATTTATTTATTTGACAGACAGCGAGAGAGGGAACACAAGCAGGGGGAGTGGGAGAGGGAGAAGCAGGCTTCCCACTGAGCAGGGAGCCGGATGCGGGGCTCAATCCCAGGACCCTGGGACCATGACCTGAGCCGAAGGCAGTTGCTTAACTGACTGAGCCACCCAGACACCCCTCTTTATGTGGTTTTTAAAAGGCTTCTCAAACTTAGCATGTTCATACCTGAGCTCTTAATCTTTCTTCCAAAACTCATATAATGCCCATTTCATCGTCCAGCTGCTCATGCTAGAACCCTTGGAGTTGTTCCTGACTTCTTCCCTCACACCTTACCTCCCAGTTTGTCAGCACATCCAGTTTGAGACTTACCTTAAAAATACATAGAAAATAAGACTCCTCCCTTTCTCTGCCCCTGCCGTGCTGGGTCATCCCAACTACCTTCGCCTCTTACCTGGCTTGTTGCAGTAAGCCTCCTCCCTCACCGGTCTCCATGCTGCAACCCCTGCATCCCTTTAGGTTTTTTCTCAATGACCAGAGTGATCTTAAACACAAGTCAGATCATGTCTTTCTTTGTTACTCAGATCCCTGCAGTGGCTGAAATGTCATTCGAGTCACTTCATGTCACTTCGTGGCACTTGAGTAAAGGCTCCAGAGTCCTTACACTGGCATACAAGGCAGGATCCAGCCCCCCTCCCCCTTCACCTCTCTGAACTCATCTCCCACCACTTTCCCTCTTCCTCATGCCACTGCAGCACCACTGCCCTCCTGTGTCTTGAGTGTGCTCAGCTCATTTCTGCCTCTGGACATTTGTACCTCCTCTCCCTCTGCTGGAATGATCTCCCTTCATGTGCCCTCATGGCTTTTTCTCTAACACTCTTGCTTGGGGCAAAGCCTGAGGCCTTCCTTCACCATCAGTTAAGATTACAATTCTCCCACACTCTGTGTCCCCCCCATTGGATTCCCCATTTAAGATCTTTTCATGTACTATATACATATCATTCTTTTGATTATGGTCTTTTTCCACTCCCTGGAACATCAGCTCCACCAGAGCAGAGAAGTTTGTGTGCGGTTTTCTGCTGCTTCCCTCACACCTAGAGCAGTAACTAGTGCACAGTAGGCATTTGGTAGACATTTGTTCAGTGAACAGATGAAGACTGTTGTGAATCTGAACGTGTTCTAGACTAGATTTTCTCTCTTTTTTTTGTTATTAAAGTATCTTATAGGGGTGCCTGGGTGGCTCAGTCATTTAAGTGTCCAACTCTTGATTTCGGCGTCCAACTCATGATCCTCGGGGTCGTGGGATCGAGCCCCACATGGGGCTCTGAGCTCAGTGGGGAGTCTGCTTGGGATTCTCTCTCCCTCTCCCTCTGCCCTTCCCACCGCCCCCCGCCCCGTTCACACTTGTGTGTGTGCACGTGCGCGCTCGCTCTCGTTCTCTCTCAAATAAATAAATAAAATCTTAAAAAAATAAAGTATCTTATACTGGTTTTTGTTTAACTGGGTTAAGCAGTGAATCGACAGAAATACCCTCAATATTTTTGTCTTTGTTACTGGACAGAAATTTCTTTTGGGGAAGGGAAGGGCAAAGTGAGTGTGTTTCCTAAATCTGTCTCTGCAAATTATCAGCCTGGATGCGTGCAGGAAAAGTTAGTACCTATGAAGAGCTGGTGACCTTGGGGGCACAGATTATGACCTGAGTAGTAGGTTGCAGTCAGGTCAGATGGGGTTTACTTTGGCAGAATAATTGGCTGTATGGCTTCGTGCACATGGTTTCTTCACGGTTTCCCTTCTGTAGTCTATAAAGTGGGGATGGTGACTTCTGTCTGGTTCACTTGACTGAGCTGTTGAGAGAAAGAATTGAATGAGATCATGGCAGGAACCTGCTTTGTAAACCCCTTATTGTTAACAAAAATGATGTTGTTGTATTGGTAGATCATTTCTAGCAAATTGAAGTGACAACTACCCTTGTCACTGCCATCTGGTTTCTCTCTGGGTCCCTTTCCTCAAATGTCACATTATTATTGTGTGTTGGTCATTGTATAATGAGGCTCAGAAAAATTCTGATTAGTATGGTAAATGCAGAGGAAAAGAAACATACATCCCTGTTGCACTGTATTTTAGAGCCAAATGTAAATGGTAATTGGTTGACTTTTGCTTTGGATTATCACTGTTTTAGTTAACTGAAAGTTGGATACACACACGGGATTTTATTTTGTGTCTGTTGTTTCTTGAATTTTTCTTTCTTGCTTACTCTTGGCAGAAATAACTCAAATTTCTTTGTAAAAAGAAGCTAGTATATGATTTTGTAAGGAGTAGTGTTGAATGTACAATTTGGACTTAATATTTCTTTCCTTTTTGAGTGCTGAAATAATATTTTTACATAATTTTCTGGTTATCTTGTTAACCCTGGAGAGAATGATCTTTTTCCTAAATTCGTAAGTTGTCTGTCCTTGAGCTATATCTGAGAGGGTTTCAGCCTAAGCTGCTTGTTCTTTTTAGATTCCCAGTAGACCTTGGTATGTTTACAGTGTCAAAGAGGAATGTTTTAACAACGGTGTTAGCTGATAGTTTTCTTTCTTGCATGATTGGCTTGTTCATGCTTTAAACTTAAGCCCAGTGGAGAAAGTAATATGTCTCTTTGTGTATTTTCAATTGCTAACACTAGTGGCCTACAGGGACTTGGGAGTATATTACTGTCTGTTTAGAAGATGATTCATCTAGGCAGAACTTTTGCAGACACTGGGATAATTTTTCATTTTCTTGAAATATGTTTAGAAAATTGAAATCCTATCTAGAAGCATATTTCCTGTGTAGAAGGAAATGTCTGTAGTACATGTCTGTATTACATGCTTTCTCCCTTCGGACTTTGTTTTAAATTGTCAGCATTATTGCTCCTTCATAGGTCTGTCTCCCAAAGGTGGTTGTGATTATTTTATATTTTCTTGAACAGGTAAGGATATTTGAGGTGCTTGTGGAGAGGTGTTTTCTGGTGCCAGATTTGACCTAAGAGCTTTGGAGTGAGTATATGATAATTTTTATGGTTTTGGCGTGACCGAATAGAATTTTCTCTGTGTTTAAGACATGTATTTGCAAGTTATTTGTTTGTTGTTGTCTAAGTAAAGAGGACCAATCTTTTGTTTATTTGCATATGTCATTTTCTGTCTGGCCCTAGTAACATAAGAAACAGATGGTTCTCATATTGATCAGTTGTTTGCCTTTTTTTTTTTTTTTTTTTTGCATTAGAGCATTGAGGTCAAGGACTCTTGAGCTTTTCCCTCATTGTATCTTCAGTTCCGAAGACCTGGCACCTAGATAGTGTTTAGTATAGATCGTTGAACAAATGAGAGAAGATGTTGAGGAAGATGATACAGGACGGCAAAAGATAAATTACTGGTAATTATGACTGTCCCAAAACTGACTTGTAAACAAAACAGTCCATGTCTGTCTGTCATCGTCCTCCCACTGCACTATAAAATTTTTTATAAGAATTGTGTTGGATTGGAATTGGAGATTCTCTCTTCTGATTGTAAAGTCTTAAAAACTTCAGTCTTTCCTTGTTGGGCTTAGTTCTAGAGAGGAGTTTACTAGGGAAATTATTTATAGTGGAAATTTGAAAGAATGTAAAAACCACCTACTATTCCCTAAAGATGGAAGGTTGTTTTTGGAAGCTGTTTGGTTTTGTTAAGGCAGAGATAATGCAGAGATACCATTTTTCCTGGAAAATAACTAGAGTAGTAGACTTCAAAGATGGGAAAAATTGTGATTGAAGGCAAAAGAATCTTGCTTTGAGGGTCATCACTTTTATTTGAGTCAATGCCTGTGTTTATTCTTGAGAGGAGCTCTGGAAATTTGGAGATGTGGCTAGAAAGAGTCTTAGAAGATAGTTCCCTCTGAGAGACATCTTGAGACATTTTTCCAGGCTATCCAAATTATTTTTTTTCCCCCAGGTGGAAATAGTTTTAGTATATAGGTTCTTGCCCTTGTAAATTAAAGTTGTGGGTTGTGAAGCTCCTTTTATGTTGTGTATTAGGGTACACTTTACTTTTTCCTTCAAAAAAAGAAAATAAGTGATATACAGAAAATATGGTTTACTATTTTGCATTGAGATGTTTTCATTATTGATGTGGTATTAAATCCCAAACCATATGCTAGCTGAGGCCAAAAACTTTATATACTTAAACTTTGTATCACTTGTCCTAACTTTTTTCCAATGGTTCGGCAGGTTTTTGGGGCTAAAACATGAGTAAGTAAGATATTCATTTAACAAAACATTATTTTAGGAAGGAAATATGAGAAAATGTTAAAGTAAAATCAATTTCTCTTTCTCTCTTTTCTTGCCTAGCGTTTTTGAAACGTTGGGGTAGTTGGAGTGGTTGGATTTTCCCTGGAATTGAGTGAGAAATTCAGAAGACTGAAGCCCAGGCTTACTGTCTACCTTTCACGGAGGCCTAGCCGTGAGAGGACAGAAGAAGGCACGTGGCGAATCATGACAGCTGACAAAGACAAAGACAAAGACAAAGAGAAGGACCGGGACCGAGATCGGGACCGAGAGAGAGATAAACGAGACAAAGCAAGAGAGGGTGAGAATTCAAGACCACGTAGGAGCTGCACCTTGGAAGGAGGAGCCAAAAATTATGCTGAGAGTGACCACAGCGAAGATGAGGATAATGACAACAATAGTGCCACCACAGAGGAGTCCACGAAGAAGAACAAAAAGAAACCACCGAAAAAAAAATCTCGTTATGAAAGGACAGACACCGGCGAGATAACCTCTTACATCACTGAGGATGATGTTGTCTACAGACCAGGAGGTAAGGAGCACAGTGTTTGTGGTGGAGAAATGACATCAGCATTTACAGGCCTCTTTACACGTTAGGGAAGGCAGGGGACCCAGAAAAGGAGATACAGTAGTTTTGGGTAGAAAAAAAATCAAGGTAGGAAACACATTGACCCACTTCGGGGCAGTTGGATTCACTGGCTTCTTGCTTGTGTCTACCTCAACTTGGTCTTCTGTCCTTGTGCATTTGTCAGTTTCTTTCCTTGTGTCCTTGTGCTACTTCTCTCACTTCACCATCTCCTCAGTAGATTTCATTTTTTGATTTCCTCCTTGCTCTTTATCTTCAACACAATTAGGCGGTGGTGACCCTGCAGAATAGAATACGTGGTAGGATAAGTAAACCTTAGTAAAGATTCTTAGAAGCGGGATGTTTCACATTACTGCAGAGTGAGCAGAAGCTGAAGAAGTATCTTTAAAGGCCTTTAGACCAAAGTTTATTTCTCCTGATAACCTCCTTTCCCAATGAGTCGAGCTTCAGAATCTCTAACCAGTGATAATAGAAGTTGCTGAAGACAACTAACTTGCTTTGTTTTCCAGAAAATGTACTATAGTTTACTCAGTGTATTGAGGTTTATAGCATTGTTCAGAGAGAGACAGACCCAGCCTTCAGATGAGATGCAGGGAAACCAGTGATTGAGAACCTACCGGGCACCTGCAAAACTGCCCCCCCCTTAAAGATTTATTTATTTATTTGAGAGAGAGGGAGAGGGAGGGAGAGAATGTATGCGCACTAGTGGGGGGAGGGGCAGAGAGAGGGAGAGAGAGAATTCCAAGCAGACTCCCCACTGAGCCGGAGTTGGGGCTGTATTCCACGACCTGTGAGATCATGACCCCAACTGAAATCACAAGTCAGAGGCTCAACCAACTCAGCCACCCAGGCACCCCACAGAACTTTTCTTTTTTCATGTCATGTGTTGTGTGTGTTAAGGTATTTTTCTTAAGGAAGTCAGTAAAACTAGTTAAAGTCGGTTTGTTTGAATTACTTATAATGCTGAGAAGTGACATGAATTTCATGAGGTGTAATTAAGAGATTAAAAGCCTCCCAGTTTGGTGTTCTTCCAGGAAAGGGAGGTTAGAGAAATTACATTATATCGTTAACCTGTACAGTTGTTTACTGAGGAGTACTGTAACTTTTCTGAACTTTGTGTAAAGTACCAGAGTTTTTTTCCCCCTGTATAGGAATTTGTTTTGAATTTCAAAAGATAAACAGTATTAGGACTTACATAGATAAACTTGTAGTCACAGCTACAGTTTATTGATGATTAACTGAGGAGATACGTGACATAAAAGTATAGCGTTAGGTTTTAGGCAAGTTAGAGCTCTGCGGTAGAGATCTAGTAATGTGTGGGTCACAATATCATCAGTGTCTAAGGTTTAAAAGACTTAGATATTGGACAGTAAGAGTATCGGAGCCACTGAAGAATATCTCATTACAGAGTTACCACACATTACATGCTATCGACCTATTCAGTTCTAAATCGTGGGAAAGGAACAGAATGTGTTAACTTCTTTAGATAGAGATTATATAGTATCATAACTTAAAAATAAGGAAAGATCTTACTTGTTATCCTTTTCTCATGATACATAACAATTCAGTTTGGTAATGTGATCGTCTGGATCATTGTCAAAAGGCCTACTGCCTTGTGCAGTACCGAATGCCCGCCCTTCTCAAGGGAATGTTACTCCTGTGTCAGTGGCGATACTTTCCTCAAATATTTGTAGTCAAACATGTGTGGGAAGTGCTGTACATACTGTCCCGGTCATAAGAGATTCACAGTTAATGACCCTGAGAAGTCCTGCTCTTCAGGTAACCTTTATAACGTTAAAAAAAAAACAACCCACCAAATCTGCTCTTTTCCCCATTTATGGGATTGTGGTGCCCTGTTTCTGCTGGTTATCTCCCTAAGAGAAACCAGTTTTGAGGGAACGGGTTTGGGAGCCATTGCACATTGATCTTGCACCTTCTAGTGGATAGTAGAAGCCCTTCCTCTGCTTGATGTGTGGAAGAGTATGTGAAGGGGCGTCACTCGGGGCTTGCTTACAGTGAGTTCTTGAAGTGTTTTGGAGTTGAACTGAGTAATTTATGAAGGCAGGCATTGTTTCATAAATCTGAGGACCTTTGTGAAATATGAAAAAGATACGCTCTCTCCTGAAGCTAAATATGTTATAAAGAATCTATGAAAACCAAAAGTGATGTGAAAGTTTTCTGTGACACTCAGATCATAACCACTTTGTGTGAGGTGCCCCTTGTACTCGGGTGGGTGACAGTGTTGTGGCCTGGGGTTTGCACATTGCCAGGTCCAATGGATGTGTGACTCTTTGGTAAGGGGACTGACCTTGACCTCTCAGTGTTCTTCAGATTATTTGGTCTGAGAAGAATGAGATTTTATTGAGAAAATGGATATTATTTACAATTTGTCACTAGCTAAAGTTTACTCTCGTGCATGGTCACAACTAGCTCTTTTTTGCCCCTGCTCCTCATCTCTGGAGTTATTTTTTATTTTGTCCTCAGGAGCTCAGCATGATGGACTTGCAGTTACTTTTTGCCCCTGTTACCTCCTGCCTCAGGCCATTTGCACTTGCAACTTGCTGTTGCCTCAGGCTAGTGAACCCCTCCCCCATATACACACAGACAGACTTACTTAATTCCTGTCCTTTTTTCAGTCCTCCCCTTTCAGTGTTACTGCCTTTCCTCTCCCAGGTTACACAGATTTCCTTAATAAACACTGTCGTAGCATTATGTATCTTCTCTTGTAGAACTTACAACTAATAATTTTCTTTTAATTTCTCTTATTTCAGGATTAATATCTGTCTCTCTCCTCCATAAAGGCAGAAAGTCTGTTTTTTGCTTATCATTGAATTCCTGGCACCTATGACAGTAATGTACATGTAGTGTGTATTTTTAAATATTTGTTGAATAAATAAATTTCTGAAAACTTTTCAAACATTTATTGACTGATTAATGATGTCAAAGTTAGAATAATGGAATGGATGGATGAATAATGGAATAAGTTAGAATATGGAAGTCTATCTTGAATCATTTATTTGCCAATGAATGATTTAACAGACTTGTTATAAAAATCAAAACAAAAACCTTGTGGGGTTCTATTATATATGCCCCCATGTCTAATCTAACTTCTTTGTTATCTTTCAACCGTTACTCTACTTTTGAGATGACTGTCACGGTAACAAATTGATTTATTACACAGCTGTGTGCAGCCAGATTTCCCTTATGGGCTTTTTTAGCATAGGATATTGATTTCTGAAGTTTGCTGTGGGTGGCATATTAATTTCTTTCCACTATTTTCTCCCTCTCCCACCCGCCCCCCCCAGCTTTACTGAGATATAATTGACATCTAATGTTTTTCAAGATGTACAATGTAGTGATTTTAAATATGTATATATTGCAAAATGATTACTGCAATAAGTAAGGCTAGTTAACACATCCATCACCACCCGTAGGTACTAGTGTGTGTGTGTGTGTGTGTGTGTGTGTGTGTGTGTGTGTGTGTGTGTAGAACTTTTAAAATTTACTCTCTTAACAACTTTCAGACATACAATGCAGTATTGTTAACTGTAGTCACCGTGCTGTACTTAATGTCCCCAGAACTTTTTCATCTTATAACTGGAGGTTTGTATCCTTTGACCACCTCCACCCATGCCCTCCATTCCCCCCCACCACCCACCCCCTCCCCGTGGCAACCACTAATCTGTTCTCTCTTTCAGTGAGGTAGGTGTCATATAAGGGACACCATGCAGTATTTGTCTTTTTTTGTCTGTTTGACTTAGCGTGATGCCTTCAGGGTTCATCCAGTTGTCAGGATCCCCCTCTCCCCCGCCCCTTTTTTATGGCCAGATAATATGTATCTATATACCATGTTTTCTGTATCTATTCATCTTAGGTTGTGAATAATACTACAGTGAACATAAGGGTGTGGATATCTCTTCTAGATAGTCATTCCTTCAGCTAAATACCCAGAAGTGGAATTGCTGGATTGTATGGTGGTTCTGTTTTTAGCTTTTTGAGGAACCTCGAAACCATTTTCCATAGCGAGTAGCTGTACCCATTTACATTCTTACTAATAGTGTATTCACTATTTTCAGTTAGATACTATGATTTTTTTTTTATTCCTGATCAGGTAAAACAGTAAAAAAATTAAATTCAAATTATTGAGAGATACCTTTTCATTATGGCATGTCAGTTTGCTTGCTATTTTGATAAGGAAACATGTTCTTTAAAAAAATGCCTGTTAAGTTGGTTCTGTATTTCTTGTATTTTGTCATATCCACTGCTACATCTGTTTGACTTTCCCATTTACCCTAGATATATTCCTAGAATAACAGAAATCTTCATCATACATGAGAAGGGGGGAAGAAATCAAGATTCAGGATTTTCAAGTTTGTTGCATCTGTGTTCCTTCTACCTTTACGAAAAAGTTTGTTATTTTTCATGAAGATAAATTTTATATATAGTAGACAAAGAATTTTAAGTTTGTGGTTTATGAAATCTTAGGTGAAATAAAACATTTCCTCCTTTTACTTGCAGAATTTCCACCTTTATTAGGAACTGGGGACTTGATCTGAAAAAAAGGCCTAGAAACTAGAACTGAGTATACATTGAACATTGAGGTGTTAATTTCCTTTGATGCAAGTGGAATTTAAGCTGGAAAAAATCCAAACTAAACAAAATAAAACCTGGGAATCTGGTTTAATGAGAATGGAATGTACATATTTTTAAACAACTACTGAAGTTAACAGTAGACTATTAATCAAGCATCATGTTGAGTAGACACAAAAAAAGTCTAATACTGTATGATTCCAGGCCAGTCTTTGGTGTTTTGAAGTCAGGTGGTAGTTAGGCTGACGGGCCCTAGTGTCTGGAACGAGGCATGAAGAGCACCTTCCAGGGCCCGGTCATGTTCTCTTTCGTGGTGGCACTGCCAGGTACGGGTTTATTTGCACTGTGGGACTTACCATGCTTTGCACTTTTTGTGTATGTGTTATACCTCAATGAAAAATTTACTTAAAAAGTCAAAACATGAAACTATTTTCCCAGTGGATAATTTCCCTTTGATTCAAGTTCCCAGTTAAAGAGGGCAGAGAGTCCCCATTGTTTTAGCAAATGGCATGTCTTAACATTTAGTTACTGATTGTTCATTGAGGGTTGTGCTCAGACCTGGTAAGAACCTGACTTTGGTTTCAAAATCTTGATTCTCCGAATAATTGAAAGCTTATCTATGGCAGTCACTAAGACAAACATGAAATAAAAGCGAAAATAAAATAAAGCAAAATAAAATTCTGCCACTTGGTGTTCCAGTACATGAATTTTTGTAGAAAATAAAACTGCATTTGATCTGTAACTTTTTATCTATGTCTCTTGTACTTGTAGAAGAGTTTTAGGTAGATGTGACACGCAAATGAAGGTGTCTTGTGGCATTCTTATTTTGGGTTGAGGCACCAAGTTTTTCTGATGATTGCAAGAATATGTTTTGTGTAATAAGAAACATAAATTCTGGATAAAAGAATCTTTAGGCCCAGCTTGAATGGTTTGACATGTGTTACAAGTTTGTTTGCACTCAATGAACCTGATATTAACCTGCTTAATGCCTTTCAGTGGATCCTTTGTTGGCAGTAAGATCAAGCCCAAGATCTTTATTGGCATTCTAGACTCTGCTCTGATTGCATGTCTGCATAATCATCTTAGACCTTTTATTTGGGAGGAGGAAGCGCAGTGAGGCAGTGTATGCCTTTGCTAGGGCTGCCATAAAAATGTACCACAACAGAAATACATTGTCTCATAGTTTTGAGGCTAGAACTTCAAGATGAAGGAGTCAACAGGGTCATGGTCCTTCTGAAGACAAGAGGAAAGATCTGTTTCTTCAGGTCTCTCTGAGCTTCTGGTATTTCCTTGACTTATGCTAGCATACCTGCAGTCTTCATATGGCAGTCTCCATTTGTGTCTGTCTCTGTGTCTGCCCAAATTTCTCCTTTGCGTAAGGATACCGATCATGGTGGATTAGGGCCATCACCCTGCTACCTATGGCATGAGAGTCCACCTCATTGTAACTCTCACGTCTCCAGTGATCCTTTTTTCTTCTTGTAAGGTCACATTCTGAGGTATTGGGGTTAGGACGTCACATCTGAATTTTCGGGGATACAGTTCAGTCCATAAGAGGTGGGAAGAGCTTTGTTGCTAGGTAGACTCAGGTTTGAGTGAGCACATCAGCTTTCTTAGTTATGTGTCCTTAGAACAGTTGTGAAAATTTATTTCTTGTTTTTAATCACATTCTAGTGTGCTTTTAGTTGTAGATACATTAATTTTTTTCCTGTTTTGTTTTTTTTTTTTAAGATTTTATTTATTTGTCAGAGAAAGAGTGAGCAAGCGCATAAGCAGGGGGAGTGGCAGACAGAGGGAGAAGCAGGCTCCCCGCTGAGCAAGGAGCCCAATGTGAGACTTGATCCTAGGCCCCTGGGATCATGACCTGAGCCGAAGGCAGACTGCTTAACTGAGCTACCCAGGTGTCCCATCTTTTTCTTGTTTCTGTTGAATTTTTATTTAATCTTTTTCTGAGCCCCAAGAAGTGATTGCCTTTTAGGGCATATTAGGATGTTAGCAACTTCTGCGTATGTGAAAGAATTTTTTAGCACAGTAAGAGTTACTACTTTATGAGGGTAGAAGGAACAAAAGAAACTGTTCTAAAGTTACTGTAACAAAAAAATGACGAGTGAAGGAAATTTTGAGACTAATTAATTCTATCTTTTTTGATTTCATAAGGGAAGGATCATTAAGTATAGTGGAACATGTCCTCTAGATACTTGGTGCTCCAAGTGTTGGCCAGAGATTGGCATCCCACGAGAGTTGGTTAGAAATGCAAAATCTCAGGTTCCACATCAGATATGCTGAATCAGAGTTTTTGTTTTCATAAGATTCCCAGGTGATTTAAATACACATTAAAGTTTGAGAATCACTGATCTAGACCAGTGTTCCTGGTCTAGAGTTAACGTACAAATAGAAAATGAGCGCATTGCCTTGAGGACTGAGAGGCCAGCATCCCAGCACACCTGTCACTCATTTATGGCAGACTAGAATTTAGGCAGCTCCAGAAACAAAAAAAAAAAAAGAGAGAGAGAGAAAAAGGTGGGGAAGGAAGATACGCTTTCATGGCTTGAGATCTTGATGTGAAATAAAGCACATAAGGTTCAGGAGGAACAGAGCAGTCGACTAGTCAGTTGGGAATGATTTGGATCTTGTAAAGTGCTTGATTGCAGAGGTAACTGTGAACTTGGGTGGAAGGAGACACATGAGGGAGTGAGGAAGCTGTAAGCATGGATAATAACTAACCACCACGTTTAAAGCATCTGCTCTTTCCAGTACTGGGCTTACTTTACATGCGTTGTTGCTAGTCCTTTAAAAAGTCATTGTTTCCTTGTTACACAATAAGGAGAGGAAGACACAGAAGCCAGTGTCACACAGCTAGTTTGTAAGATGGCATGGGACTGTGACAGAACTGTTAAAGCCAAGAATGGATGGGCGTTTGCATAAAATACTGAGATAATGCCCAAAACACACCTTTAGAAAGAGGCCTATTTCTTGGAAAATGCTAATGATAGAATTAGTTGTTATTTTTCTTTGTTTTTTTTTTTTCCCCCTGTGCCTAAAATAAGTTAACATCTTGCCTGCTTTTGGAAATATTCTGTCATACACACACACACACACACACACACACACAGAATGATTGTTAAAAAGGTAAATGCATAACAATTATGGGAAGTAAGCTGAGCCAGGAGAGGTAAGTTGTTCCAGAATATTTAGGCTAATGTTGATTACTCAGTTTGAACCCTTAACTCAGCAACTGAAAGAGAAATACATAGTTTTTGTGATTTAATATAAGTGAGCATATTGTCTTTATTAAAGTTTTTTGAACGCAAAGCTGTGTTTCTTGGGCAGACTCTCTTGAACAGCATTGTCTCCTATAGGAGTTGGGCAGTAAACACATGCACAGAGCAGTTAATCTAAGAACTTTCTTGGGAAGGGTCTTTTAAGGCTGATATTTATGTGTAGAAAAGACTGCGAGCGCGCGCGCGCACACGCAAATATGCATACAAAAAAGTTGACTTCGGTATTCAGTTTGTTAAAGTTATAAATTAAAGGACACAGCTCTACCTTAAAAAAGTTCAGTTTACTTACCTTAACCCTTTTGTAAGTTAAATAAATTTAAAAAATCACTTTTGAGGCTTTTTTGAATTATAATTGGTCTTTTTGATAAAGTAGTTAATATCTTCAGCATTTAGACTTGTTTATTAAATAATTTAATATTTGATTTCTATTGTTAAGGGATCTATTAACATAAACCTTCTTAAGTACTTAATTCTTCTTATAAGTGAAGTGAATTAGACCTATAAATGAAGTGAACCTCAAAAGGTGTCTTAGATATTTCAGTGCTGGGCATAAGCTCATTTAGGTTTCGATCCTGACTGCATGTTTGAATCCATTTCACACAAAGAGACAGCCCAGCGCAGTCCAGCTAGTTCAGCCACTGAGGATGGTTGGAGGTGACAAGGAACAAACCTCTGTGCTTTTGTTTCTTTATTGGCAAAATGGGGATCTGGGGTTCCCACCCTAAGAGCTCTGATGGGGATTAAGTGAGTGAACACACAGACACGCAGGGCTTCTTTAGAAAGGGCCAGGCCGATAATAAAGTCCTAGGTAAGTGTTAACTTCTCAAAATTGGAATTACAGGTCTGTTGTTAATAAGCCAAATTCTAACTATAAAGAGAATAAAAATATCACATATATCCTTATTTTCTTTATTAACCCAGAAAATGTTAATATAGTATTGATTCTCTTAAATCTTTCTTAATTCTAAATCTTTGCAGGGATAAAGGGTGCATATCAATTTAAGGAGGTAATTCCCACCCCAGTTAATTTGGGTTGCTTCATTTTTAATCACAGGTTTTTCAATCTTTCAATTTTTCCAGATATGTACACCTACTAAAGGAAGAAATTTATAGTCACTAGTTTCTGTCTTCAGAACTCCAAAAGGAGATGGCTTCTCACCTTGCGGCATCTGTTCTTTGGCAGCCACAAGAGTCTGCCACTCACTTAAGCTTGACTGCCTGCTCCCCTCCCCCCACCTTTTTATTTTTATTTATTTATTTATTTATTTTTTTAAAGATTTTATTTATTTATTTGAGAGAGAGAGCGCAAGAGGGGGTAGGGTTAGAGGGAGAAGCAGACTCCCCACCGAGCAGGGAGCCCGATGTGGGACTCGATCCCGGGACTCCGGGATCATGACCTGAGCCGAAGGCAGTCGCTTAACCAACTGAGCCACCCAGGCGCCCTCCCCCCACCTTTTTAAAACATTCATTTCAAGTTTGCCTCTGAAGACTGTTGAATATGATGGAGATCCTAAGATGCATGTGATTCCAAAGATGAGAATCTTTGACCCTGTTAGGATTTTGTGTTCTTTCATTTTCTTAGCCCTGTATAATCCTTTAGATATTTAAAATGTGTGGTGGAATGCTCACTAGCTTTACTGTGTTGCCTGACTAGTGACCTATTATGAAGTTATTCAGTGACACAGGAGGAGGCTCATACAAAATTTTTCTTAGGAAGCTGCTTTGCCAGCGCAAATACTCAAAAAATATCTCAATAAAGTGTGGAAAACCCATGGAATTCCTGGCTAAAGTTTTTGAGAGCAGACATTGCTCTCAAATACCTCTGCCGGTGTTAATGTGGCTCCTGTTGGTCTAGGCTCTGGCTGTTCAGGATCTCATTCTGGTGGGTCATTCATGGTACATTCCTGGTTATGTGTCTTTATGTGTCTGAATCCGAATTGGACTTATCTCTAGCTATGGTTTGAGTTTGGCATAGTTGATAGAGAGCTTTTGTTTTGGTCGTACTGGTCACCAAGTTTAGTTACTACTTCTTGAGCCCCTTGCTGGAGTATATCATGTTGAACATAGAAAGCTGTCTCTCTTTCTCTCTCTCTTTTTTTTTTGGTCACGGTAGAGCCTGCATCTTTCTAGCTAATTTATTAAAACATTATATGAAGTTAAAAAAAAAATGTGGGGTGCAGGGTTTATCAAGAGCCCTTTGTACTCAACATGTTGATAAAAAGACTTAGAAGCCCACTAATTTATTTATTTATTTTTTTAAATTGATGCTATGTAGGGGCGCCTGGGTGGCTCAGTCCGATAAGCAGCTGCCTTCTGCTCAGGTCATGATCCCAGAGTCCTGGGATTGAGTCCCGCGTCTGCCTCCCTGCTCCTCCCTCTGCCTGCCACACCCCTGCTTGTGTGCGTGCTCTGTCTGACAAATAAAATAAAATCTTAAAAAAATATATAAATTGCTGGTATGTAGCTTGGCTTGTTAATGGCCGGTGCTCAGATAACAGAGAGCAAGCTTACCTGTTGTACTTTCGTTTCACGGTTATCCTCTCAAGTTCTGAACATGGTTTTAACACAAGATGGTACAAGAGCAATGATAACGGGAGAATGAACAGTAAAGAAGACCAAACCAGATGAGAAAAATAGATCATCTAAATTAGATGGCAAACAGATTCATCTCCTTTTCCAGGTGATTGAGGCTGAATGTAGTACCTTTGGAAGGAGTGCTCTGATCAGTTGACAGTGTTTTTCTTGGGGGCGATCATGGGAGGGAACTTTTGCCATCTCTAGATTCACAGATGATTTGAGGAACGTGGAGTCATGATATTAGAGGCACTCTACTGTCCTTATAAAGACTTTGGCTAAAAGGTTTATTTTGTATGTTGCAGGCTAGTGTACTTGATACTAACCTCTAGAAAAATTCTTGAGCATTTTATAAACAATGTTCCTGAGCAAATGTGACAGTTTCAAATGAAAGCCCTTTTACATTGTCGTCTTCCATGGTATAAAATTTACATTATCCTTTGAGCTGCTTTACTTATTTAGTGAGCAATTCTAGAACAGTGTTCAATAAACTTTTTCTGTAAAGGGCCAGATAGTAAATATTTGCAGCTTTGCTGTAGGCGATTGAGTCTGTGTTGTACCAGCTCAGCTTTGCCCTTGTGTCATGAGAGCAGTAGTAGACAAGATATAAAACTTTATCTGTGGACACTGACGTTTGAATTTCGTATTACTTTCACATGTCAAGAAATATCCCCCCCCTTAAAATATGTAAAAACCATTCCTTACTTGTGGGTCTTACAAAAACAGGCAGTGGTTCAGGTTTGACCTGCGGGCCGTGGTGCCAATCTGTGCTCTGTGAGTTGCCTGCCTCAACCTCCAATTTTGTCTGTTCTAATAATCCTTAAAATCCTTTCACTGCTGGGGCGCCTGGGTGGCTCAGTCAGTTAAGTGTCTGCCTTCGGCTCAGGTCATGATCCCGGGGTCCTGGAATCAAGCCCCAGGTCAGGCTCCCTGCTCAGCGGGGAGCCTGCTTCTCCCTCTCCCTCTACCTGCTGCTCCCCCTGCTTGTGCTCTCTCTCTCTCTCTCTCTGTCAAATAAAAAAAATAAAAATAAAAATTCTTTCACTACTTTACTAAGTGCTTTGTGCTACCTTTAAAAAAGTAATTTGCTTTATTTATCCGGTTAAATTAAAAATAATTTTTACTTGTTTGTATTGTTGAAACTTGTTGGCATTAAGTTGTAATTTTTCCTGCTTCCCATCAAACGCTATGAGGCATGGAAAGATGCCTTATGAATAAAGTCGTGGGGCTCTCCATCCCACCCTCCCCCATTAATTCAGTATAAATTCTTCTCAAGAAGTTTGCTAGTGGATGGGACGCCTGACTGGCTCAGTTGATAGAGCATGCAACTCTTTTTTTTTTTTTTTTTTTTTAAAGATTTTATTTATTTATTTGACAGAGAGGCAGCGAGAGAGGGAACACAAGCAAGGGGAGTGTGAGAGGGAGAAGCAGGCTTCCCGCGGAGCAGGGAGCCCGATGCGGGGCTCGATCCCAGGACCCTGGGATCAGACCTGAGCCGAAGGCAGATGCTTAACGACTGAGCCACCCAGGCGCCCCGAGCATGCAACTCTTGATCTTGAGGTCATAAGTTCGAGCCCCACATGGGGTATAGAAGATTACTTAAAAAAAAAGAAGTTTGCCAGTGGGGAAGATTTCCCTGTGAAGTAGTTGCCATCCCAAATGATGCCACTCTGAAGCCCTGTATGTTTATTTCTGTTTTCTTTTTGAGTGTATGTACATCTCCTCTACATAGAAACTGAATGAGGAAAAAACGTAAATTAGTTAATATGTCACCATTATAAACTGGCACAAATCATTAATATTTTCAGAGACTTTATCACCTCACAGTTGTGTGATATGTTTTGGGAGTCTTATTTGTTGGTTGGTTATAAAAGCAAGCCAGCAGCCTTCCAGAGATCTTCTTTGTCCAGCACGGAACCTGGAGGAACTGGATTAACACCACAGCGTGGGGGAGAGACAACAGAGGGGGTGGGGGTTCTTTTGTTTGAATCTCCAAGCTGGATACTAAAATCAGCCTGATGGACTGTGACGAATAGGGTCCCAGTCACAGTGGAACAAGATTTATATTTACCTAGAGTGTAATTGGACTGAGATTTCCTGCAGTTATGTTAAAATCCTCGGCCCTTATGCTTGGTGAGCAAGTGTTTGAACTCCTAAGCTCTGGAGGTTTAGCTTTTTCTGGCTCAATTAATTGTTAAATGTTCCCTTTATTATAATTATACATCGATGCCTCGCTTTGTAGTAGCTGAGGAAATTGCTGAAAGAGTTGTTTAATCTGTTATACTCTATCAGTTTTGTAAAAAGCTCTTTTTTAAAGGAAACAATTTTGATTTGAAGTGGCATGGTGGTATTTGAGTTGGAGAGCATCATTGAAATTGAAATGCAGGAATTTGGCTCCGCTCTTGACAGGGATTGGCTTGTAGTTGACGTTGACCCATGTGTTTGTCATCTTTCCAGATGCTGCCTTCTATTTATTCTGACAGCTTCACCAGCTGAGAAAACCAGACTTTCCAAGATTAAAAACATTGTCTGTGAATTTAAAGATGGAACAGGGTTTATGTTTGTTGAATTACTTTAAAATGTATGTATATAAGAATGATTTCCTTTTGTAAAACATTTAAATACTATAGAATAGATACTTGTGTACATGAGTTTTGCTTTGAAGATGTCTGAATGCTGCAAACACTACCAAAAATAAAAATATGCTTTCTATTCCTTCATATGTTTGTGTTAGTATAAATTTTTTAATAGATTTTTAAGTACCAAGAAATAGATGGGAGCAGTTAAGTTACATGGTTCTTTTAAGTTAATGCTTAAAATGCCTGGAAATGGAGAGACTTCTACCTTTATCATTATGAGTGTATTAAATATCCAGTACCTTTAAATCTTTTTCATTATTTCACCATTAAATATGTGTTCAAACTAATTAGGCAGCATACTATATGTTACATATGAAAGAAATTCTATATTTGTTCACTCATTTGACCCCTAAATTTATTTTCTCACTTATATTTCTAAATTTCCTTATTCATTTGCCTTTACAAGGAACACCTCTTCAGTGATGTCTAGTGTGATAATTAGTAAAATGTGTAAACTGAACTATAAAAGGCAAAGATAGAGTTGTTTTATATTCCCTCTGAAGGCTGTAGGCATTGTTCTGGCTTTCTTTGTGTGCTGGGCAGATGTTGATGCTTGACAGATGGTGTGTTAGTGGCTCAACTGATCAATAGAGATATTGTAAAAAAAAAAAAAAAAAATGTTGTGGGGGTTGATTATGGCTTTAAGTTCCTTTTAAAAAGGGGAAATGGAGTGAGTTTATAGTATAGATTTTTAATATTATTTCAGTATGTTACTTTTCATTATTCTCAGCTTTTAATTAACATTTTAATTTGTGCTCCATTAGTAACGCTGTGCGTGACTGTAGGCTCTGAGGCAGGCTGTTATTATTTTTATTAGGTGGTATTTAGTTTTCATGCTTGTCCTGTCATCCTCTTGTGCTGGTATTGTAAAACATAGGTACTGTACGTACAATTACCAAATTGATTGAGGGAATGTTAACAATACTTTGTATAATTATACTTTTTTTCTCTTTAGTAGAGGGAAGGGAAATGTCAAAGAAAAATGCCTCACCTGTTATGCTGTGTTTTTATATTGTTGGGAACAATAAAAAGCTAAAAAGTAGTGTTTTAATTACCACGATTCCATGGTGCAAAAATACACCTAAAGTTTTGAGGTTTGTATTTGAGAATTAACTCTAGCAGCACTCAGCACTCAGGGGGAGGTTATGCTTCTTCCTTACAGGGGATTTTATACCTCACATTTCAGGCTGGACAATGGACATCAGATTTCCAGTTTGCTCTCTGTACTGGCTAGAAGACATTTTTTTTTATTATGTTATGTTAATCACCATACATTACATCATTAGTCTTTGATGTAGTGTTCCATGATTCATTGTTTGCATATAACACCTAGTGCTCCATGCAGAACGTGCCCTCTTTAATACCCATCACCAGGCTAACCCATCCCCCCCACACCCCTCCCCTCTAGAACCCTCAGTTTGTTTCCCAGAGTCCATAGTCTCTCATGGTTCGTCTCCCCCTCCGAATTCCCCCCCCTTCATTTTTCCCTTCCTACTATCTTCTTTTTTTTAAACATATAATGTATTATTTGTTTCAGACGTACAGGTCTGTGATTCAACAGTCTTGCACAATTCACAGCGCTCACCATAGCACATACCCTCCACGATGTCTATCACCCAGCCACCCCATCCCTCCCAACCCCCATCACTCCAGCAACCCTCAGTTTGTTTCCTGAGATTAAGAATTCCTCATATCAGTGAGATCATATGATACATGTCTTTCTCTGACTGGCTTATTTCACTCAGCATAATACCCTCCAGTTCCATCCACGTCATTGCAAATGGCAAGATTTCATTCCTTTTGATGGCTGCATAATATTCCATTTTGTATATATACACCATGTCTTCTTTATCCGTTCATCTGTCGATGGCCATCTTGGCTCTTTCCATAGTTTGGCTATTGTGGACATTGCTGCTATAAACATCGGGGTGCACATACCCCTTCGGATCACTACATTTGTATCGTTGGGGTAAATACCCAGTAGTGCAATTGCTGGGTCGTATGGTAGCTCTGTTTTCAACTTTTTGAGGAACCTCCATACTGTTTTCCAGAGTGGCTGCACCAGCTTGCATTCCCACCAACAGTGTAGGAGGGTTCCCCTTTCTCCGCATCCCTGCCAACATCTGCCGTTTCCTGACTTGTTAATTTTAGCCATTCTAACTGGTGTGAGGTTGTATCTCATTGAGGTTTTGATTTGGATTTCCCTGATGTCAAGCGATGTTGAGCACTTTCTCATGTGTCTGTTGGCCATTTGGATGTCTTCTTTGGAAAAAGAGACATTTTGAGGGAGAAAAACCCTGGGCTATCTTTCAGGCTCATAAACTAGAATGCTTTTGAAGTTTGCAACTATCCAGAAAGCAGATATTTGGCATCATGGAGTTGCAGTGCTTTTGGCATTCCTATCCTGATTGGTGGAGGCTACTTGTTTGTAGAAAGCAGCAATTTTGTCATATGTTTTACTTCTCTTACTTGCCCCTCTCCCCCGCCCCCCAGCTGCTAGGATACTCAGTGCTATGGCCTCTGGTACAGCCACACATGGATCACCAACTCCCTTTTCAGTGTTGTTTCTGAACTGATGAGCAGTGGTCCCATTTCAATGTTCTTGCCTCTGAATTCACCTGCTGCCTTTTGCCTTTGCCCTGTGAATGTATTTTTGAAATTTGGCTATAGGCCTTTCTTTTTATCTTTCCCCCATATTTCCCCTCCTGCATTTGTTCTTTTTTCTTTTGGATGAGCAAATAATACATTTTCAGGGAAGAAAATTAAAATATTCAGATAAGCAAAAGTTAAAAATCTCAAAACCATGAGTCTGCTGTTAATATTTTGTTGTATTATCACTTTCCTTAGTAAACAGGTGTGGGGTTATGCTACTCCCTGTTTTGTAATAATGCTTTTGAAATTGACATGTTCTGAATTTATTGCCATGCCAGTAATTATAAATCTGAATCACTGCTGCTTTCTAATACCAATAATACTGGCATTCTCAACCTGGAAGGGTCCGTGGTCAACCCAGGGAACTGTGAATATAATTCAGAAGACTGTGAACTTCATTACATTTCAAATGACACTCAGCATTCAGTTATGTTTCAGTTATGAAGATAGACAACAAACCGTAGGGATATTGGTAGTACCTGTGACACCACTATGAGCCACAGACATTCCCATAGCACGTAACACAGAGAAAAACATCTGAGAATAATGTTTATGTTCATCACGACTTTGAAATTATGGAGGTTATTAAGGGAATAACCTTTAATAAATTTTATTATTTAAGGAGTCAATAAAGTACATATATTATAAATATTTTTTCTCATACTGTGATAAATATTTTAATTCATTTTTTTTGTGACTTTAAAATTGTTTTTGAAGAGTTGTGTATAGGTTGTTAAAGTCCCTTGCTGCCTGAAAAACATTAGGTGCACCTGCATTAATGGATAGATACCATCGTGTGACTAGTTGTATATTGTTGGATTTTAGGTTCTTTCCAAATATTTTCCTTTATGAGCAACAATGGTGAGCATTTATTCATTTCTGCTCACTCTCCTTGGGAATAGAATTGCTGAGTTAAAGGGTATGTCTGGATGTCCAAAGATTTTTAATGTAGTGCCATTGTAATTCTTTTCAATTACCCCTGATGTACCATGGGATTTTGGCCTCTGCAAGTACTGAATTTCTGGTTTTGAAACTGGAGAAGTGTTCTCTAGGTAGAGCAGGAGACTCTGTGTCACCTTTGGATAGTAAATCTTCACTTCAGAGAATGGATCAGACACATTCGTGTGCTCTGTTTTTTATCCATAGTTAATGGCGTGGAAAGGAGGAGATAAAGCTGTGACATTAGAGAGAATGCCTTCTTTCTAGTATGAAGTAAAATCTGAGAGTTTAGTGTAGTATGAATTCTGGTCAGCTCTAACTTTCATAAATAATAAAACGTTCCAGAAAATTTGGTTATCAGTGGCCCCTGTATTTTGTTGGAGGAGCAGCCACATATTCTCTCAAGTCCTAAAATCAAACCCGTGTGGAAGTGGAGAAGAAAAGGGAGCGCCTGAGTGGTACCAGCAGACACCATCAAACTGCCTTCCACACAACATGCCAGTCGGTTTGCAGAAGTTACCGTCCCTTATTCCTACTTGTGAAACCTTTGGGGTAGAGTCAGCACTAGAAGCTTGGTGAAGTCTCTTCAGGGAGGCAGTTGTGGACTTTGTTCTGCCTTATTTTATCTGCCTGTAGGGACTGATTCTTAATCCTACTGGAAGGTAATAGTATGCTATCTACTCAAACTGTTTTAGTCATTCTGAATTGAGAGCACTGTGTTGTATGTTTTTACACACTTGCTAGGGTTATCTGTTCCTTCCTAGCTTTAACTATTAAAAAAAAATTAGAATGTTTTCCCCAAATCATTGTTCTGGATGTCACTCTGTTCATGAATGTGGTTTAAGTATTTTGCCCCCTTTTTTTTTTTTTTTAAAGATTTTGTTATTTATTTGACAGAGACACAGCGAGAGAGGAACACAAGCAGGGGGGGTGTGAGAGGGAGAAGCAGGCTTCCCGAGGAACAGGGAGCCTGATCCGGGGCTCGATCCCAGGACCCTGGGATCATGACCCGAGCCGAAGGCAGACGCTTAACAACTGAGCCACCCAGGCGCCCCTATTTTGCTCCATTTTAAAATAATTTAAAGATATTTGTGTACAATGGCCAGAAATGCTGAATTGTGAATAGTAAATTCTTGGTCTGGTTCTTTAGCTACAGTCAAAGGTTTTGTTAATTTTATTGCATGTGGCCTCCATTCCCATTGTCATTTTTTTTTTTAATTTTGTAGAAGCCTTTATTTCAGTGATCAAAAGAATGCAATAAATGGAGTCTACACTGATTAACATTAACATGCACCTCTACCTGAAACTGCTGTTAGTTTTTGCCTGGCGTAAATCTTTATAACCTATTTAGGCACATCTTTGAATTTTTCGGACCCTGATATACAGGGTAAGTAAGCTTCTTCCTCATGGCAGTTTAGTAATGAGAATTATGTTCACTGGCTAGATTCCTTTATAGCAAAAGGCCTCTAGACACTTAGGCTACCTGTACTACCTCAAGACTATACCTTATACATTAAAGAAAACCACAGCATAAGGGAGGGAGAGAATCTAGAAAGCTCAGTGTATTGTATGAACATCCCATAGATTTTTTTCTAGTGCTGATAGTCAAAACACTAGATAAGGAGGCCTATAGTTAAGTACCAAATTACTCTTCTCCCACTGCTGCCCTTTCTGAGAGACACAAAGATGTATAGCCAATCTCCCCAGAAATCTGAAATGAATCCACACAAATGACAGATTTTACCTAATGTGGTCCCACAATCAAATTATAGAAAGCAGTTCCACTATCAAAATTATAGGGAGCAGTTAATGGGACTTTGAGAAAGCATAGTCCCACATACAGTAATATGCATCTAGTAGAGTTTTCCATTCATCTGTCAATTGTTTTCACAAGATTAGCATTAAAAAACACAACCAAGTACACATATGACCTTCACCCCTCCCCCCCCACAAAATTGATCTTTGTTCATTCTCAGATGACAGGATGTCCCAAGAGTGACAAAGGTGGGAGCCAATTCCCCCATAGCCTTTTCTTCAACTATCCCATCAACCGCTCTTCATTTCTTGAACTACCTTCCTTTTCCAAAGAGGTAATGCTGAGGTCAGTCAGAAAGGCTTTCTGAGAAAACTGGCTTGGATTTCTGGGTCTGTTCCAGTCGATTCAAGATGAATTGGCTTGTATCAATGAAGCGCTCAACACAGTTCACAAAACAGGCCTCAGCCAGACTGTCCAGCTTTGGCCCAGGCTTGTCCATGCACTTCTCCCAACAAAGTTCCGTCATCTGGTGCACCAGTTGCTGGAAGCATTGCTTCTGAGTCTCCACCTCGATTGAAATGTTGCAGCTGTGGGTCCACCGAGCCCAAACCCGCCACAGATGAAGACGAGGAGGAATCCATCCCAGCACCGCCACGCATGCCGAGACGAACTCCACACCAACTCACCGACCTTCGTGTGTCTCCGCGACCCCCATTGTCATTTTTGATCTATTTCATGCTCCACCTCCAGCCAATACATTTGCCTTTAGGCTAACTGGAAGGGTAAGGAGAGCAGGGCCTCTTCTTTTCAGTAATCAGTTTCCAGAAGTTGAAATTCTGTAGTTCTGTTTATATCCCTTGACCAGAGTTTAGTCATATTATAAAATCAGCTATAAGGGAAGCTGAGAAATGTGGTCTTTATTCTAAGGGGCCACAAGGCCCTGCTAGACATCAGATATTCTGTTACTAAGGAAGAAGGGGAGGGGCACCTGGGTGGCTCAGTTGTTAAGCGTCTGCCTTCGGCTCAGGTCATGATCCCAGGGTCCTGGGATCGAGCTCCGCATCGGGCTCTGTGCTCTCTGGGAGGCCTGCTTCTCCCTCTCCCACTCCCCCTGCTTGTGTTCCCTCTCTCGCTATGTCTCTCTCTGTCAAATAAATAAAATCTTAAAAAAAGGGTGGGGGAATGAATGTTATGCTCAGAGACTAAAACCCAAGTGCAATTAAAATTATTGCAGACATATAGTTACTTATTTGTTTTCATGTCTGGTTCTGATATTAGAATGGTGAACTTGTCAAGGGAAGGACAATATTTTTATTCATCTTAGTATCTCTGACACTAGCTGGTATGTAGCTGGTGCCCAGTAAGTCTGTGTGTGAATGTTTTAGGAGTTTATGAATTCTGTTTCTTGTAGAATATATTTATCTTCATTTTTTAACTTTAATGTAATCTCGACAGGATTTGTCTGTTACTACTTCAGTTAAAATGGAGAAGTCTAATTTTTTTCCCCCAGAGTTCTGATTCATTTCATCTCAGCAGATGTTCAAAACATGATTTTTACAAGGTACAAATTACAAAAAGTAAAAGTCTCATTAAGTGTTATATTGGCCCAAAGCAGCTGCAATCATTTTTTTGAAGTGTGTTGAGTACAGCTTCGGGTAGAAAACATCCAGAACTTCTTATGGTCTAAACAATAAACTAAATCTCTCATTTCATTTGGGAATCAAGAGGCATTTAGATATTTTAAATACTGCTACCTTGCATAGATCTTTGCTAATTTTGATTATGAAAGTGACAGGTGGATGGCAGATTACCAGACAAGATCTCACCTACTCCCTCCTGCCACCCCAGTAGAATACTTTTTAGCCTGAGAATGATGTATATATTTTTTTTTTTTTTTAAAGATTTTTATTTATTTATTTGACAGAGAGAGGCACAGCGAGAGAGGGAACACAAGCAGGGGGAGCGGGAGAGGGAGAAGCAGGCTTCCCGCAGAGCAGGGAGCCCGATGTGGGGCTTGATCCCAGGACCCTGAGATCATGACCTGAGCTGAAGGCAGACGCTTAACGACTGAGCCACCCAGGCGCCCCTGATGTATATGTTCTAAAGCAAAATACCACATGTAGAATCCTAAGGAGATAGATTATTGGAAATTGTTGTATAGGTGGAATTTCCCCCCCTAAATACCTGTTGAGTACTTAGAAAATGACATTTTACAATTCACAGTGGGCTGAAGATCTGTTATGAAAATTTGAGGTCTCAGTATTTATTCAGTCATGTGAAATTGACTGCAAGTTTTAAGTTATTCTTAAAATATCTTTAGTTTTTGACTTTAATTTTGAAATAAGCACCTAACTAAACAATAGTAACAGCAACAACAACAAAAACCCAAATTAAAACAATAAGGATTTAAGGGTGAGAGGGAAGAGGTACAGATAGAATAAGAGAGTCAGGGAATAGGTTTGATTTGCCCTTAGAGGTTTATATAAATTATATAAACTAACTAAAGATTTCTGTAAAGCAGAGAATTAAATTTAAGGCCTGGAATAGTGTTTGAATAAGCTAGTAGAATTTAATGGGGTATGTTAGATGTCAGCAATAGTATTAGCTTCGAATTGATCAGCTAATAACATAAGAACGCGATCTTCTATATCTAACTTTCTGCAGGGCATTTTGTGGAGGTGAGGTGTAGGGCAAGATACAAAGGTAGACAGGATTCTAGTCCTTGATCCTTCATTTTGTAGGGAGAAATGACACTTATTCAAGTACTACTACATGTTAGTAACAGGCGGTGAGTGGGCAGATGCCAGCTGAACAGGACGGATTGTAAGTCGGTGATACTGGGTAAGACATGAAGACCTTGATTTGGGTCCTGGAGTTTGGGCAGAGTTACAGTAGGACCAGGTAGAGGCAGGGCGTCTCTGTTAGGGGCAGCAGCATGGAGAATTTCATGGAACAGGGCATGATGTGGTTATAGAAGATTCAGGACCCAGTTGAGTAGATGTAAATATCACGTTGAAAAAAGGAATGAAAAGGGTAGCTTGGATTTTCCTTTACTTCTCTTTTGTGTGGATTGCAGTTTGTCAGTCTATGACTCTCGTGGTTATAGTTGTGGGGCAGCAAATTCTGGATGCTTGCCTTATAATTATTTGGGTCTTGATTTGATAAGTTTCTTTTAAGGTGCTTTTTTTCATGCCTTTTTCTCCTTTAAGCATCTCTTACACAGCTGTGTGGATGCTTAGGTGAAAGACTAATCACTCAAGAAGAGAAATCACTCATGGGATTGTTGTGTTGTCTGGTAAATAAAACTCAGAGGTAAATTTCTGTTAAACAGAATATCAGTCTCAGAGGCAATTCAGTACGGTATTTATTAATATGTGTCATGTATCTTGTTTGTATATCTAAATCCATATGGTAAGTTTAGCCTACTTTTAATAAATCTCAATTAATGTTGACATTGTGATTTATTTGAAATATATAAGAAAATTGTCCAATAGTAAGTAAAAAAAGTATGTAAAGCAGGAAATTTTAATCTTCAGTTTTGCTAGCTAAAAAACTCCATAATAATTGAGCATCTTTCTGTTCAGACTGACAACTAAACTTATTTTCCCAGCCTTTAGTTATATTTAAGTCCTCTTTCTGAAAAGTTGGTAATAAATATTTAAATGGGTAGAAATATTATATGAATATATACATTAGTCTTACAAGAAAAGGCTTACAAGATGTGGATGCCTGTAAAGTACAAAAAAGTAATTGGTGTGGGAAATTCTGTAGCTTGGTGCTTGAACTGTGGAACAGTTGCGTTTACAAAATTGAGAACTGCAGACTACAATTAACTGTCATTAATTTCTGTGAATAGAAATATGTTCCATTTACTGTACAATCAGGAGCTAGGCTTGAATGAGTTTAAATAGATGAAATCTAAATTATCCTGACAGTCCATTAAATACTAGCAGAAAACCCGTAAAGAAAATGGATTCACTATGATACCAGTTTATAATAAAATCATTTGCCAAATAAGAATTACAGTCCAGGCATCGAGAATTCTGTGTATTTCCAGTGAGCACTGCAAATTGGTTGAACCATTTATTGTAAAGCCCAGGCTCCCAGCACGTTGTTTTCTGAGGGAGCAACCAGTGTTGCTTGAAATCTGCTCTGCAGCATGTGACACCAGGTCAGACTAGCGATTTGTTTGTTGTCAGCCGTATGCGGAGAGCGGAATCTTCACTCCAGCCTGTCGCTGGTTATTTTTTCCTATGATTACTGGGCAGAGTGTTCTAGAAGTGTTTGAACTCAATTTGAGTTGGTTTCCTAACTGTACATATTCAGCCATGTTCTAGTTTGTAATCATTGTGGTGAGGACCTGTTGTTTTCATTAGCAATCAGTTATCCTCTACTAACTAGGGATTTTATCACAGAATTCATTTTTTAGAAAGAACCCATTGATTTGGGGTTGGGTTGTTACCCACCTTCTAAAGCACTAGAAAGCTAGGTACAGTGGGGCAGTAAGAGTGAGAGCAGGCTGGAAATTCCCCTCCCCCAAGTCTCTAATGCCCTAACTAACATGCTTTGCTTCCATAGGGCAGATGGCCACCACTGATTTGTAAAATAGGTCCTCCCCTGCCAGCTAGGTTTTGTGTGTTTTCTCATGGCACAAAAGCTCTACACAAACAGTTGTTAGAAACTGTAAGAGGGATCCACATCACTTAACTGGAGTTTGGGTGTTAAGCTGGCTTGGGTCTTTTTCACAGTTGGGATCAGTGTGGATCACAAGGAGGGCTTTTAAGGAACATATGCAGAAGGAAATGGTGGTGAGAGTGCTTCAGACACTCTGCTTGAGTAAGAGTGTCAACCCAGGGCCAATACTTAGCATATCCGTGTAGCTGGTTAAGATTGCTGCTCCTGGCACTACAGAGTTTTCAAGTCTATGTAGCAGATGATTGATTTGAAAAGTGGGGCAGGGTCTGGCTGCAGCAGTTATTCCAGAACACCAGCATCACTTCTTCAAGTTAGAAAGATGATTGTTTTGGATCAGTCTTTAAGCTTTTGATGTACTAGAAGATTTTTTGACTTCTAGAGGAGAAAAGGGAAAGGTGGGAAACTGAAACAGTCTCTTTCAGTTTGTGATGACCTGTTCCTCCCAGCCTCCCAGCTGGTTTTTCTCATTTAATTTCCTGTTAGCAGTGAGGACAAAGACAGATGAATGTTTGCTGGAAGTATACAGCGTTCTGTCTTTAGATAAAAGCCTGTGCTCGCTTGGGTAGTGCTAGTTGGGTATCTGTAGACATTGGAATATGTGGGATTTAATTTTCATGAAGCTTAGAAAGGAAGGGTCCAAGGGTGTGTTACTTGAGATCTTTTTCCCACTGACTTTAGAATCTTTAAGATGTTGCCCAGGTCAGTTTTGGTGATAGTTTTCAGGCTCAGAACACAGGATGAAGTAAGCACTGAGAGGATTTCACTTACTGAGGTGCTATTTTCCCAATTTTTGTTTCCTTTTTCCTTTTTAATTCTCCACTGTTCTAGACGATATGGGTATCCCTTCCCCACAAAAGAATCTAGTAGAAAACTAGAAGTAGACCGTCTTGAAATTGAGTTATTTCTTAAAAGAAGTATTTATTAGAAAACAGCATTCTTTATGTTCACATAGTACACAACAGCGTTCTTAATAGGATCTCATATAACTGCTTTTCTGTTTTTACATTTTTGTTCAGGTCAGTTGCTCCTTGTATAGTTTTTGAGTGTTTACTGTGGAGTGGAGTGTATTGTTATAGAGGTGAGGAATGATGATGGATTTGACTGTTAAACAGATGGGGAGGCTGCTGGAGAGGTGAGAGGCTCTGCCTTTGTAGACCGTGCAGTGCAGATTGGGGTTTCAGTGTTGTTTCTCACATGCGCATATAGCTACATACCTTTTTGCATGTTGGATATTTGGAAACACCCATATTAACTAGTGAGAGACTTGCGGACTTTTGAATCTGTAACATTAGACCAGTCGGCTGTTACCTCACAGAATGGTTCAGAGTGTCCAGGGTGGAGGAATCCTGTGTAAGAGAAATGGAACACAGAAGGATGGAGCAGTCGTGAGATTCAGCCTCTTTGTCCACCACTGTGCCACACTGTGTGTCTCTGGGAAATTTGTTTGTGAGAAAGTCTGTTTATGCATGCTTTTTCTCTTCTTTTCTTCTTCTTTTTTTTTTTCTTTAAACAAGTAGAAGGTTTTCTATTGGAAATTATATTACAGTGGCACTGCCATACCTTGCAAAGGGATGAGAAGGTATTTCAATGATTAAGGGGGCAGAAACGCATTAACAGGAGGGAAATTCTTTAAAGGACAGAGCTCAGCACAGACTGAGCATTGCCTGCACATTGTGACCACGGCTTTAATGCTGGGCTCACAGCGCTGCTTGCTCAATTAGTTGGTGAAGTAGGTGTCCACTGTGCTCTGGGAGGAGGCTGTCAGGAAGGATGCTGACAGGTTCTTTGTGTTTCAGGATAACAAACTGCCTGATGCTTCAGGCTATGGTTTTTACCCTTGAGAGGACCATGCTCTTGCTCTATTTACATAAACCTGCTGATTTGCTGAGGATTGAAAAGCAGAGAGGGCTTTCTTTGCCTTCATGTTTTGGCTGACTTCGATCCCCAGCTTAGCAAATGCTCTGTTGTTTGCAGATGACACAAAAGATTCTTGGACACAAAGCTATAATGAGGTTGTGAGAAACAGCCAGAAACGCCCCTGTTCAATATCATTGCATGGATCATGGATATAGGATTTGAGGTCACTTAATCGTGTGATCCATTCCCTGGTAGAGGTTTGGTGTTAGAGAGCAAGTCTCAACCCAGACCCACGGTTTTATTTCTAGACACCCCTAGTAAAGAAAAAAAAAGAGTTATCATGTATTGTTTGAATAATTGATATCGATGGTAATAGCCTCACTCATTTCTCTGGCGTATTTCAGGCTTGCTGATTTTAAGATTAAAAAAAAAAAAAATATATATATATATATTTGCCCTGCAGCAGCCGTTTGCTCAATCTGGTAAATATGCATTTTCATATGGGTAATTTTGAAAATGTGCGTTATGCACTTAATGGATTACTTCAGCTTTGCTCAGTTTTTCCAGAACTGCTAGCTTTGTAATAAAAAATAAATGCTGGCCTTCTTTTTTCTTTCCTTTCCTTTCCTTTTTCCTTTCCTCTTTCCGTTCTTCTTTCCTTTTTCCTCTTTCCTTTTTCCTTTCCTAGAAAAAAGGTGTCTGTAGTACTTGTGTTGGCCATGGGAGATTTTCAGGTTGAGGATCATTGATCCAGCTGACTGAAACCAATTTTATAACTAGCTTCAGATAATCTATGCACTTGTAAATTGCATGAAAATTCTTGGCAGATCATTTTGGCTTTAAAAGATTACTGGGCATATATTCCACCTGAGATTTTAACATTGCTCTTGACTTATGTTCTCATCTTGCCCTTGCCAAATTAAACCACTTTATTTTTACACTTACTGTAAACATCTATATAAAGTTATTTTCTTAAATAGCTGCTTAATTAATGAGACAAGAGGGAAATATTTTTTATGAGTATTTGGCCTTATTTAACCTATTTTGAAAATCACTAAGAGTAATAATAAGTAGATTTTTTTCCCCCTGAGACTTGAATTCCAAATTGTTTCTTAGGATGTACAGTTGGATCACCCTAATTTTTATGGGAGGATAATAAAGGAAAAATTGACTCTACAGTAATTTTTTGTGCTTTTATTTTTAAAATGACTTTAAAAAGTCAGACCAAAACAATGTATTTTTTCCCATTTCTTTGGCAAGTTAGACATGGTGAAAAATTTTAATTTATATTATCCCTGCTTAGGTGATTCTGTGTTTAATGACTACTTGCATAAAATAAACTTCTAAATTTTGTCATTTAATTATGAAGTGAGCTTATCTTTTTCATGTATAAGTTTCCAAATACTGATAGAGATCACTTGGTACAGTGATCTGTTTTACAGATTATTAGTCACGTGCATTGGAAATCTCACATATGAATTAGGATCAGTTTGGTTTGACATAGTAGATTTTTAAACAAAAAGAGGTGACTTTTTATCTATTAACAAGGCATTAATAAGTAAATGTGGTAATTCCATCTGTCAGGTTTAAGGTTCTTTTTCACACCGCCCTATTCCTCATGGCAGCATTCCTCGGGCCAACAGGTGGGAGTCTGCCTCCAAGACTGCCAAGAAGCGTTTAGGCACAAGGATACCAGGGGTCATCCTCTACGTCCCAGTATAGTCCTTTCCTCCCTTCTCTGAGAGTGTTACATCCAGGTATATTTATAGATAATTATTTTCCTGAATGTAACTTTGCAATGAGAAATGAAAGAATATAGATTCTCCTTTTCTGGAAAGCTTTTTTGTATACAAGTTAGTAGCTACTTTAAGCCTCAGAGTTAGAAGGTTTATAGTTAAAATGATTCTGTATACATTATACTGAAAAGTGTTCATAAAGCTTTTTAAAGAAAGGAGATGTTGCCATTTCTTTACAGAGGAACCATGAGAATATATTGGCCCTGGAGCTAACTCATTATAAAGTGGATGCCGGTGGAATGAAGGAGTTCAGAGGGTTTGGCATGGATAAGGTAGTGGAATTTGGGATACTATAGCCCAGTGGATGTTGGGATGTCATGCAGGACCAGACCATTGTATGCAGCACATTTTGGTCCCATGAACTTTAAGGAAATAGAAGTCATTAGTTGGGAAATGACCCATTTGTGTTGCACTCAGTGAGTATATAGCTCGGTATGACAGTGTTATGAGATTTAGAAGAGAAGGCTGTCTGTAGGAGGTGATAGGAAGAAGAGGGTCTATAGACTGATTTGTGTTCAGGTTGAGTGAGACAGGTAAATAATTGATATCTAGAGATTTGAAATACTGGTATTCGGTGCATCAGGGATTGGGGCACAGAAATTAAGAACCTTGGGTTCCAAAATTGTGCAGATTGGAACTGCAGTTTTTTATCTAGGGAATGTTTTTAGTTGAATACCAAATTAGGGATTAGGAAGACAAATACCTACCGAAGTAGGAAGAGTTCTCTTGTTCTTTAAGATGATTGGCATGTTAAATGGATGTTGCCTGAATGTTAAGCAGAGTTATTTAGCCTCCTGGACCCTGGAACAAAATAGAAAGTTCAGTCAACAGTTTATTCCTGAGCTACCCTTGTACATGGATTCAGGGATCGAATCTTTGTTGAGTCTCCATCTGAGTAGAGAAATCAGTTGGGACATTCTGGATGCCTGGGTGATTGGCATTCAGATTTCTTCTTTTTCTGGAATGACTCTGGGCTACAAAAATCCTGATGTCTTTCAGAAAGTTTCTTGGAAGGAAGTGTCCCTGGTGAGGGTTTTCTTCATGATCCACCTCTTAGTGGGTCAGCTAGTGCTTGTGGTGGTACTGGACTGTCCATGGGATGGATGGCTCCATATTTCTGCTCCTTTTCTTTTTCTTGGCTCTGCATGTGTAACATAAGGCAGTAGAGGAATCTGCTTGTATTCTTAAGCATCTGAGTTATTCTAAGATACACTCATTATGAAGGGTCATGAGAAGGGATAAAACAAATGGCATTTTGAATGTGGGTATTACGGTTATTATCCCTAGAAAATTTGATTGACTGCACATGCCTTTAGTTCTCAGTAAATAATACATAGAGGATCCTATCTTAAGCTTTATGATGATCTTGGGTTGCCCTGTGGAGAGTGTTAAAGTCCCTTTATAGCCACTGCTTCCCTTAAAATCATTGCTTCTTAAAAAAAAAAGAAAGAAAGAGAAAATTATCTTAACCTGCCATTTAAAAGAGCAGGCCTTTAGACTCCAGCTGTTGAGAGCATCAGAAATAATTACCCAACCATTGCCATGTCAAATATAATTTAAGAAGGCGCCCTTATTCCCTTGAGGAAAGTGTGGTTTGGTTTACTGCATCCCATCTCCAATTGGGTGGCTTGGTTTTCTTTATAATTAGAAAATAAAATGTGTTTAGGTTGAAATTTAGTAGGAAGTTATCCACAACCGGTTAGATTTCTTTCTGTTTCTTGGTTTAGTTGAAAAGGTCATTGTAATGGTATGTTCAAGCCAGTCATCTTTACATCTTTCATTTATTTCCTCACAAATTATTTACTGAAAATAAAGAAGCACTTGGCAAAGCCATTTCTCTTTGTGAAGACATGGTAGCATCTCTCTAAATAAGACATTCAAAATTTTGTTTTGTGTAGCTGTGATCAAGTAATTCCCTTGATTGAAGTTTCTTCGTCAAAATATGGTTAATCCTATGGGATTTCTTTCTTCCCCTTCTTCAAGTACCCTGGAAACAATAATTAAGGCTTTATCACGTTCTTTAAATTACCAGAAAAGTGGTCAATAAGAACCCCAAGGACTGTTTTCCTCTAGCTTAAAATTATTTGTAATTTACAATTTATCTTTGAAAAATTTTTTTCTATATAAGATATATGCTTTGTCATGTGTTTATGCAGTGGCTTTATGGACCCTGTCTTTGTTCCCTTAATGGTAAATACCATCGTTTTAATTTTTTTTTTTCTTTTAAAGACTGTGTGTATATCGAGAGTCGGAGGCCAAACACGCCGTATTTCATCTGTAGCATTCAAGACTTCAAACTGGTAAGCATTTTTTAATGTGCTGTTGATTCTCCTCTGTGCCTTCTCTTTTTCCAGTTCCATTGGCTGTCTGTCTCGATTGCTTCTTCCTGGCTGTGGACTTGGTAACCAGGCCACCTCTGAGTGGTCACTGCCTGGCAGCTGCAGCACACGTGTAAGGCAGTTACCAGTTTTATCCTTTTGGTTTTATAATACTTAACAAAGCTTGTACTGTGAACAGTATTCCCAAAGTTTTCATTTCTCTAGTAGCTGTTTTGACGATAATTTCAGAGATTTTCTTGAGTTTCTGAAGTAGTTTCTTTCTTCTCAGCCATTGTGAAGAGCCTAAAGTAAAGTAAATTTGGGAATTGGTGGTGAGTTGGAAAAAAAGAATATAAATGTGCCAGAGACTAGTTTTGGGTGGCAACTGTCATTTCCTTAGAGATTTTAGTGAGTTTAGAGTGTATCTTGGGGTCACCCGGTGATGGAGGTTGGGGGAAGGAACTCTGGGTTGGGGATGGCATGGCTGCAGTACTTTCTCATTACAAACCTTCCCCAAGTTTAGAGGTGTTGATACTGCCCATTAGGCAATCTCTGGGTTTTAGACCGGTGGTGCCCACACTTGGGGCTTTGGATCCCTGGGTGTCTGTAGAGATTTTACAAAGGTCTGCAAATAACCATTCTCAGCTCAAAATATGCCTCACGTATGTTTGTACAACGACTTCTCAAATATATTAATATGCTGGTGTGGTTTAAAAAAATTCACTTAATAGTTAATGACAATACACAGTTAAGAATCAGTTTATTACGTATTTTCCTCAAACAACTGATATGTGAAATACTAACAGAGTATTGCCATTGGGGGATCTTTTGAAACCTTAAAAAGGGATCCTTGTACTTGAAGGTTGTGAACCACTGTCTCCCTTTTTAGGTATAGAGAAATCCCAGTTCTTTAGCTCTGTAGACGTATGTATCAGTATCTGTGAATGCTCTTATCTCCAAAACCTTTGTAACTTGACAATATTTGTGTTCTCACATTCCGTATGTGATACTTCAGTCTAAAAAAAGGTAATGTAATATGGAGAGATCTTTAACTCTGCGTCTCCTTTCTTTCTTTTTATCATTTTTGATGACTTCAAATACCCAATTAGTTTATTCTGACTTAGCTAGTTAAAAAAATTGCATGCCATCTTTTTTTCTTATTAAAGTTTTGTTGCATAAGTAACACATGCTTACTGTTTTAAGAGAAAGTCAAATGTGCCATTTACTTCTAAGATTTATTTATTCTTGGTAGGCTGCTTTTAAGTTCCCTGCTTGTTTTACAAGGAGGTCTTGCAGTTTAAATTTGTAAATCAAATGCTTTCTATTTAGATTTTATGTCAATATGAAGTTTTGCCATTTTTAGAGGTCTTTGCTATTTATTATATATTTCCTTCCAAAGATTTTTTTTTTTGCAGATGCTGCACTGACATCTGAAAATCTGGGCAGTGGTCTTGTTTCCTGAGAATTTTCTTTTGCCTGTGGCCTCTGCTACTGCTCTGTCCCTGCTCATCCTCTCTGTGTGTGATTTTTTTTTTTTTTTAACCAAACATAATACCAGTGCACCATGGAAAAGATATAGCTGTGAAATAAAAATTGCAAAGGTTTTTTTTTTTTAACCTATCAGATTCAGACCCCTTTTTGTACAATTTTAGCACATTAGCAGTTGCCTTCATGTCTGAACAGCATCTCTTATGAAATGCTGATTACAATGTTATAGTTGCTGTTTGGGGCAGAGGTTCCTGCTGAGTTACAGTAATTGCTCAGGGTATTAACAGCAATAAAAGCTGAAGCTTCTGTTGTCAGTATTGGTCTGGCACAACACATTAAATCTGTCTGCAGAAACAGTGTGGGAAGTGGGCACGGTATGTAAGTTGCACGCTGCTGTGTCTCATGTTTTTGTCTGAGTTCTGTATTCAGCACATGCTCGTAGTTGTTGTATAAGAATAACCGAGATGGTGAAATATTTACTCCTAGAAGGAATGTAGTTATTGTCTGGATATCCACTTTCTTCTTTCCTTGGTTTGCAGTTCTACTTATGAAAAGATAACTTAATAGATGAGAATAATCATAGCTTTTTTTTTCCTTCAGCTTACCCAGGTTATAAGGGGAAAAGATGAACAGAAGGAAATATGCTTTGTTTCTCTTCAAGATTTTAAAAAGAAGAAATTGGAGTTGGTTTTGCCCACGGCAAATACCATGCATGGCAAGTGGAGCAGTGGAAAACAAAAACCCAGTAGCCTTTAAATATTGTTGATTAATTATATATTTTATCTTTTTAAGCTTTTTTGGTTTGGGGTTGTAACTGAGAGATGTGTTCCTTTGTTTATACCGTGAATTAGAATGACCCCTTACCATGGTGAGTTTTTGAATATATGGTATATTTGGGACTGTAAAAAGAACTGGGTAAATGCCTTTATGGTACATATTACGTAAGATTACAGTGTTAGACACAGTGGAAGTTAAGGAATTGAGAAGCGGGCATAATGAATCATCTGTGACCAGTAACCCAAACTAGCATAATGCCAATTTGTTGAACTGAGGACCCTGGGTAACATTTCAGAACTAGTTCTGTGAGAGATGAGAAGGGTCTTCGGATTTTACGTGGGGACCTGGGTTGCCTTCTAGGCTCTGCTACTATGTCCCATAGAGCCGGAGTCCATGATATGGAACATAGTTGTCTCTGTGTGCAGGATTACATTAAACCTGGCAAACTGTTAAACAGTGTCCCCTTTCACTCTCAAAGGTATCCTTGTTTTGGATGATAGTTTATATGGTCATCTTGCCTATGGGGATAAGATTCATGGCTTCTGCTTTGTTAACATTTAACCATCAAAATGCGTAAGTCACTACTACTGTACATTGGTAGATCTGTTTAGAGCCCGCATTTCACAGGGATAGGTGGAAGCTATGATGGCACAAAGTAATTGAGTTCCTAGCAGAACTGAGGCTACTTTTGAAAGTAGCATTTTCACGGGAAGCAAATTATGTGTTCTGTTAGGAAGCTTTCCTCTCTTAGGGAGTGTTAATTTGATTGGGCTTATTTACAGACTAGGAGACCAAACTGGATTTGTTTGACTACAATGACAGAAGTATCTATGGAACAAGTAGTCAAAGTAGGGGCTCAAGAGACAGGAGAGGTAAGGTGGAATTATGTGTATGCTTAGAGGTAGGAATAGGGAGGGATCATCAATTAAATAAGTCAGCTTTGCACCTTAGGCTTCTGAACTAAATAATAAGGCAGCTAGCAAAATCTTTAGCTCTTTGAAAGAGTAATAATATGGAATGGCAATCTATGATGTTTGTGGCCTTGCTTAAAAAGATAATTGAGAGACTGAAGCAGTTAGCTGAGGGGGCAAAGCCGGAAGGATGAATCAAGAGTCGCCTCAATGCAGAGAGGGTTGGCAAGCATAAACAGGTCACAGGCAAGCTGATGTGATAGGGCAGGGGAAGCCAGGAAGAGCAGAGATCTGTGCAGAGAGCAGTAGATGGCCAGCAGGAACGAGGGCATGCCTTCTCCCTGAACTCTGGCGAAGCCTGCTGTGCTAATGCTTCTTCCCTGCGGATTCTTGGATTGTCCTTGTTTCTGCTCAGTAAAACCCTCTTCTCTTGGGCCAGCTTGAGTGGATCTCCATGATTAAATGAAAGAGCCTAGTATAACATCTTCAACCCTTTCTTCTGTTGCACTCCCTTAGCTTTCCTAGGTCAGTGTGTGACTTAGTTTGCTTTCAGAGTTCTGTTCCTGAGTGAGTCCGTGTCACTGAGGAGCATTATATTCCCGAGTGCAGGGAGGAATGTTTTTGGTGGTAACTAGTGCCTTTGATAGGCATTTAACGAAAGCCTACTCTGTGTGCTTTGTTGGGCGCAGCACCTTGAAAGAGACTGAAGCCTGCAGGATAAAGTTCTTCCCTCTGTGACCTTAGTTTCTAATTGGACAGACATTTGTGGCATTACTGGATGTCAGTCCTCTTTGGAGAACACTCTGAATAGGATTAATGTGAAGGAAGCCATTCACCTTTTGTGCACAAAGAAAGATTTCTTTCTTGCTTTTACTATAAAAATCAATAAAATTCCATTTTTATAGAAATCTAGGCCTTCAGCATAATAGAGTGAATTTGCTCTCTAGAAATAATCGTAAATTCCGAAAGTGCTTCACAAGATTGTTTAGATTAGTGATATTTCTGGCAGTAGAACATCGAGGAGTACCTTTTCTGGCTCTTGGTAGTACTTCATATCTACTTTTTCACTCACAGATAAGTAATTGAAGCCATTCCTTTGAATATTCTGCATGGGCATTCTGTGTGGATTCCTAATGAGTTCCTATCATTAATACAAGAGAAAAAAAATGAGATTTTGGTTTCCTAGAGTTATATAGTTATTGATTCTTTAACTGTTGTATGAAATGAATTTCCATGTAGGATATATAATTATTACAAATACTATTTTGAGCAAATACCATTGATTCATCTTGGCTCCTGTTTGGTTTATTAACCGTGGAAATGTTGTTGTTAAAATTAAACCTGGTCTTAGAGATTCCCTGAAGTTGGGGATGTATCATTAGGGATATTATGGTATTTTTAGTCAACTGTTTAGGGCTCAGTGAGTTGTTATGACTCTGTGTGGATGCCTGTGCTTTTGTATCATTTATGTCCCTGACAGCACACATTTTAATTGTGAATGTGGGGCTGAGGCTGCATACCGCTGGTTACCTTGGCAAAGGCACGTCTCCAGTACTGCTGTGAACGTGGGGGCCATGTTATTCAAGATTTAACACCATCTCTCTCTTGGTTTCATTGCCAAATGTGAGCAGCAAGGGGAGGAACATTTGGAATTTCTGATTCCTAGTCTGCATCTGTAACTCTACCCCAAAAGTTGATTGCCACAGTACAGCAGAGAGGGACTGCAGAGAAATTAGCTTTGGTGCAGCTTCCTACACACAACTGATGTTGTCCTCTCTCCACCAAATCATGTTTCTCAGAAGTAGATTAAAAACAAGAAGCTGCTTTTCCGTCTTTAAAATGAAAACTTACTGGGGATAAGTAATTTTATCTTTTCAATTTTTGTTAGAGACCTTTACATAGATAATGCTGAGGATATGGGATAGTTTGTTAATATGCACTCTGTGCACACTTCTGTGTGTACCTACAATGAGTTAATTATCAGGTATGCATCACATGCCACAGTTATTTAATCCCACCTTGGCTGCTGTGACCACTCAGCACAGAATGTATGGTGTATAGACATTCAGGAAGTGGGCATTCATTTTAATGTTAGGTAAATCTTGTATTGAAAACTTTTCTAGGGGTGGGACAGGGGTCTGCATTAGTGGGAGTATGGCTAATTCAGAATTTGAGGTGATACTCGGGGACTGAGAGGAGGGATGGTAGAGTTCATGTGTTGGGAGCTTGACTTTGACATCAGTTGGTCTGTTCTTCAGTTGCTATCTTTTACTACCTTGGGTAAGATGCTTAACCCTCCTAACCTTGTTTCATTTACCTATGAGGTTGGGGTATAAATAAAGCACCTACCTTGCAGGTAGGAGGTTTTTAGATGAAAAGATCAAGCCCACAGAGTGGATGCGTAGTGCCTGGGCCATGGAATGACATGGTAGTGATGTTGATGTTTCATTGGTGCTCTGGGTCTAAGCTTTTGTAGGGGCAGACACCATGCCTCTGTTATTCACTGATGCATACTGTGTGCTTATTAGGTCATTGCCTGGCCCATATAAGATCCACAATAAGTGTTTATGGAATATTGAATGAAATAACATTACAGTGGAAAAAATTCACACCATAAAGTTTTAGAAAAACTTTAGTAGTAATTTGATACGATGCCTTAACTACAAATTAACCGTCTCTTTATTAAACAAACCAAAAAGACCTGTTTCTTTACCTTTAGTTTACAATGTGTAGTATTTTGGTTAGCCTGCAGTGTGTAGTATTTTATATATTTAAATAATAATCTGTTCTTAAAATACGTTAAAACTCAGTTTCTTATTTTCTTCAGAAAATTTACATGAGTGTAGCTAAAGTCATAACATTTTTTAGGCATTATAATCTATTTTGAATTTTCGATATTACTGACTTTTAGCAAAAGTAATGAGGGCTTAGTCTATAGGTAAACATTCCCGAGAAGTCCAGTGGATAGGAAAAATGCCTTATGGTGTGATGGTTCATTTTTGTGTAAAAAGTGGCTGTTTTTCTCTTCTTGATAGTCCCTCAAGTTAGGCCTGCAGAACTGAACATTTCTTTCCATACTTCCTTTTTCTCCTTTTAGTTCATTTCCTAGGAAAAGGTCAGTACCACTCACACACAGCTTTGCGACTTGGAGTGTAGTGTTGGATAATGAAGTGAGACCCATGAAGTTCATTATCAACTGTTTTTAGTTTGTAGAATGAGGAATTAAGTATTACCTAGAGACATAATGGAACGTACAGCTGAAATAATTCTTCCCAAGGCGTTGTTCCTTTCCGCTAGTTTAGTTGTTCTCACCTGTTAGGAGTCAGTGGGTCAATGTGATACCACTCTTCTTATATGGTGATTTCTAAGTCAAGAAGAGGTACATGTTCTTGATTTGGTGCTTCTGGAGGCCACACCTTTTTTTTCTCCCGTTGTTTCAAGTAAAGGCCATGGTTGCTTAGTTCTTATCTGTAAGCATTATAATAAACTATAATGGGGTATTGGACTTACTTCATGCTGTTTGTTTGGAGTAAGCCACCAATAATAAATATATGCACTGAGACTAAATGTCCTTTTCGCATGTAAATTTGAAGTTTATAAATTTTTTTTTTAATCCTTTAAGAAGCAAGAGGGAGATGAAATCCTTAGCCCCAAGTTTAATGGACAAAATGTTGTTAGATATTCCTCCTGCCAGTTATGGGGCAATCATGTTTAAAGTTATTTTGAATCACCATCACCTTTTTGCATGATATAAATGGAGGGGATGGTATTCACGTAAGTGAAAATCACAGTGAGGCTTTGGGAATAAATAATCTCATAGCATCTTATTGGCCCCATTTACTCAGCTTCTCAGCAGGCTGTTTTCACATGAGTTCTAGTCATTATAGGCCACGTGGGATTTAAAGTTTTAATGGTTCACAATTACTGTGAAGTTGGGTAATTTGTTTTCTCCTGGTCTATTTGGATTTTAGAACTAAGAAATCACTGAAAGAGTTTTGTTTAATTATACTGTTCTATAAAATATGTATCTAAAATGTTTAATAAACCTGTTCTATGTGAAATATTTTCAATGTGGAAAACTAGGCATTCTCATCTTTTCTAAAAAAGGAGCCTAAGAAAGTTTGAGACAATTTGATATTTGCAGAGAGCTGCTATGCAAGAATATTGGTAAAGTCTTATTATTCAAACTTGATTCCTTAGAACTGGACATTTGTAATTTGTATATGTATGTGGGTGTTTGTGTTTAAGAATGGACTCAAAATAGTTCAAGTAAAACCCATTAGAAGGATTGAAAGAAAATCAGGGAAACAGATACTGCCCATGTTTTCTGATTGATAAATAAGAACAGTGATATGCTTTAAAATGTATTTTTAATACTTAAAATGTTTTAATAATTATTTGAACTTTTGCATATTTAAAACAATGCCAAGGTGATTTGAAATGCCTTACTAAGTGTCTTCTTGGTTTAAAACTCTTGATCTGAATGAATAAGGATTTGAGTGATCTGATTAATGAATTCCTAGTGCAAAAAATTAACCAGCAATTCATTTTTATTGGATGATTGTGGTAAAAAATACTAAGTATATTGTACATTCTAGTGCACAGTTGAATCTTTGATTTGGAATCTGCAGCACTGGTATGGGGAGGAGGGGGTGTGCGGTGGTGAAGGTTATGCTGCGAACAACACTTGGTGTCATCATGTGTTGTCCCTGAGGCAGTGGGAGTCAGCGACTGAGCGCACAGGAAGTGTCCTGTGTGGCACCCAGCGTACACTCTAGAGGGCGATCTGTACCGAAAGGAAAGAAGACCATTGTGAAGACGACATTCCCAGTATTGGCTTATTTTCTTGGGATTCATGTTTTTGTTTGTTTGTTTGTTTTAAAAGAGACATAGAAAAATAAGTAATTAATGGACGATATGAAAATCTTGGATCACAGGAGGTTGTTAGTGATTCAAAAGAAACTAAGTGTAATAAGGCTCCCGAACAATGGTTTAAAAGTTTGCTTATTTGTCATTTCTAAACACCTTTAAGAACAGAGATTCTTATATAAGTATCTGGATTTTATGGAGTTTTTAGTCCATTTAAAGCCACACAATATTGGATCGGTTAGTTTTTTGGAAGTGTTATGTACTCTCTAGAATATTTGAAAGGGAACACACTCAAACTGTTATTTGAGGTATCTTTTTGATACTTACAAGGACGGTGCTGGCTTTCAGAAGTTGCTCTGTAATCTGCTGCTGCTTTTAAATGTTTTCAAAGTTTAAAAGAAAAATAAAATAGACGTGTGATACATACCAGAACTGGTTTTACCCCTAAAAGAAATAATGCCTTTCTTGAGCTTTATGTTTTGTACCTGTTCAGGTGGGCGTTGTGAGAAAATTAAAGCTCATTTGAATGGTGTCTTTTTTTCCTCTGGTATTAAGCCTTTGTCTTTTACCTTGCCTTTAGCTTTATAAAATTAAACTAGGACTTGGAGAAAATGATAGGGTCTTTCTTTGACCCCCTAATGTCTTGAATATTTCCTTATTAAGTATCTGTCTTATGACCCTAGCATCTCGCATTGGAAACTCTTCTGAAAGCTCAGTTTGTCCACTTGTGGTTCATTTTATAGTTGTGTTTATCTGATACCATTGCTTTTTTGTTTTTATTCTAAGCAAAGCATGCCATTGTCACTGTGCTTTGGCACTGTGTCGCATCTTAACTTGGTTATTTTGGGGGCACACACCATACTGCTTTACAACAGGACCCAGATTCCACTGTGGAGCCAGAAGGGTCATAGGCTTGTTCTTGCTGAAATAAGGAAACAGCTCTGATTGACGCAGAAAGGCTAACTTCAGCAGTAGAACAAATTCTCTGAAAGGCCATCTGCTAAAGGGTGGTGCAGATTCCTGCTTGTGTGCTGCGTGCCCCTAGTAACCAGGGCCGGAGGGGACGTTGGGCATGCTAACTGAAAGCTCTTTTCTTTTTTAGGTCCACAACTCCCAGGCCTGCTGCAGATCTCCAACTCCTGCTTTGTGTGACCCCCCAGCATGCTCTCTGCCGGTGGCATCACAGCCACCACAACATCTTTCTGAAGCCGGGAGAGGGCCTGTAGGGGTAAGGAGAATCCCGTTTTTAAAAGCTATCAATATTTTATATCCCATAGGGTATAAAATAGGAATATTACCTCCCTCCCCAGAGCCCCTTTAAAAATGTGCTGTATTGTATGTGTTTTTAAAGGAGTAACAAGTACATGCACAGAGGAAGCAAAATACGGGACTTGCCTTACCCCTCTAGGACAGTTCCAGAAGTCAGCGGGGTTTGGTGGTGTGGGGCATTTGGGTGCCAGCAGAGAGCATGCTGGGCCGCTGCAAGGAGCAGGAGCTGGCAATCAGCAGCGAGTATGGATGTTGGCAACTGAAATGGGGAAAAAGGGGGTAAGTTGGAGTCCACGTGTGGAATGTGCACTTCCCCAGCATCATTGGGACTCACGGCCCACGAATCTAAACTATTTTGGATGCTGTCCTCTCAGGTGACATTTTACAGAATATTGCTCAGGAGTAGCTAGGCTTTTCTGCAATGCCAGATACAGAATTAAACACTTCAAAGTCTTGAGTTAGGGTTTAGATCTGGTGCTCTCAGCTGTGCCTTGGTAATGTCTCTGGTACGTGGTGCTAATGATGTGTGTGAGGTGCAGCAGGATGAAGTGTCTGTGGTGCTTTATCCCTAGAACACAGGGCCTGGTGTTAGTGATCCATGTGGGTTATTTGTGTGTGATATATTTCACCTTTTATGAAAGTTGTATATATACCTGTCTTCCTTTTTTTCCCCCCTTTATAGGGATTTAATTATAAGATTTTTCTGAAAGACAGGTGTTTATTGTTCTGATTGACTGCTGTTAATCGTGAAAGAAGTTGAAGACCTTTCTCTTTTGTATGTAATCTGACTGTGGGGTTCAAGTGCACACTCAATTAGAAAATAACACCAGGGAATAGCCATCACATATGCACGTGCATAATACAAGATACTGGCAGTATATAATGAATTGTTCAACTGCAGTGTAGAAAAATAGTATCTTGAAACTAGGAGAAGAGAGTGCTTCACATGGGCTTTAGCACTTGGGAAAGTTCTGTGAAGGTAGGCAGGTTTTGAGGAGCTGTGTTTGTTTTTGATACATCAGTAACACGTGGACAGGGAGACTGGAGGAGCCTTCTAGGTGTACATGTCAGCCTGTCTCTGTAAGCCACGTAGGCTGTGGGCCCAGTGAAGCTGGGAGTTGAGAGAAGATGACCGCAGGACATCCATGAAGAGCACAGGTTAGTGGGTTGTGGGAGCAGAGCTGGGATATAATGTGGGCCCAGATCATAGAGCGTTGTAAAGGTGAGACAAGGGAAGATTTTATGTGATAGGCAGAAGAGAAGCCTTCGTAGGCTTTTTTATTCCAAGAAGATTGATTGGGTAGCAGTGTGGAGTTCGGGCAGACTGTGGAAGCTCCAGTTATGTGGTGAGGGCTGTCACCCATGCGTGAAGTGAAGAGGACCGGGACAGTGGAGATACAGGATATTAATAATCATAAACAAAACTAGGAATAATATATCATCACAACAATAATTTCATGTTCAAATAGTTGCTGGTGTAATTTATCAAGAATTAGACCAGAAAAAAGGTTCACAAAATCCTTGGAATTTTTGATATAATAACCATTCACAATGGAAGATAAAACCCAATGTAGTGGATAAAAGTCTAATTTTAATCCCTGGAGAGATACACTGACATCATAAGGGACAAATTAGCAAAGTCCCAGCTTGACTACCTACTTTAAAAACTTCAGCCTTTACCAGTTATCATCTTGTTTCCGTATGTATCTAAGAAATGATTTTATCTTTCAGGCTGATATTTTCTCACTTTATTCTCCATTTAGTGTGGATGTCATTGTTAGACTGTTTCATTTACCACAATACTCACTAATCAGGATTTGTTGAATGGATTTATTTATTTTTATTTTTTTATTTTTTTAAAGATTTTATTTATTTATTTATTTGACAGAGAGAGACACAGCGAGAGAGGGAACACAAGCAGGGGGAGTGGGAGAGGGAGAAGCAGGCCTCCCGCGGAGCAGGGAGCCCGATGCGGGGCTGGATCCCAGGACCCTGGGACCATGACCTGAGCCGAAGGCAGACGCTTAACGGCTGAGCCACCCAGGTGCCCCTGTTGAATGGATTTAAAATTTTGCTCATCATAACATTGATTTTTAGTAAACTTTTTGTATTAGCATTAGTGATGACCAGCATTTATTTATTTATTTATTTATTTATTTATTTATTTATTTATAGCAGTGAAAGTATTGTGTTCAGTGGGGATTTAAATAAGTTCATGATTGGTGGCGTACTCAGATACCATCATATGTAGGTTTGAGAAGATTCTGTAATAAGATAATAAATCTTCTTTGAGTCAAGATGATGCTGCATAAAACAAACTGTATTGATTGTTCTTTAACAACGCTTCATGCTGCCAAAGTCATTTGAGCTGGATCTGAATCAGATCCAGTTGGCAAAGCTACCCCCCATGTGTGGAGCTCTCATAAATTCTGCAGGCACACAGATCTAATACAGTGCAATGAGAGAGCTGCTGGGAGAAAAAAATTGATTACAGGGTTGCAGACAATATCATTAACAGTTCTTGCCATGATACACCAGATGTCTTCCTAATAGACTATTTTTGTTAATTTAGATTTTAAAGGGTAGTGCTAACTGCATCATAATTTAACTTTCTTTGTATATTCAGGTATATGTGATCTGTGTTTCTACACTAATGATGACATCAACTCATAGATTTAATTTTATAAGTTTTTAACTTATCTGTTCATATTTAAAGTATTTGTGCTTAGAAAGGCAGCCTTTTTACTTATTATGGAGAATCTGTTAGCTTGGATTTTTTTTTTTTTTTTTAAAGCAAGAAATGCTATGTTTGCTGGCAATTCAGAGGTAGCGAGGGATGTGAGATGGCAAAGAAAACATTTCCAAGATTCTCCCTAGACTGGGCAGAGATTCCCCTCCGTGCCCCTGCATGCCCCCAGGTGCTCCCAGTAGTGGATGGTTTCAGTGGCAAGGACAGAGACTCTATCCAAAGCAGAAAGGTACAGCTATTTAAAGGAGACTTAAAATGAATATTTATTTTCATTGTCATGGATGTGGCTCTGCAGGCTGGAACTCTTGTTGGGGGCACCTAACCCCTTCCTTATTAGGAGATCAAGAGTTAGACTAATTCATTTAAATATTTTTATTTTGTAGTCCTATCTTTTTGCATGTTTAAGACCTCTGTTGAATGACTAACACAGTATATAAATAAGACAGGACTGTAATAGTGGGTTGAACTATTTTATTTCCATCATTTTTTTTGAACTACTAGTTTTGTTTTTGGTGTATTATTCTTTAGAGAATATGTTTTTCTTATGATGCGTTCCTTTGTAACGGGACACGTTAAAACTAAAACAGTTTTCTCACTTATAAAATGAGCATAGCACTACTATCTACCTCAAGGGTTGTTGCAAAGCATAATGAAATAATTCACTGAATTGCTTAGCATGGCATTAAGCATATAATAAGCATTCATTAAGCATTATCTGTTGTCACATAGTTTTTCATTATACAAATTCAGGTTTTAAATAATTTATTAGTGTTCTAGACATTCTCGATCTGAGGTCCATAGGCCCCAAGGACTCTTGAGTTTAACAGGGTCAATGAACTTCCTGAAATTGCTTGCCGAGTCTTCTGTGTATGTGAATTTTTCTGGAGAGAGTATTCGTTTCAACCATGGATGCTAATCAGTAGATTCCTAAAATATTGAAAAAAATTTTAAATTAAGATTAAGAACTGTGGCTCTATAAAGTCTCTGCAGTGCGTCTAAAACCTCAGATCAACTAGCTGTTTATTAAGGAAGTAAACTAACATTGAGCATTTACTTTGTGCCCAGGCACTGTGCTACTCTTTTCCCATAGTTTAATTTGTGATATTTATTTCGTTTTACAAATGAGAAAATTTGAGGTTTACAATTGTATAAAATCTTGCCTTGAGTGAATGTCAGGACTGAGGTTTAACTCAGGAACTCACCCTGGCCTTGTGTATTCTCTCCACTGCTCTCATGGCTGACTTCTGTATTTCCTGGATGGTCCCTGCAGCGATGCCCACCTTTGCCTCAACTTTACTTGAAAAGCTCCTGAGCTGGCATGCTGCTCACTTGCTTGGTAGAGCAGATGGGTTCTGCCACTGAGTGTGTCCCAGGTTGGCCCTCACCCTGAATGAATGGACAGTGGTGGTTAACAGTATGGTGTGAGAACCCTTCTTAGTATCAGTTCATTTTGTTTTCCCGTTAGCTCTTGTGGTGGTCCTATTTTTAGTATCCTTTTGTTTAAAAAATGCATCGTTAACAAACAGCTGCTCTTTGAGTTCCCTTTTTATTTATCTTAATGACATCTACATACATTTGAAAAATAATTCCTGTAGTCTGTTGTATTTGTTAATCTGTGTGTGTTTGTTTCAGGTAAAACTTCATGCATGTAAGAAATTGGACTTTGCATTTCCCTTGGAGTAAATCCACTCCACCGATCTACACAAGCCTGCTCCACTAACACAGAGCAGGAAGCTAGGGCCCAGTGGCTTTCCCCAGATCCCTGCTTCATGAGGGGCTGCTTAGGCTGGAATCTGGGTCTCCTGTGTATCTGGTCAGTGAGTGCTCTTTCCACTGCTCCTTGCTACCTTCCTTGACCCATAAAGGATGTCTTGTAGCTGGCCTTTGCCATACATCATTTACTTCTTTAAAAGCTAAGGGCGCTTTGCTTAATATCTAGTTTAAACTTTTGTGACTATAACTCATACCAGTGTTAAAGTAGTATTTCTTGCCTGTGTAAGGGATTTATCATTTTCAAGAATCATTTCTAACAGTGGTATTTTTCATACTTGGGGCTTCAGTACTATTTAATAATTAAAAATGAACATTTATTATAAAATGCTGTTTTAAATGCTGATTATGTTTCTTATGTAGTTGTTCCGTATAAAGAACTCTAAACTGGTTGCTTGTGTAGATATGCAGGAGTTGCTGAGGATATCCTGCTTTTTCAGTATTTCCTTGGCTTCCCCAGTTGACATTAAGAATGCCAAAAATAACCATTGTCTTTTATATTTGATTGTAGTGAAAGGTGTTAAAACAACTGAATTTTTAGAAAAATCCTGATACAAATGCTGGGATTAATCCAACTACCCTAGGTGAAAGGTAATTAATAGCTGTTGAATTTTAATGTAACAAGCTTAAAAAAAATCTTAAAACACCCAGCCAACCAGTATTAATAATAGAGAGCATTATGCCCGGCTTCCAGAGAAATTCCTTCACTTGGATCGGTTGTTTTCATATCCTGTTCTCCCATAAAGGCTAATTTCAGCTAGTTTGTTCTTAAGGGCTGTCTTTCTGTCATGTTCATCTGCTCTTTTTTTTTTTTTTTAACAAAAGGGGCAACAAGCCACATTTAGAGAACATAGATTTGAATAACCTTATGGTTTTATAAAACTGCCTATTATTTAAGCAGTCTTTCTGTAACCATAGGTCTATATGAGGGGTAAGGACTACTTGTAGGTTTCACTGAGCTTCTTTTCTTTCAGTAATACTACTACATTACCCTTTATTACTTACAGACACTGTTGGTCTTTTAACCTTGCAAATATGTGGAGTTCTCAGGCTTTATAAGTTCTCCAGAATTAATTTGACTAATATAAATTGCCAAAGAAATTTCAGCACATGGAAGTAGAACTTGCAGTTTTGTTTAGCTTAACTTTTTTTTTAGTGTTACCCTCATCTTAGGATATCATATAGTACTTTTGGTGACAGCAGCTCTGATAAATATAAAGGCCTTCAACAGAGTACCAGATTTTTCTTAGGTACAGGAGTGAAGTTTAAGTAGTAACCTAAGGTTAATCAGTCCTTTTCAGGGTCTATAGAAATTACTATACTAAATTAATATGACTCATGCCTAGAAGTGAACATTTTCTGTTTTTGTCTTTGATTTCATGTTGTGTAATTAGATTGAATATCAGGTACTTGTTGTTTCTTCTTTTTTTAAAATAGGCTTTAGTCTTTTTTTCTTTTTTTGAGATTTTATGTATTTGGGAGGGAGAGAGCAAGAGAGCACAAGCGGTGGAGAGGGAGAAGCAGGCTGCCCGTTGAGCAGGGAGCCCAATGCGGGGCTCGATCCCAGGAGCCTGGGATCATGACCTGAGCCCAAGGCAGACGCTTAACCCACTGAGCCACCCAGGCACCCAATAGGCTTTAGTCTTAAGAGCAGTTTTAGGTTCACCACAAAATTGACCAAAAAGTGCAGAAATTTCCCACATACCTCCTATGTCTCCATGTGTTTTCATGGCTTGCAGCTTATTTCTTTTTCATGCTGAATAATACTTCATTGTTTGGATGTACTATAGTTTATCCATTAACCTACTGAAAGACATCTTCATTCTTCCAAGTTTTAGCAATTATGAATAAAGCTGCTCTAACATCCATGTGCAGGTTTTTGTGTGGATATGTTTTCAACTCCTTTGGGTAAGTACCAAGGAGGGTGACTACTGGATTGTATGGTAAGAGTATGTTTAGTTTTTAAAGAAACAACCAGTTTTCCAGAGTAGCAGTATCATATTGCATTCCCACCAGTGATTGAGAGTTCCTGTTGCTCCACATTCTTGCCGACATTTGGTGTTGTCAGTGTTCTGGATTGTGGCCATTCTGATAGGTCTATAGTGGTATCTAATTGCTATTTTAATTTGCATTTCTCTGTGACATATGATGTGGAGTTTTGCATTTTTTTTCTTTTCTTTACATGCTTATTTGCTATCTGTGTATCTTCTTCGGTGAGGTGTCTATTAAGTTCTCTGGTTCAGTTTTTAATCAGGTTATTTTCTTGTTGTTGAGTGTTAAAGGTTCTTTGCATATTTTGGACAGGTCTTTGCAGGTCTGTTCTCCCAGCCTGAGGCTTGTCTTTTTTTTTCTTTCTTGGCAGTGTCTTTTGCAGAACAGTTTTTAATTTTACTGAAGTCTAATTTATCAGTTCTTTCTGTCGTGGATTATGTGCTTGGTGTTGAATTTAGAAAGTCTTGCCAAACTCAAGGTCGTCAAGTTTTTTTTTTACATTATCTTCTAGAAGTTTTATGGTTTTGCATTTTACATTTTAGGTCTGTGATCCATTTCAAGTTGATTTTTGTGAAGGATGTAGAGACTGTGTCTAGATTTCTTTTTTTGTTTTTGCATGTGGTTGTCCAGTTGTTCACACCACTAGTTGAAAAACTGTCTTTGCTCCATAGTATGGCCTTTGCTCCTTTGTCAGAGGTCAGTTGACTGTATTTATGTGGGTCTGTTTCTGGGCTCTCTGTTCCGTTGTTCTGAATCTGAGAGTAAAATGTAGACATCTTGACTTGTTACTTCTAAAATAGTTAGGTGTGTATTTTGTAAGAACAAGGACGTTTATTTATATAGCCACTGCATAGTTACCAAAAGCAGGAAATTTAACAGTATAACAGTACTAATCTAATCTATCGACATCCACGTTTTGCTGTGTGTCCCAGTAGTGCCTTCCACGGCAGTTTGGCTTTTGGGCCAAGTATCCAGACCAGCATCACACTGATACCTAGTTACCATGTCTCTTAACTCTCCTTTAATCTGGAACAGTGTCTTAATCTTTTTTTTTTTTTTTTTGGTCTTTTCATAAGATTGACATGTTTTTAAAAAGTATAATCCAATTTTTTTGTTGTTGTTTGCTGTTTCCTGCTTATTAGATTTAGGTTATGCATTGTAGGCCAGACTATTAGTGGTATTGTGTCCCGAGGTCTCTACATTAGAGAGACTATGATATCAGTTTGTCACATTAGTGATGTTAACTTTGATTATTTGGATAAGTTACTAACTTTTCCTTCGTAATTAATAAGTAATTTGTAGGGAGAAACTTTGAGGCCATGTAAATATCCTGTTCTTGATCAAATTTTCACTCACTAATATTAGCACTTCACGATTACTTTTGCCGAGGGCGCCTGGGTGGCTCAGTCCTTAAACGTCTGCCTTCTGCTCAGGTCATGATCCCAGGGTCCTATGATCAAGCTCCACATTGCGCTCCCTGCTTGGCGGGAAGCCTGCTTCTCCCTTTCCCAGTCCCCCTGTTTGTATTCCCTCTTTCACTGTCTCTCTCTCTGTCAAATAAATAAATAAAATCTTAAAAAAAAAAAATGATTATTTTTGCCTAGTCACTGTGGTGATTGTGGAATGTCACTGTTTTTTTTTTAACTCAAGCTAAATTGCTCTGCCTTTGCAAAGTAGATCAGAATTCAGCTACCATTAATTCAAGTGTGGGATCTTTGAGTAAAGTGAAAGGAAGAAACAGAGAGAGAGGGGTGGTGGGGGGTGGAAGAGCCTGTTTGAGCCTTCAGGGTGTTTTTCAGTTTTAGCATTAAGGACTATATAAATTTTCAGATTTTTTTTTTTTTTTTTTTTTTTTTTTGTAGAAAGAGGGAAAACCTGTGATGGTGTTTGTTCCCTCTTTATGCTCCAGTGGCAAGAAAAGCTGCATAGAAGTAATAGATCATGGACATGGTTAAAAAAATACACATTTTTACTGTTGAAATTGTGGTCTTGATTTGATTCATGTTGGCAACATTTACTAGTGATCAAGTTACTTAATCTCTCCGCCCCTCAGTTTCCTCACTTATAAAACCAGAATATTATTTCAGTAGTTCTGGAAGGAGGCCCAGGAATCCATAGTCTTTCCAAGCACTCCCCAGGAGATTCTGATGGGCAGCCAGCTTTAGCAAATGGAAGTCTGCCTTCCACCTCAGTGACTGTTGTAAATGCAGATTTGATCATGTCTTTTGCAGGATATAGACCAGTTCCAGGACTTATGTTTCTCAAACCTGAGCATCTTACACATTTTAAAAATTGTTTTTATGGTTCTCCCTTATCACTTAATGTCTTGCCTTCTTCAGCACACAAATTAGGTATAATCTGCATGTTTATATCCCTACTACAGCTTTAAGAGGCAATTTATAAATTAATTCAAACCAAACTAAAAAAAAAAACAATGAAATTCTAACTACCAACATTAATTTAATAGAATGGGTGATTGTGTTTTGCTGAAATGAAAGAGCCACTTGTTACTGATTGCTTATGGCCCAGATTATTGGGGGCTGGGGGATGGTGTATGGCATGTTTGATTACACTAGCAGGTTCCTCAAGATGACTCAGCTCTTCTTTTGCTTTCATTTTTGTTATAATAGTTGAGAAACCTCCGTACGTGTTAAATGAAGTTTGCATGATGTGACTTTGTCCTTATGTGGCATTAATGTGTGGCACATTTGGTTTATCTTATTTACTTACTTACTTTGTAATACCTATAGTAGTGCTACTTAGTTATTTGATTGTATGTAAACTTATTCAGAATTAAATCATGTATCTCTAAACTCTGTTAATTGAAATTATAAAATAAACAACCCAGGAAATGAATACATTAAAAAAATTTAAGATATACATTGAAATGAAAAGAAAAATGAGCCCTCTTCTCCCACTCCCCCATCTCTTGCTCCTGTCCGAGAGAGACAGCCGGCCAATGTCCCTGACATTGTACCCCGGCTACTTCATGTATATATACAGTTGACCCTTGAAGAATGTGGGGTTTAGGGGCACTGATGCCCCCCTGTGCAGTAGAAAATCCTTCTATAACTTTTGGCTCCCCCAAAACTTTTAACAGCCTAACTAATAACATGAACAGTTGCTTACCATATATTTTGTATGTTATATGTATTATAAACTGTATTCTTACAGCAAAGTAAGCTAGGAAAAAAGAAGATATTATTAAGAAAATCATAAGGAAGAGAGAATACATTTGTATTACTGTACTATAAGAGATCTGCATATAAGTGGACCTGTGCACTGTAAACCTGTATTGTTCAAGGGTCCACTGCTGTCTGTCCTTCTGGTGAGAGTAAATGAAGGGGTTGTGATTCTTTAACTACTTGTCTACAGTGCCTGGAACAGTTCCTGACTCTGAGAAGTTGCTCCCTAATTATTGAATTGGTAGTTGTCTTCATTTAGAAGACAGGAAAAATATATATTATAAAAAAAATAAGGTGAAGGATTTTTTTTTTTAAAGGAATACATTAAATGTGACAAATGAGACCATCAATGCAAAGTATAGCGTTGATGGGGAAGGGGAAGATCGGCCAGTACCAGCCAGAAAAACCTGGTGTACATAGGTTTTTTTGGAGGGAAGTGACTGTTGTTTTTCCACCCTGTTTTCTACCTTGCACTGAAACGGAAGAGGTGTAGGACCCGGAGTGTATTCCTGGTGATGGTTTCAGTGATTAGATATTAGTATATGGCTCAGAAAAAAATTTTTATTTTAAATATTTGTTTCCATACCTGTTTGAATTCTCATGGGCTTGTGGAACTCATACAGCATATACCTTGTACACACGCACATATCCGTTTTTCAGCTAACATAATATAAAGCTGGTTTATTATGTTTTTGTTTTAATTTATTTGCTGTTTGGTCTCTAATGCTGGTTTTTTTGCCCTTTGAATCTTTCTTAGAGGGAAGCTCGCTGTACTCTTAAAACAGAAAAGTGGGGGATGTGTTGTTGGTTATGAGGTTGCTGCCCTTGGTTGCAGCCTCTTGACAAGTGACAGTTCTCCTTGATGCCTGAATCGAATGGAGAATGCTGCTGCACTGCCCCAGGGCCTTGTAACGATTTATAGTTTGGAAGGAAAAACAGAAGGAACTAAAAAGGCAGCTGTACAATGCTTTTGGTGTCCTGCAATAGGTGTGTGTGATGACCTTGAACCAGAAACCCTTGGGACTAATTAGTAAGGTGACTTGATCCAAAGGATTGTGGAGGGATGCTTTGGAATTGCATCCAAAGGCAAATTAGCAGCAGAAGTGGCTGATCCCAGCTCCCTACTCCCGCATACTTGGTGGAGGGTGGGGCTAATTGCCCACGATAACAGAAAGGAAATTGAATGACATTAGTGGAGTTTGAGAGTAGTGTAAATGGAGTGCGGAACATTCTGTCAGGGATGACGGCAGTTTGATTTGTACTCGAATCAGAGACCATTGGCTTGATTTCAGTCTAAAAATTTTTTTAAAAAAATGTATTTCTAGTATATAAAGATTCAGGAATACTCTTAAATTAATATTACCACTAAATTTACTACTTGGTTAAAAAAAATTTTTTTTTTGAAAGTTTGGGGACTTTCTTACCCTCTGTGTTAGAATGGGGAATTGGTGGTTGATACCTATACAGCTTTCCTTTGTTAGTAGTGCCTACATGGATATATTAAAAATGTCCACAGATGTCCAGAGATTGGCACACTCACCATAGTGATTGAATGTCAATCTGCTGTTAAGATATTGAGCAGATTCGTTAACAAACAAGATGGGAATGCACAAAGATATCTGATGCATTGTTAAACTTATTTAAAAGAAAGGCAGCTGGCAAATGATAATTGACAGATATGTTTAATCTGTAGAAGTTGAAATGCTGCTATGGTTACTGTTGGTTAAGTAGGGAAGACACGTCCATGAGACCAGGGCTTCTCTAGAAATGGATGAAGAATGACAAAGAATCCAAGGTGACAGTTGAAGGATTGCATGGCAGGAAAGGCACTATGATTAAATCCCCTGATGTTGTCACTGAGCTGTAAGGCCGAAGATAACTCGCTCTCCTCTGCTGAAAACAAGAAATCGATACTCACTCCTTGATGGGCTAAATTATTAAAAAGAGCCCTTCTTACAGTGTTTCATTATCTGGGATTTGCCTCAGCTGGTGATTTGTTGGCAGCATAGGGAGATTTGCTAGGCATTTTGTATTAAAATTATTCATTCGGCCGGTGGAGCCCTTTGGATAATTCCTTCCATTTAACAACGCTCTTGAATAGATGTGTGATTTACTTTTGCCTAAGTGGCTTTGTATCTTTTGGAGTTATTAAACAGAGTGTTGGGCATATACACATACTTTATTTTTTAATCTTGTTTTCTTGTTTGTTTTGTCTTCTGTAGCTGTGGGTGGGTGGTTAACAGATTATTTTAGTGATACCCTTAGCAAACATCAGTTGCATTTGGCATATTACATCAACCTGACACATTGGTTAATACATGCTGAGTTTTACATTCTTCCCTTAGAAAGAAAATTCTGTAAGAAGTTGACTTCATTTTTATTAATTTTGTGTGTGTGTGAGTGTAACTCTTAACGGTTTTAATTTATTAGGTAGCTGATGTGATTTCATCCAACCAATTGAAAAAGTAACTTCATCTCGTGAGCTTTAGGGAGAGAAAAAAGAAACTAACACTGTGCTCCCAGTGTAATACAAAGGCTAGAGAATGAAGGAGCAGGAAGAGCCTTTGCGGTCAGTCCTTTGCCGTTATCCCCCAGCCTGGGCAGAGTTACACAGGAGGCATTGCCATGTGGAAGCATAATCTGACTTGCCCATTGGACTGGCACAGCTGGAGTCTTGTGGGTGAAGTTTGAAGCCTTTGCCCTTCTATGGTCTGTCTGAGGAGAGATGAGACTCTGCTTCAGTGTTTCAGAATTGGTGGTGTGACAAATTTAAAGTCTATGGTAGAGACAGTACTGCTTATAAAAGATTTTATTTTTTATTTCATTATTTTTTTGGTGGGGAGGGGCAGAGGGAGAAGGAGAGAAAGAATCCTAAGCAGACTTCATGTCCAGCACAGAGCCTGACGCGGGGCTCGATCCCACGATCCCGAGATCATGACCTGAGCCAAAATCAAGAGTCAGATGCTTAGCCGACTGAGTCATCCAGGCACCCCTCTAAAAGATTTTTTTTGGTTCAGCCTCAGGAAGAGCGTGCTCAGCTGGACAAAGCCGTGTTAAGAGACGTTGGTCCCTGTATTAGAACCGTGAGGTGAGGCTAAAGAATAGCATAAAATCACATTTCTGCTTCCCTGGAAAACTGATCAGATTTAAAAATCCTTTTATCCAGTGTGGAGGGGAGAGGGTTGAGATGGAAGGGAGAGTAATGAAGTAAGGATGGAAAGAGAGGAGGGTCTTTGTGAACTCCTGTGATCGGCTTCAGTAACAATATTGGACATGGCTTATGTGTGTGGAATCCAGCCAGGGTGGGTGCACAGCTGCCATGGAGAGACTTTGGTGTGGGAGAGGTCACCTGGGAGGAGTGAACCCCAGGCCGGGTTCCAGTGTGAGAGAGTCTCTGGGGAGAGAGATGCTGTTCCTGAACATTGCAGCCCACCCCGTGGCCAGCTCCATTGCTTCTGTGTATGCTGGGGGGCCAGGAATGCCCTGTGAGCCCCACCTGTGTTCCGGCAGAGGGTTAATGATGATCTTTTCTGTGCCGCCTTTCCACCTGGCCTGATCTGTTGTTGTGCTGCTTTTTGCAGTATCTTGTGTGCTGTTTGTTTCCTGTTTCCCTGACCAGATTCATAGCTCCCCCTTTCTTTCTGAATCATTTTGGTTGAATGAGTAAGTAGATGACATGGGTGGTGGTCTGTCCAGGAGCGAAAGAGAGGTGGCATTCCAGCAGGCTGATTGGTTGTACGTTTCGTAATCCCAGTGAAGGAGTCTGTAGAATGCACACTTGTGTAATGTCACAGTAATCTGAGAACACAGTCTCAGTTTTCAACTTGTTTTAGGATGCTGCTTTGAATGCAGTTGGAATTCTTCTGAGTATATTACTTTATCTGAAAGAAAGAGGTGTATTGCACTTTTATATTTTGGATTGAAGGTCAGAGGACTGAGACCTGGACAACCTTACTTCCTCCTCGGATGACATGATGCCTTCCTGTGATTGCTGGAGGAAATATAATTACCTAACAGTGACCACTGAGTATCAGGCAGTTTGTTGAGCAGAGGAATGGGTTCTTTTAGAAGATGGACTAGAAAACTGTCAAAAGGATTAATCAGTAAAAAAAAAAAAAAAAAAAAAATCCAGCGAGATGTTTATTTACAAAATTACAGTGAAACTCCCGCGCTTTACAGACTTGATTATTGTTCAGATCAAATTAGGTCGCCTGTAAGTGCACTTCAGTCTCTCACTCTGTCCTGAATCTGATTTGGATAGGCTACTGCTCTTCTCCTCTCTCCACACCCACGGGACAGGGACCCTGCAGGCTCAGTTCCTTTGTATCTGCATCTTTTAGTCATGGGATCTGAACACATGGATTCTTATTCCTACCCAGTTTTCTAGTCCTGTGTATTTTTTCTTCCTGTTGGTTTATTGCTTGGGTTATCATTTTAGAGATCTAGTTTAGCAAGAAGCAACGGGAATTCCTTTGAAAATTCAAACGCCTGTTTAAAAATTAGCATCGGTGCAAATGAAATGGTTAAACAGTTGCTATTTTAACTCCCAAAGGAAGTAGTGAGAGGTGAGACCCAGTGAAAGTTGCCTTTTAACTGGCGCATGCCCTGGGCATCTGTCATGTTTAATAATGCTTTTGACCTTTAGGAGTATTGAACTTGGAATTTCTCTCAGGTCATTTTGGGGGGCATTGTCACACACTCTGTGTCAGCATTGTTTCCAAAGATACGTCACACGAGATCATGGATCTTTGAGGTTATTAATTCATTAGAGAAATTTGTTTTATCACTCAAATTGAGTTTTCCCTGTACGGGAGATAAAATATCAGTGTGGTTCAGTAGATTTCTGAGCCGTAGACTACTTAGTCTTTGGCATATTAGTTGGAGGCGTTCTGTCTTTGGGTCAGCTTTTTTCTAGGTGAATCTTACATCTCATGAACTAAAACTGCTATACATACACAAAGGTGTTTAGGAAACTTAGGCTCATTCTTGCCCATTTCCAGAGAAGTGCCATCTTATTTTTTGCTGCTGCTCAGGTAGGTGGGTTAGTAACATTATTACTTACTGACAGATGTTTTTCTCAGCCAGGGGTGGTGATAAGCTTTATCTGTAAAAGGCGCCAGATAGGAAATGTTTTCAGCTTTGTCTTCTCTGTGGTACCTCCTTAACTTGGTCATAGACAGTCCGTGACAGCATGGCTGTTTCCCAGTAAAACTTTACTTACAGGATTATAGGGTAGGATATATATCGCCTGTGGGCCTCTAGTTTGCTGACTGATATAAACTGTGGAGGATTATTCCCATGAAAGAGTCACTCCAAAGCTCTCTTTCCTTCTTCACTTGGCCTCATGCCTCTGAGAGGGTTGTGTGGTGGGCAGTTAGTGGGGAATTGCTTTTTTCCTCTCCTGTATGGTTTTGAGCTGGTGAGTGTTTTACGTTTTTATATCTACAGCTGTGCCTGTCTCTCTGCCTGTAACAACCAATCCATCCCCCCCATAGTTTTTGTATAGTGCACTAATAGGTATTCCTTTTGAGAACTTATTCTCACTGATGACCCTTGAGGATTTTTTTTTTTTTTAAAGATTTTATTTATTTATTTGAGAGAGAGAGAGAATGAGAGACAGCACGAGAGGGAAGAGGGTCAGAGGGAGAAGCAGACCCCCTGCAGAGCAGGGAGCCCGATGCGGGACGCGATCCCAGAACTCCAGGATCATGACCTGAGCTGAAGGCAGTCGCTCAACCAACTGAGCCACCCAGGCGCCCACCCCTTGAGGATTTTTACAGTATGTTTGGATTTACATATAGGAGGAATTAGATGTTTGGTTTTTTTTTTAGCTTATTTTTTCTTTGGCAGTTAGCTTATACCTATAAAAAATATTTGAAAGGTTAAATGTGCATAATAGAAAACATTAAAGTTTGTGTCCTAATTTTCCATGTGGGTCTTTTCTTTTTTTCTTTTTAATGTTGCAACAAGATATTCAGGACAGCAGAATAGCCTTTTTAAAAATCTCTTTTTAATGAAAAGTATGACTTTTCTGTTTAATTTAGTATTTAACATGTAAGTATTGATATGGGCAAATACTTTAGTGTTTGTTGCTGATGAAATAAAACATTTGATACCCACATAAGCAAAGAAAACTTGCCCAAATAAAAATTAGTCCACAGTCATAGATGACATTGGCTGATCCTAATCATCAGCTTTTTAATAATAGACTTTTGCTCACAGTGCATCGCGGGAACTGAGTGGGGATGGCTGAATGCCAGCCTTTCTTCACCATCGAGAGAACACAGAACTCATTTGATTGACAGTGGTTCTTAGAAGCCTTTATATTAAAGGACATTATTATTATTACCAAGACAATATTATCCAAACAATTTTTAAGAAGCATTATTACTTATTGACAGATCTGTTTGTATCCAGATAGAGTATTAATGTTCCAGATTTTGAGAGTAGGATTTGAGGGTTTATGTTATAACCTAAACTAGTGTGATATGTATGTATCATTTGTATTTGCTCTTAGTTTAGTTGGTGCATTTCTGGCTAAATTACTATAAAATTGTCTGGGGTTTCTGCCCCTTTGTGTCCTTTCCACAAATGCTTTGTTACCACTGTAAAATATAGTACATTCTCACTGCAGTCATTAAATCCGATTCTATCTTCACTAGTTGGCCGAACAAAAGAGTTAGTGGGGAATTGCTTTTTTCTTTCCTCTGTTGTTTTGATCTGGTATATCTTTATATCCATTGGTATACACACATTATGTAATTCGTTGTGGGTACACACCCCTGATCATTTATATTTTATTTTACTATGATTATGATTAAGTAATTTCACTTCACTGAGAGGTAGATTGCTCTTGCGGAAAAAGTAGCCAGCTGGCTTCTTTCAATTCTTACTATCAAAAATTCCCAGCTGTGTTACTTAAGGCGAGCTATTTAATCTTTTAGGGTGTTAGTTTCCATCTATCTGTCATATCAAGGTAATACTTGTCCTGCTTACTTATAGGATTAGTCTCGTAAGAATAAAGAGAGGTAATACAGTGCTTTGAAAATTTTACAGTGGCCTGCAAATGTAGGAGTATCAGTTGTTATTAGGATTGGCTATGTATAATAAAAACCTAAATCACAGTGGTAAAAAGTCTGTACTCTCATGTAAAACAAGGTGTCTTCAAGAGGGACCGTGATTCTCAGGCATCTTGCTTGTTTCCTGCCATCGGCTGCATTGTCCTTACTGCATGGTTTCCGTTCTCAGGGTTTTCTTGTGGCCACAGATGGCCCTTGCAGCCAGAGCTGTCAGATCCATGCTCTAGGCCAGTGTTATTCAGATCATGGCCCAGGGCATGAACTATTTGTTACTAGTCTACCATGAGATAAGTATAGAAACTGAAAGTAACCATTGAGAGACTTTTTATAGCTGTTTGACATTGCTGCAGCATCTTATTTGTGTTTTATAAAAGTACTACTCTGGAGTGGGTTGGGGGCAGGTGGTTCTCCACCACAGCCAGCTGAAGGAGGAGGGCATATAGGCAAAAGTCAAGATCGCCCATTCCAGAGTGTCTCTAGTAGCCCCATCTAACAACTTCAGTTTACACAGATTTTCCAGGGAGGCTGCCATTGTTTTGGTTGTGTTCCAGTAATGGAGGGGTTCTGTTACTAAGGAAAATGGGAGAACGGCAGTAGAGTAGGCAGCCAGCAATCTCTGCCCCAGTTGGACAGGTCTGAAACCTCAGAACCATTCAGCACAGAATCAGATTCACAAAGGCTGCCCAGTTCCTTTGGTAGTAATGACCCCAGGGACAGCAGCTATTTCTGGGGGCTAGGAGAACCACTGCATGTCTCAGGTGGAAAAACATACTGAGAATATCAAGAGCAGAGTAAAATATAAGAGATTATATAGTAACCTTTCATAGAAAGGAATATTTTTAACATTTTACATTTATTTGTATTTTCGTAATTTGAAAATAAATTTGTGAATTTAGTTACAGTTCCTTATCTTAAACCAAGATGGATTATCTTCATGCAAATATGATTAAGTATGATTCTTCTAGGATAAGGTATGGAAGTAGAGGGGTGTTTAGCTGGCTCAGTCAGTAGAGCATGCCACTCTTGATCTCAGGGTCGTGAGTTCAAGCCTCATACTGGGTGTAGAGCTTACTTAAAGGTATGGAAGTAGAGCTCTTTGAAAAGATGACTTTTAAAAGGTACCTTTTTGTTTGTTTGGAATTGGCATGATCCTCTTTGGTATGTTGTGTGTAAACACATGTTGTAGGGTACAAGTTGTAGGGAGGTTTTTAAGAGACAAGTTTAACAAGGATGAAGTGGCTTGTGATTTAGTTGAATTTTATTTGTGTTTTCAAATCTTAATTTCATTGTTACATCAGTATTAAGTATGGTAAAATGTCTTCACCATGAATGTAATACTTCACATTGTGGCATTGCTGTTTTTTCCCCCTAGTATAAAAGTCTTTGTTTCCTTCTGGTGTGTTAAGCCAGTATATATTAAACCTTATTATGTAGCATTTGGTACTAGGCATCTTTAGAGGAAGGGATTACGAATGATGGCTGCATCTTTAAGAAAAAATCCAAGTTTTTACCTTCATCATGTGCAAATATTTGTGGGAGGCACAGGGCATAAGTAGGTCTTTAAGGTAGCTCAAAAGCAATGTATTTGCTGCAGTGTCTGTGCATTAGAGAGGAAGCACAAAATGGTTGAACCTGTCCATTGGTAAGGTAAGGAGGAGGCATCCTGATGAACCAGGTGGTTTGGAGTTGGCTTTTATAGATAAGGGGCTGTGGAAGGGAGAGAAGAGTGAGTTCTAGATGGAGAAACTTTTACCACCAACTGCTTGTTGGTTCAGAGTGGTGTTTGTCTTCTCTAGTTCTCATCATATGGATGATATTTAGTCATAGTGATGGGACTTGGAATGTGGGAAGATTGTGGGCAGTGTCCATTAATTAGCTTGGTAGGCAGTTTTGTAGTGAAAATCGATGATTGTGCTTGGCTTTTCAATTAAAGGCATTAATTGGCATTTTGTTTTTTCTCTTAGTCAGTGAAGATAATGCTGATGGTCATTTGCCATTCATAGTCACTGAGAAAAACCTACCTTGGTCACAAATGGTCAGTGACTGCTGGTCGGGTCAGGACTGTTCCTGCTTTTAGACCGTCTTTTTCTTGACCATTCCGTTTGAAGACTATATGTACCTTTCCTTCTTGTTTTATCCCAGAAAAACCTCTTCACGCCACCCAGTTATTCAGAGAGAAAAACTTGCCTTATCTGCCAGTCCAGGTGGCTTGATCTTTACTTTCTTGCTGCCCTGTGGAAGTTGGTATAAGATGTAGTGCATCTGATGACAACACCATGGGACTCTCTTGGCAACCCTTTCTTCAGAGTCTCAGTTAGAAGAGGTCTGCTGGCTTTTCCCTTAATAGTGAGCAAACATGGGCGCCTGGGTGGCTCAGTTGGTTAAGCAACTGCCTTCGGCTCAGGTCATGATCCTGGAGTCCCTGGATCGAGTCCCGCATCGGGCTCCCTGCTCGGTAGGGAGTCTGCTTCTCCCTCTGACCCTCCTCCCTCTCATGCTCTCTGTCTCTCATTCTCTCTCTCTCAAATAAATAAATAAAATCTTTAAAAAAAAAAAAAAAAATAGTGAGCAAACATATGGAAAGCTTATGCTCAGTTCTTAACATGTGAAATAGCTGAATAACTTTCAGTTGCTCCAGATACTGACAGAATGATACAGTTGAGTCAGGATAGTTTGGAGACTAATTGGTTGGCAACTCTTTCTACTCAGCAGTACTTCCACTATTTCTAGGGAAAGAAACTGCTCGAGGATTCTGGGTGAGCCCAGGCCTGTGGTCAGTGGCAGAGAAGCAGCAGCTGTGACTCAGCATCACTGAGGAGGCTGCAGGAGTGGGAAGTCCAGTAATAGTGGAGGAAATGCAATTTGAGGACTAGATGTTCCAGACTAGCAGATTAACAGTGTGTTTACTGCCTGGAAGCATTGCCTTCATATTTCTTTTCTAAGTGTGAACTAATTAAGATTAGCAAATTTCAGGTTTTACTTTGGAAAGCTTAAAGGCATGCTTTGTGTTCTTTTCTCCAGCAGCATCAGAATCAAAATACCAAGTAGACTACCTTGGCCTTTGGGTCAACATGACCTGTAGGCTGCAAAGTGGGTCACATTTCCCCCTCAGTTTTCAGGGCTTCTCTGGCTTTCTGCTTAATTCTCTACAGTTTCAAGACATTTATTTCATGAGATAATTTACCCGCCCTAAGTGGGTTTTAAATTTCTTGAGGGAACAGGCTGTGTTTTGAACATTTCTGGTATTCTCTATGGTCCCTAGTACTGTTTCATGCGGATTGTAGGCTATTTGTTTCTGGATTTGGTGGATTTGCTGTGTATCTCCAAGTGACTGGTTCCTCACCCTTCAGGTCTCAGCTCAGATGTCACCTCCTCTGGAAGGTTTTTCTGACTACCCTGTCCATGGCTCACTCTGTTTTGTCCTTAGGCATTTTTTTTAAGATAATTGCCCAATCTTAATGTCTTTGTTTTTATGACACTGATCATCATCTGAAATCCCTTGGTGGTTTACTTGTTTACTTGTTTTCCTTCCCCCAAGGGTAGGACTTGGGCAAGGGTGACCCAAAGTGGTGGTTTTGAGCTAGGCCTCGAAGGGTTGGAAGGATTTGACTGGAAAAGCTTAAGCCTTTTTAGACAAAGGATAGAGGCAGAATATTTTTGTTGAATATTGGCGTCTAGTTTGGTTTGGTGATGGCAGTGGTTGATGATAGAGCTGGAAAGTTATGTCTAGTTCTGGAAGCCATGCTGAGAAACTGGATTTCATTTGTTAGATGGTGGGGAACCATGGATGGTTTTTTTAGCAGTTGAGTGCATGATCAGAACTGTGCTTTAAGAAAATTAGAGATAGAAGGAACTCACTGGAAAGCTGCTAAAATAGTTCAGATGAACCAAAGTGAGGGCCTGATCTTGGATACTATTAGTGAGAGGAAGGGAGGACCTTGCTTAAGTTATTAAGCAGCATTTATGTGCTGTGCAGCGAAAGCAAATGTCCTTGCCGCCAGTCAGTTTATATTGCAGGTAGGGAACACTTAGAATTCACTTCAGAATTCAGTTATGTATTATATGCACTGAGGACTTGTAGTGGTTTTTTTGTAAGGGTAGGTAGAAATGATTCTGTTTTTGCAGATTTTGAATGGAGACTCAGAGAATTTAGGTCTCTGTAATTTTAAATCCTGTGCTTTTTTCCTATAAAATAGTCAGTAGAGGACAGATGAGAAAGACAATGGAGTCAGGATGTCCAAGATTCTTTGATCATTGACTGGCTGTTAGGTGTGTGAGAGAAGACGAGGAATCCTTTAATAAAGGTTTTTGAGACCCAGAGCCTAGGACAGGGTTTGTTCCATCAGAAGCTGTGGGAATCGTTATGAGAAAATGATTTAGTGCTAGTTCTCTCATAAGTTTTTTTATGTGTTTATATTTCAAAATTATTCTTAAATTTTAGTTTCCTAGCCTGTATCCTTACTCTAAGGATGCCATTCTGCTCCAATAGGCTACAGAGATTGTCTATTATATGCAAATTACCTATTCCTTCCTTTTGTAGAATCCTGTGATTCTACAAAATTCCAGCTGCTTTCTCATTTCATGCTTGTCTGTATTTTATATACATTTTCTAATTTAGTTCTTTTGGTTTGGTTGCTGTTTTGTCTTACAACTAGCAACCACATAATTATGAAATGTGTAAATTTGTGAACATTGTTAAAACGCATCTTTTATCTGCTTCACGTACTGCATCTGCAGCATCTGGTCTGCAGCTGAAATCTGTCCCAGGCCTGAAGTTCACTCACCTTTATCAGGGAAGACTTGTCCTTTAGGTGCACTCTCCTTCTCCGGAGTTTCCTTCTCTGGTTACCAGAGCTTTGCCTGATATCTTTTCTTACATAGAATGCCGGTGAGGTGTGTTATTATTTTTTTTTTTAAAAGTCCTTACTGAAAAGCACAAATATAAACAACCATGCAAAGCCTATGTGTAGCTTAATGAATTATTTTAATGTGGAAATCCCTCTCAGGTCAAGAAATAGGACTTTGCCAGCCATCTCTCAAGTTCTTCTGCGATGACAGTCCCTTCCTTCCCTACAGTATTAAGCATAAGCATGGCTCTGACTTTTAAAGTAGTTATTTATGTTCTTTTATAGTTTTATCTCCCAAGTGTGGCTCTCTGGGCACTAAAGTTTAGTTTTGCCTATGATACATCTTTTAAATCTGTTATAATCTGTATAGATTTTCTCCTCATCATCCCTTTATTTTGTTAACACTTTATTTATTGACGAATCCAAGCCATTTGACCTGGAGATTCTCCCACAGTCTGGATGTTACTGATTGTACAGTGCAGTTAAAGATGTGCCACGGTCCTCTGTATTTCCTGCACGTTAGTAGCTGGATCTAGAGGTTTGGTCAGACTCGAGTCTGATCCATTTGGGCAGGTTTACGGATGGTGTAATACACTTCCACCAGTTATATGTTACATCTGGTTTTTGTTCATTTTTGATATTATACCTATATCTGGTAGTTCCTTGGGAGCTGCAGGATTATGAGATTCTAATTCTGTCATTTTGTTTTTATTTATTAGCTAGAATAATTTTATATGGCAGTGCTTCATGTCATCTACTTGGTTACCCAGTTGAGCAATTCATATTGGAAAGGCAGGATAAAGACTTGATGTTTTTCTTTATTTACCCAGTTTTCAAATAATGCATTAGGTACCCTTAAACCTTTTTTGATGGGTTTCAAATGATTGCAGCTCTTAATCCTTATTGAAACCCAGATTGCTCCATGGTTGACTAGTAGGAGCCTCTTCCAGTTGGTTTCTGAGTGTTTTTGATATGACCCTAGTGGTCTAATAGTGTCTAGATATTCCATCCTCATCTTATGCATTATAATGTTTCCCACAGCAGACCTGGAATTAGCATTTCTTCTAGAATCTTTGGTTTCTTTTAATGAGAAATGGTGTTTCAAGAGCACAGTCTGGGCCATTTAGGTCTCTGTTACCAGGTTGGTCATTAATTCTTGATCTTTTGATTCATATATTATGGGAAAATTTCTAAAATTTCAGTGGACAGAGCTGGGAAATAGCCATTATACCTTACAAATCATACTGATATATTTTTTAAGAGATTTATTTATTCATTTGAGAAAGAGCCAGAAAGGGAGAGGGTGGGGGAGGGGCAGAGGGAGAGAGTCTCAAGCAGACTCCGCTGAGCATGGAGCCTGATGTGGGGCTCTGTCCCGTGAGCCATGAGACCACAACCCGAGCTGAAGCCCATGAGTCAGATGCCCAACCCACTGAGCCACCCAGGTGCCCTCAGATCGATCTATCTATATATTTATATATATATATCTTTATATATATTATGTATATCTTGGATTATAGTTTTTAGTATTTGTTCTTACACTTAAATTTCGTTTTCTTTTTCAGGAGCTCCTGTATCTGTCTGCTAGTTGTTCCTTACCTGTCTTTTGTATTTGTCACTTTCTCCTGAATCCTTTTTATGTTTTTTTCTTTCTTTTTTTTAACTTTTAAAAGTTTTCTTCTTTTCACTTTCTTTTTCTCCTCGTCGGGCATTGTTAGCTGTGTTTATTCACTTTTGTATTCCTTTTGGATGAGTCTTCATTTCTTAAATAATTGGTCTGGCATGTTGTTTCTGAGTTTTCCTGAGTCTGATAGATATTGCTCCCTAATGTCTTGTATCTTTTATTTAATGGTATCTTTTAACTTGTTTTGTAACAGCACGTTCCAGTTTTGGCTGTATGTTGTGTGTGTGTGCATTTTTTCCTGTGCTTCCAGTGACTGTAGGGATGTTATTCAGCTCCTCCTTTTTTTCCTGTTAGTAACATTGTATGAAGTTTATCCTCAAGTACCTTTCTTTTGCTTATTTTTATGCAAATTTAATTTTTCATGAACTTTCAGAAGGAGATGTGGTTCAATGGAGTTTCTTTCTTTTAACTTCACAGAACAACTTCTTCCCTGTTAAATTTGTAATTGTCCCATTCCCTGTAGCTTCCCCTCTGTCACTGCTCCTTGTCCTGGCAGGGTGCTGTGGTGACCTTTTATGAGTTCACAAGTGGTTAGACTTCTTGGCCTTCTCTGGCCTCCTCTTACTAACTTGTCCACATGGTCAGAACCCTTGCAGTCTTCAGCTGCTGTTCTCACCTTGATCTACCTCAACTAACATCTGCCTGTTAGTTGTTTTGAGATCCTCCTGATCTTAGGTAGGCTAGATACCCCATTCATTCCTTCTGTTTTTCTCCCCTGCAGATGCTGATAACCACAGGTCTTTTTGATTTATGCCCACCAGTTTATAAAGATACCTTGTTTCCTCGTTTTGTTGTACTGTCAGTGGGAGTTTGATTTGATTCTCTAGTTGGATCTGTTTTTATGTGGGGATCTAGGAAGATCCATAATCGATGCTGCCATCTTCCCAGAATTCCTGGTATGTTAGTTTTTATTGAAATGATTTTCTGCTGAGCCCCAGGACCACAAACCCGTGAATTCTTAAATCATGACCTGCTATTTGTCATGACTGCCACTGTTCTTGTATAAAGCTTGAGGGAGGGATAGGTACAGAAGACAAGACCATACAATATTGGTTCAGCACATGTCAGAGGTACAGATACTCAGTTTTCTTATAAAAATTTTTTTAGGCCAGGTTCAAGCATACAGGAGGTTTCCTTTGTCTTGTCTTTCTAAATAGATACGAAGATTGGCCTGTGAAATCTCAATTTGCACCACTGATTGTGAGAATATGCTTTTCTCCTTCACCTTCAACCCTTCCTCCCCCATAGTATATGTTTTAAAGCTTTGAGTTTTCCCTGTTGGTTTATCCCTTACAGAATAATCCTAAAACATGTTAATTTTTCAGCCAGGGGAGCAACCATATTGGTGAGGGAGTGGGGTTGGAAATTTAAGGAAATGTTTTTTTTGTATGAATATGATTTTTGATATATACATTCATCTGATGTAATCTGTCAGCCAGTAATTATAGCTGAAATTTTATGTTTTGCAAACGTAAGCATTAGCCGTTACAAGTGTCAACGGTTCGGTGTATATGCACGATATTAAACAAGTATATATTTATGAAGTATAAATACATAATTCAAATGGGAAAAATCTCATAATGTGTAACCATTAGATCAATATTATATTTATTTTATGTAACTATAAAGTATGCTAATAAGAGGAAATGATACTCTCCAGTATCGATGATACCATACAAAGGGAGATTAAAATGCCAGTGGTCTCATGGGCTAAAATAAACCTTTTAGTTCTTAAATGCAAATTTAAATGAATCCACATATATAGTATCAAGCTATTTTCAAAGGGAGAAAGAAAGTCTTTTCAGCAGGCTGGAACAACTGGATATTCATATGGCAAAAACAAAAGACAACACACAACCCTATATTATGCCACACCCAAGAATTAATTTGAGATGGCTCGTTGCCCTAAACATAAGGTAAAAATTATAAATCTTCAAGAAGAAAACAGGAGAGTATCTTTACAGTCTTGATGTGGACAAAGATTTGTTATAGAGGAGATAGAAAGTACAACCATAAAAGGAAAAAAAATTGAATTAATCAAGAGACATTGTTGAGAATGTTCATAGTGATGCTTCAGGCTGTGAGAAAGTGTTCACAACACGCATCTGAGAAAGGAATTATTCAGAATACATTTGAAACTAAAAAGTAAAATCTACAACTCAATAATAAGACAACTCAGTTTTTAAAAAAATGGATGAAGATTTGAACAGGACATTTTATAAAAAGATGCACAAATGGTGGGTAAGCCTGTGAAAAAGTGCTCAGTGTCATTAGTTATCAGGAAGATGCAAATTAAGCTCTAGTAAATACCACTACATAGACACTAGGATAGCTAAATGGAAAAGACTCATAACCCTGATTGTGGGCAAGGATGCCTACTCTGGCAAGGAAGTGACATATTTCACTGGTGGGAATGAAAATGGTACAACCGTGTGAATAGTTTGATAGTTTCTTAAAAATTTAAATATATGTATATATATCTCCTAGTCTCTATGATAGAAATCAGAATAGTGGTTCCCTCTACCGATGGGATAGGGATTGTTTGGGAAAATGCTTGAGAGAACTTTCTACATTGGTAGAAATGCTTTGGGTTTGAGTTCTAAAGGAGTGTATATATATATTTACAAAAACTAATTGAATGGTGTACTTAAAGTACCTGTATTTCACTGTCTGTAAGTTATGTGTCAATTTTTAAAATCCGATGCAGGTTTAAAAACATTTTATACAGTTTAGTAAGTGTAAATCTTGTAATGCTGTTTTATAACATTTTATTTTTTGGGTTTAATCCAAATTTTATTTGCATTTGCAGTACATTAGCGTAGAACTTATATCCAGGGTTACACAATTGGTTTTGCTCACTGGTATCTAGCTGGTTTCACTGTAGTGCATGAGATGAGCTCCAAAGTAAATGGACCAGTTAATGTGGTAAATATAATTAAAGGCTCTTTGGTTATGCTGCGAACTGTTTGAATCACCTCAGTTATTATGCATCAGGTTTTTTCTAGATGTTTAGGATATCTAATACTAGTGTGTAGTAATTTGCCTACCATGACTTCCCACAAAGGGCAATTTATATAGGGCCCTGTGATAGATGTGATGATGAACTTCAAAGAGAAGATCGTTCCAAATTATTTGACATTATCTCTAATGTTAATTTTTGAAGTGTCCTTCATTTTACTATTCATATTTGGTTAGCTTTTAGCCTCTTTTATCTTGTATTATAGTCAACCTCTAGAAGATGCTGGCTCCTACAGATACAACCCAGTTTGAATTCCTCTATGCCCTATTTTTCATGTCAGTGTGACCAGATTTTTAAAAGACAGTGAATTTCTGCTGCATAAGAAGCTTCTGTTTTGGTGGGATTTGAATATAACATGGTAATTATTATGAACCCTTATTAAATTTGATTTTTTTGTAATTTCTTTTTCTTTAAATATGTTTCCCTTTTCTTACCTAATTCTGGCTATTTCATATCTGTACGATACAAAGGTATATCAAGATGTAGATTACACAGTGGAATATCATGGTTGGATCAACTAAAAGTAAATTAAAATTCCATGTTTATAACACTTTTGGGGAAAGGGGACTAAGAGGACAATTCTGGTATTTTCTGCCTATAATGAATAACAGTGGTTGTTATTTCTTTGCCTCTATTGTATAATGTAGGCACAATAATGAATTTTTGCACAGTAGGTGAATCTGGATTTTTGTGGTATCATAGACTGAGAGATTCACACATAATGCACACAAATGGAAAACCTTAAAATGTTTTTGTGTAGAAACTATGATTCATTTTAAGTTACTGTTTATTTAAAACTAGCTTTGCTGGAGCCAGCACGTTTCATGAACTGCCTAGGGTTAACTTACCCTTAGTATAATTTGTTTAGAGTTAGGACCTCATGTTGCTAAGATAGCACTAGAAGACTTTTTCTCCCTGTTCCCATGTTAAATGGGTGGATGGGTGAGGAGCCAACTTTGGTTAGTACATAGGAGCATCATATTATTCACTGAGTTTAGGGTGCGGTGAAGGTTTTCAAATTTTGTATTGGAAGTTGTCTTTTTAGTCTAGGGCAACTTAATGTTTTGTTGCCTGGGGTAGTTAAATCATATTTTTGTGTTTTTATTGTCATCATTTAGTCACTCATTCATTCCTGTTAGTTGAAGATCTGCTATGAGCCGACCTTGGTTTGTTCCAGGGAATAGCAAGGAACAAAACTGATGATATTGCTGCCCTTGTGGATCTTAGGTTCTCTTGGGGTGCTGGGTGGGGATACAGACAGTATGTAAGCAAATGTTACAGTCGTGGCTCTTACACTGGGAGCCTTTGGGTATTCAGACATTTTAATTTTATGTAATAGCTTGCATGGTATGCACTTTTTTTTTTTTTTTTAAAGAGAGAACGTCTCAGCAAAGGTTAAGAACCGTTGTTCTAGAGCCTGATTTGAGGTGTAGTTACCATGTCTTGATTTCTATATAAATGCAGAGAGGCAGTAGCCTGTCTAAATTCCCTGGGCAGTTGATTTTGCTGTCTCTTCTTCTGTATGATCAGATTAAATTTTCTCGGGCATTGTTTCATTTTATGTCCTAGTAATTATTTACTGCCAATTAGAACTCCGACAGTTTCTCTTGTGAGCCTATCTGACATAACATTGGTAGAGCTAGAAAATGATTTCCTGCAATTCCCTCTGTAGTGATTTCCTCCCCCAAATGACAGAATATGGTAATATTGTTAATAGGTAAGTGGTGGCGATATTATGTGTTAATTGCCAGGAGTCCGCTGCTAATGTTTTCTTTTGACAGTAAAACCTTTTCTGAACTCAGAAGATTAGGGAAGTTATCTTGATCCTTGTTTTAGAGATCATCATTGGTGATAGGAGCTTGAATGTGTAATTGCGCAAATCTGGACTTTAGCTTGCCTTAATCCTGGTGACTATATGAGAATAACAGAGCAACCACAGGAGCATAGCGTTGTGCTTGGTGGCCCGCTTAGCTTTGGGCCTCCAGGCAAAGACTTTCAGGAAAGGTTTCTTTGTTCTGAAAAACTGGGAAATTAATAGATCTTCTGGCCAGGAGGCCTCCCTAATTTCTGTGGGACACTGGCCAAAAACAAGTACTCTGTAGATATTAATATAACTTTGCTTCTTTGTTAGTAACCTTGACAAAAGCTCCCTTTTTATGTGTATTTATTTTTCATATAAAGGATCTTTTACTATTTTGTATTTTAACACAAGGGGCAGATGTCTCCAGCTCTGAGCTGGGCTTTGCAACATGTCCTGCCTTTTGAATGTTTCTTTCAACTTGGGTAGCTCTCTTTGTTAAAAGGCCAAACCCCTTAGTGAGATGTTCTGGGAAAGAGGACCCCTTGATATTTGAAAGGTGAGAAATCCATTTAAGCCATGTGATGGCTTCCGACAGCCCCACTGCTGGGTTCTGCTTGTTTTAATGTAAGTGATAGATGCTCTCACTGGTTGTGTTCAGTAATTGGATGTGAACTATATAATATAAGTGACATTTCATGGCAAATATGAGGGCGCTGTGGATGGCACCCGATTTCAGTGTTGCTGTGTTTTGGTTTAAAGGTAGAAACTCCAGTGGAATTTAATTATCAGAGCATATATTCAAAGATTAGTTCAAAGCGTTGTAATCCCCTTAGTTGTTAGGTAACTGTTTGGTTATTGTGCACGACAGTGAGTGTGTGTGATTTATAATGCCAGTGTGTGCGGTGCAGCAACAGAAATGCTAATAGGGCTGTGTGTAGGGAGGACAGCCGTCAGTACTTTGTCAGCAGCTTGCTGCCAAGTAGTCTTCTTTGAAAGACATGATCTGTAATCAAAGAGGAGTTTGTGGAAATAGCAAACATAGACAAAAAATATTATGATAAAAAATAGTGCTCATTGCTTTCTTTCAGGAGAAAGACATCTTATTAATGACATCCGTCTTCCTTCTTGAAGTATACAGCCATGGTGGTCTATTACAGGATGAATAGGAGTTGGTAATTCTCTGTTTCATTTCAAGGCTGGCTTTATAACCATCATTGAATGGAATATCTTATATTCAATTGGAGACTCTTAGGATTTTATATTTAAAGACTTTGTGTCTTTTTATTTTTATTTTTTTTATTTTTTTATTTTTTAAAGATTTTATTTATTTATTTGACAGAGAGAGAGATAGCGAGAGCAGGAACACAAGCAGGGGGAGTGGGAGAGGGAGAAGCAGGCTTCCTGCCGAGCAGGGAGCCCGATGTGGGACTTGATCCCAGGACCCTGGGATCATGACCTGAGCCGAAGGCAGACGCTTAACGACTGAGCCACCCAGGCGCCCCAGACTTTGTGTCTTTTTAAATTCAGCAAACAATGTGACCTGTATAAGGATGGTATGGTATGCACGGAGGGCAAAAGGAGTATGTGACTTCCTTCTGCAAGCAGTTGAGAACATGTATGACTGCTTTATATTTATTTGCCTTAACATTCTTAGAATCCTTAAGTGTAAACCACTGGGCGCCTGACTGTTGGCATGAACAGCTGTAATTAACTAGGCTTGTTCCTGTTCATTTTGTTCTCTAGCAGTCTGGTTGGTGTGTATTCCAACTCAATTAGACATCATCTGTCATCCAGGGAAGGCTAGTGATATGGAAAAGAGAGCCACAGAAACATGCCAGGGTGGACAGAGAGAGAGAGGCTGTCGGGGCGGAGAAAGAAAGAGAGGACTGTGACGAAAACAAAATAATCTGTGACTTAAAAAAAAATTGTGTTTGCCTAGGTAATATGTTTACATGATTCAGAAATCAGAAAGTATTAAAAGGTGTACTGAAAAGTCTGCCTCCTGTCCTTGGGCTTTTATTTGCCCAAATTCTTTTTCTTCACACTTCACCCCATGCAGATAATCATTGTTATTATATTCCATATGTATTCTTCCCAGGGGCCTCTATGCACATATAAGCAAATCAACAGCTATCACATTACGCACACTATTCTGTAGCTTGCTCTTAAGAATATATGTTGGAGGAGGGCGCCTGGGTGGCTCAGTTGGTTAAGCGACTGCCTTCGGCTCAGGTCATGATCCTGGAGTCCCGGGATCGAGTCCCACATCGGGCTCCCTGCTCGGCAGGGAGTCTGCTTCTCCCTGTGACCCTCCTCCCTCTCATGCTCTCTGTCTCTCATTCTCTCTCTCTCAAATAAATAAATAAAATCTTAAAAAAAAAAAAAAAAAGAATATATGTTGGAGGGGCACCTGGGTGGCTCAGTCGTTAAGCATCTGCCTTCGGCTCAGGTCACGATTCCAGGGTCCTGGGATTGAGCCGCGCATCGGGCTCCCTGCTCGGCAGGAAGACTGCTTCTCCCTTTCCCACTCCCCCTGCTTGTGTTCCCTCTCTTGCTGTGTCACTCTCTGTCAAATAAATAAATAAAATCTTAAAAAAAAAAATACATATGTTGGAGATCTTTCCATATCAGTACATAGAAAATGTTCTCCCCTCCCTGCTCCCTTAAAATTATGTATATCTTTATGGTTCTCCATTGTGTGGATGTTCCATAATTTAGTTAGTCCCCTTAATGAGGATTAATGGACATTGTTTATGTTCAATAAACTTGTTCATGTTATTTTGTGTATATGCAAATGTATGTTTAGAATAAACTACAATCAGTAGTATTTCTGGGGAAACAGATGAAGGAAGATACTTATAATTTTGATATGTATTTCCCAATTGCTCTCCATAAAGGCTGTACCAATTTATATTTGTGTAAGAAGTACATGAGAATCTGTTTCCCCACAGTCTGGCTATCAGAGTGTTAACCAACTTAGATATTTGCCAATTTGAGGAATATATTCTTGATGTAACTTTAATTTGTATTTTTCTCATTATGGTTTTATTTTTCACATTTCAGTCTTTGTCCTTTTTTTTTTTTTTTTTTGGAATTTATTTTGGCAATAAAGTGTAAGGTACAATGCAACTTAATTTTTTTCCAGATGACATCCCACCACCCTCAACAGAATTATTAAATAGCTCATCTTTCTCTACTATTTTGCAGTGCTATCTTTATCATAGACTGAATTCCTAAAAATAATTCTTAACTGACAGTGGCATGCGTTATTCTGTACAGTTGCTCGTCCTTTCACTCTTACACATCACACCCAGCTTTAAATCTAATGATTGGTCAGAATGGTTTTCAGTGACCGCTGCCTGTGATTATGTACCTTTAAATTGGAACTAAAATTTATTTTCCTAATCTTTTGTCTAACCAACCCCAATCCTACAGAAAAGTTGCAAGTACAATATAAAAAAACTTTTTTTTCTTGAATCATTTGAGAATGTCATCAGGTTATGCTCCACGAACCCGATACTTGAGTGTGTATTTCTTACAAAGGAGATATTTTCTTATATAACCAACAATTAAACAATCAGCTGTCAAAACTAGCCTCAATACATTGTTACTCAAATCCCATGCCTGTTAAGGTAGTTGTTCATTTTGTGTTACATCTAGTTGTCCTGTTTCTGTAGTCCTTTGCAAAATTTGGAACAGTTCTTCGGTGTTTCCTTGACTTTCATGACCTTTACATTTTTGAAGATTTACAGACCGGTTATTTTGTAGAATGTTCCTCCATTTGCATTTGTATGGTGTTCCCTTATTATTAGATTCAGATTACGGATCTGCTTATTGCATCTCATTGCAGGCATTATTCGATTTCTGTTTGTTCCGTTATTGGTGTTCACTTTGATCACTTGATTAAAGTTGGGTCTACCAGGCTTCTCTGCTTTAAAGTTACTTCTTATCCTTTGTAATTAGTATTTTGTGAAAAGGTACTTTGTGACTATGAAAATATCCTGTTCCTCAGTAATTGTTCAGTTTATTCACTTACATATATCAGCATGCATGTATGGTTTCCTGTTTTATTCAGTGGGTTATAATCCATTATTATCATTATATATTTTGATTTTCAAATTGTTTCAGATTGAGCCCGTGGGAGCCTTTTTTGGATAGTTTTTGTGTGTCTTTCACATGTCCCTATCATGCTTTGAGCACTTTATTACTTTGTGGCATAATAAATTGCCTCTAAGGAGGAGAAGTCTGGAACAGACTTCTCCTCCTTAGAGGTAACCATTGTTACCAGTTTCTTGTATCTTTCCCGAAATATTATACATTTACATGTGTGTATGTGTACATTTTAATTTTTAAAATTTTAAAATTTTCATTTAAGTCTAATACATATATACATGAAAAAATAAAAGTTATAATTGTACAGTTCAGTGAATTATACATACATAGTGTGTATGTATAATATGTGTAGAGTTCTATTAACTACTACTCATATCAAGAAATAAAATGCTGGGGCGCCTGGGTGGCTCTGTTGGTTAAGTGTCCAACTCTTGATTTTGGCTCAGGTGGTAATCTCACGGTCATGAGATTGAGCCCCGTGTCTGGCTCCACCCTGGGCTGGGGCTTGCTTGAGATTCTCTCTCCCTCTCCCTGCCCTCCCCCTCTCTTAAAAAAAAAAAAAGAAAAAGAAAAAAAGAAAGAAAAATGCTTTAAGTACTCCAGAAACCACCTTCATGCCCTCTCCCAGACACTAACCTCATGATAACCACTGCTGTGAGCTCTAACATCATAGTTTAGTTCTGCCTGCCTTTGAACTTTATATGCTATGATACATATTTATCTGTCTGGTTTCTTTGGCTCTGCATGTTGTTTGTGAGATGTATCCATGTTTTTGTATGTTGCATTAGTTTATTCTCATTGCTATGTAATATTGCATTGTATAAATATACTGCAATTGATCCTAAACTGTTAAAGAATATTTGGACAATTAGATTTTAAAATCTCCTTCGGGGGTGCCTGAGTGGTTCAGTCGTTAAGCATCTGCCTTCGGCTCAGGTCATGATCCCAGGGTCCTGGGATCGAGCTCGCATTGGGCTCCTTGCTCCACGGGAAGCCTGCTTCTCCCTCTCCCACTCCCCCTTCTTGTGTTCCCTCTCTTGCTGTCTCTCTGTCTGTCAAATAAATAAATAAAATCTTTAAAAACAAAAAAACGCCATATCTCCTTCAGTAATTGAGAAATAAGTATATTACAAATCAGTAAGAATAGAGTATTGAACAATACAATTTAAAAATATGAGCTAATTCTAATATACATAACACTATACCCAATGATTGAAGAATACATTCTTTTCAAGTGTGTATGGGATATTTATCAGAAATGATTGTGTTAGGGGTGCCTGGGTGGCTCAGTCATTAAGCGTCTGCCTTCGGCTCAGGTCATGATCCCAGGGTCCTGGGATCGAGCCCTGCATTGGGCTCCCTGCTCAGCGGGGAGCCTGCTTCTCCCTCTCTCACTCTGCCTGCTTGTGTTCCCTCTCTTGCTGTCTGTCTCTGTCAAATAAATAAATAAAATCTTAAAAAAAAAAAAAATGATTGTGTTAGATCTTAAAGCAGATCTTAACATATTTCAGAGGATTGAAGTCATAGAAAACATATTCTCTGACCACAGTGAAATTAAGGTAGGAATCAAAACCAAAATGACTACCTAGAAAATCCACAAATGTGTGGAATATAGTGATACATTTCTAATGCTTAAATAAGAAATTACAGTGGAAATTAGGAAATATTTTGCTTGAACGATTATTGAAATTATAACATATCACAGTTGTAGGTTATAGCTGAAGCTATACTCAGAGGTAAATTTTTAGTTTTAAATATATATAGGAAAGTAAGAAAGGTTGAATAAAATCAATGGTCTGAGTATCTATATTAAGAAATTTAAAAGAGAAATTAAGATTAAACCCAAGAAACAGAAGGGAATAATGAAGATAAGCATACACATTACTGAATTAAAAAGGAAGTGAGCAAAGATAATCACCAATATCAAAAGTTGCTCCTTTGAAATGACTGATAAATTCCCATAAAGATGATAAAGAAAGAAAATAGCAAGTTACCAATATGAAGAGTAAAATTGGGACAATACTACAGATCCTACAGGCATTATTAGTAAGATATCAGAAGGACATTATGAACAATGTTATACTATAAGTTTGAACATTTAGCTGTGGCGTCAAACATTCAGAGTAACTTAGATAAATTGAATTGAAAAGTTTCAAGGGTGGACTGGCTGGCTCAGTTGACAAAGCATGCAACTCTTGATCTTGGTGTCCTGAGTTTGAGCCCCATGTTGGGTGTATAGTTAAACAAAAAAAAAAAGTTTCACGTGCCTTAGATAAACTTGCACAGACACGAATAGGAGTTTATAATTTATCAGCAGAAAAATTTATGAGAATAGTCTGGTGTTGTACATGGAGGTAATATGTATTATTTAAAATGAATGAATTAGGGCATGGATGACTCATGCAAGAAAGTGCTGAATAAACAAACATTGCAGAAGAAATCAGAGTAAGATGTCATTTATGTAAAGTGTAAAAACTGCAAAACTGTGTCTTACATATTTTTAGTTAGGTATACGTATGAAGTAAAAGTGTATGGGAATGAACAACAGTAAATTCAAGGTAGTGGTTACCTCTGGCGGGGAGTAAGAGAACTTTGTCTAGGTGGAGTGTCAGGCAGCTTCTTCAGGTTTGGTAATGTTTTATTCCTTAAAATAAGCTTAGTACATAGTAAATTATTTTTAAACCTTTCTGCCTGTGAAGTGTTTGATAATAAATTCCTTAAAGGAAAAATAATAAAGACAATAGAAGAACCTTTGGGAATTTTTATGAACAAAGCTCAGCCTTAGCTGAGAGACAGAGACATATACACACTTGGGTTTCAGTGTTATTCCTGTGGATGGAGAAATTGGTGTATGGATTTGTCAAGGTTATTTTAGACCCTTCTTTGTCTATATGAAGCAGTCAAGTCATAGAACGTGTTTTCCTGCCATCCTCAGGTGCCTTTGGGAAGACTGCTAGTTTTAGGGAAAATAATACCCCAAAAGACTACATATAGTAAAGACTACATATAGTATAAAAAAATTACTTGTCTAGGGGTGTATGGTTACTAAGTGGCAGATTTCATTGCTCGTGGCTTTGTTTGAAACACTTAAAATTCATTTTTTGACCTTGTTTTTAGTGGTGGAGGGGTTGGCAAAGGGTCTGTCCCACCATTGTGACATAAGCTCTATCAAGCCTGGGACTTTATCTGGTCATCTCTTATGAATCCTCATTGTCTATCTCTTGAACAATGTCTGATACCTCATAGAAGCTCATTAAATATTGGTTATATGATTTGAGGAAAGTATACTATGAAACTAACTTGAAATTATTTTCATTTATTCTTACTTATAACTATGATCATTATAACTGTTATCTATGTTCTGGAAATGTTAGGAGATCATATAAAGAAAGTCTCAGCCCAGAACTTTTATCTAGCAAATTATTTGATTTTAAAGAGCATGGGATTGTTGTTTGTAGTAGTCTTCAGCAATAACTAGGAGAAAATGTCATAGCTAACTCAGAGTTGTTTTTCTCACATTCACTTCTCTGTCAGTTAAGATGGAAGAAGGAATTTAGATTAAGATGTTTCTTTTCTAGCTTTCACTGGCACAAAGCTTTTTCAGCATCACAGATTCATCACTTCTAAAATAAGGTAGTCTTTTTGTGGTAGTGGAAACATTGCCTATCTTGATTTATACAACATTTGTCAAACTAATTGAAACCGTAAATATGTTAATTTTATTGTGTATAAATTATGCCTCAATAAAGCTGACTTAGAAAAAAAGATGAACCAAAACCAAAACAGTAAAACAAAACCCAAAAGTTAAAACTTGTTTCTTAAAAAGGATAGAGGATGAGGATTTTAAAGAAAAAGGTCTTAGTTCAAAAGATTATTTATATACGTTGTGTTAGTGGTTGAACGTGATGGGGAATCTTTTTCACCGAAATTAACCTATTTTAAAATGAACTGTGGCTCTCTGGTCATGTGTTCTTTGATTTTTCTCTCTTGTGGTGTGTGTGTGTGTGTGTGTGTGTGTGTGTGTGTGTGTGTGTGTGTTTTGAGCAGCATTTCCTCAGCTCAGCTCACACTTGACTGAATACACTGATCGATTATCTGGGGATTAACTAAGCCTTCTCATTTCCTGCTTTCCATTTCTCCTCTCCAGCAGGCCAGTGGGCCTTTGTTGTCTGGCATGTGGACTGAGATAAGCTATCAGGGCATGTTTGTATTAGAAAAATGGTTGTAGATGGAACAGTTATAAATAGACTAACAGGTATTAAAGGTTACAGTCTTTGTTTAGGTTTAAATCAAAAGGAGAGAAGAATAAGATATTTAAGACAAGACAGACTAGTTCACATAAAATGAAATATTGCAAAAAAATTCTCAGGGTTCCTACTGATTTTTCTTTTCTTCTACCAAACTATTTGAATTTGTTTATTTTCAAGTTGAAAATGTTTGCCAGCTGTAATTGTTTTTCTATTATTATACAGGCTGGTAATTTACATCAATAATGATTTCTAAGCCTATATCAGTGCTCCTTGAAAGTACAGATACTTAATTCTAAACATCTTTGTGTTGCTAAAAGGTATTTTACTGCATTATCAGCTCTATAGTTTTGCACTTTAATTCAGAAAGCAAAGGTACTAAAAGGTTATTACCTAGAAAGAGAGGAATATTGCTGGATTCACATAAAATAAGCATGTCTAGCTTTATAAAAACTGATGCTTTAATATAGTACTGTAAGCTGAAAGTCCTTTATTTTTCTTTTCTTAAACGTTAATGTTGTTTCATGGTGCTAGTTTTCTGGGGTAGGAAGCAGCACCACTTTTGAAATGGTCACAGAGTTGCCTGGAATTTCCAGTTGCTACATAAAGTTATCCAGGCCATTTTTTTATGCATGCATGCTTCCAACTCTTAAAGGTTCACCATTGTTTTAAAGTACAGTTATTTTTTTTAAAGTGTAGGTCTATGTATTCTTGTTTGCATCAAGCTTTAAATATTTCATGATATAATGAGCTCAAATTTTACTTTTTAAAAATTTTTCTTTAAAGATTTTGTTTATTTGACAGAGAGAGAGAGCACAAGCAGGGGGAGTGGGAGGGAGAGGGAGAAGCAAGCAGGCTCTCCGCAGAGCAGGGAGCCCCATGTAGGACTCCATCCCCGGACCCTGGGACCATGACCTGAGCCAAAGGCAGACGCTTAACTGACTGAGCCACCCAGGCACCCCCTGGGCTCAAAATTCAGAAAGAAAAATACTTTAAACTGAAATGACAGCTTTCTTATCTAGATTTTCTTCCCTTTTACAAGAGTTTAACTTCCTGCCCACTACCAGAATGTCTGATTGTATAAATAAAAATCATTCTTCTATTCTTTTCTTTTTTTTTTTTTTTTAAAGATTTTATTTATTTATTTGACAGAGAGAGACGCAGTGAGAGAGGGAACACAAGCAGGGGGAGTGAGAGAGGGAGAAGCAGGCTTCCCGCCGAGCAGGGAGCCCGATGTGGGGCTCCATCCCGGGACCCTGGGATCATGACCTGAGCCGAAGGCAGACGCTTAACGACTGAGCCATCCAGGCGCCCCTATTCTTTTCTTTAAGAATTTATTTGAGAGAGAGCACAAGTCAGCAAGCGGGGTTGGGGTGGGGGCAGAGGCAAAGGGAGAAGGAGAAGCAGACTCCCCCTGAGCAGGGAGCCCAATGTGGGGCTCTATCCCAGGACCCTGGGATCATGACCTGAGCTAAAGGCAGACACTTAACCGTGTAGCTGACTGAGTCACCTAGACACCCTCAATCTTCTATTTTTTTTAATTAAAAAAAATTTTAAATAGATTTTATTTATTTATTTGACAGAGAGAGTACAAGCAGAGGCAGAGGGAGAAGCAGGCTCCCCACTAAGTAGGGAGCCTGATGCGGGGCTCAATCCCAGGACCCTGGGATCATGAACTGAGCTTCAAGCAGACGCTTAACCATCTGAGCCACCCAGGCGCACCATCCCCCCCAAGTCTTCTATTCTTTTTTTTTTTTTTTTTTTTTTAAAGATTTTTTATTTATTTGAGAGAGAGAATGAGAGAGAGAGAGTGCACATGAGAGGGGGGAGGGTCAGAGGGAGAAGCAGACTCCCTGCTGAGCAGGGAGCCCGATGCGGGACTCGATTCCGGGTCTCCAGGATCATGACCTGAGCCGAAGGCAGTCGCTTAACCAACTGAGCCACCCAGGCGCCCCCCAAGTCTTCTATTCTTAATAGTATCTTACTTCTAAATGAATGTGTGTTTTCAGATCTCCATTCATGGTTCTGTTTGGGGAGCATGCTTACTACTTCCATTGTGTAAACTACCAGGGTAAAAGAGGAGGGCATCTGGGAGTGTTTTTACAGCTTGTTCATTTCATCCTATAGAACAGCTTTTCTCAGGTTTGGTCCGTGGGTGTGCAGGGTCAGACTGTTTTCATAATTATGCTGAGGTATCATTTGCCTTTTTCATTCTCCTTTCGTGAGTGTAGAGTGGAGTTTTACAAGGGCTAAATGATGTGTAATATCTCAATAGATGGAATGCAAGTATCTGATATGAGAATCTGTTATCTTAAGCCATAGTAAGAAAATGTATATATTTACTTGTTTCCTAAATTTTGTTTTAAAATTTTTAGTTATTTTTTTACAATTATTTATGTTAACATGTAGTCAGTTTGTTATTGCTAAATGATTTAGTAAAAAATACCTTGAAACTTTTTAATATTTATTTTCCAATATAGTAAGTACTGATAAGATATAGCCCACATAAACAAAAGTTCTTTGAATGCCTCAATAATTTTGAAGAGAGTAAGGAATCCTGAGTCTAACAAGTTTGAGAACCACTTCTGTAAGGCATGTGCTGACTCAGTGAAATCTTTTCAAGGTATTTCAGCGTCTGTTTCTTTTTTTTTTTTTTTTTTATTAAAGATTTTTGTTTATTTATTTGACAGAGAGAGACACAGCGAGAGAGGGAACACAAGCAGGGGGAGTGGGAGAGGGAGAAGCAGGCTTCCCGCGGAGCAGGAGCCCGATGCGGGGCTCGATCCCAGGACCCTGGGATCATGACCTGAGCCGAAGGCAGACGCTTAACAACTGAGCCACCCAGGCGCCCCTCAGCGTCTGTTTCTAATAGCAAAATCAGTGTGATGTGCCTTTAATCATAAGTTTAGTAATTTTTATTTAAAAATTAAAGTGATCGTTTGTTTTATTTGTGAAACTTCTAGAGAATTTTGGAAGCCTCTAGCCCAGGTTTTAACCCCTTTCTTTAACTTCATTTTCACTACTACACCATCTGACCTGTTGTTGGTTTGTGATAGAGCTCTCTAACTTTTCTAGCTAGGTCATGTAGAAGTGGTGAGTAAAATCCCCGGGGAGTAGAATCGCTGCTGCTGTCACCATCAACAGAGAACAACCAAAGTATTGCAAAGATGTCAAACTTTATAGTATTTGAGCTTGACTTTTTAAAAAAGAAATTCACTGGATTGTTTAATTCCATTTAGTACGGATTAAAGGCAATTTGGCAATTTCTTGTGGTGCTATGAACAGCTGTTTTTTCCTCCATTATGGGGGAAATATTTGGAGCCAAATAGAAAATTTGTGGTTATAAATTTATCTGATAAAATCATAGCTACTGGAAAGAATACTGGCTTTTATTTTATTTTACTTTATTTTTTTTTTAAAGATTTTATTTATTTATTTGACAGAGAGACAGCGAGAGGGAACACAAGCAGGGGAGTGAGAGATGGAGAAGCAGGCTTCCCGTTGTGCAGGGAGCCCGAAGCAGGGCTCCTGGGATCGTGACCTGAGCCGAAGCCAGATGCTTAACGACTGAGCCACTCATGCACCCCAAAAATACTGGCTTTTGGGAGGGAATTTATTTTGGGTTTGGACAGTAGATGTTGGGGATTTAAGTATAGAGTCCTAATATATCTGTGAAATTTCATCTTCCTAACTTGATCTGTCAACGCAAACTTGAGAGCTTTTAAATCCTGAATCTGACATTTAGTATTTTTGTCACGATAATATACAGGATACATGTGGTAAATTACAGGAATGCCCTGTAGTTTGATATATCTCTCCCAATGTATAAAGTTTCCCTTTAAGTGTAGCTTACTCATGTGTATGTGACATGAACTTGTTATTCAGTCTAAGAGGACAAGGACAGTGGACAGCACCTGGCAACCCCGCCTCCTCTTACAAGTGAAGGGAGGCCAAGAGGTGAGAGTCTTCCCAGGCGGCACCTGTGCTTAGTTTTGGTCTCTCCACTGCAAATAAAGGAATCTGTTGTCTAAAAATTGTATTGTTCCTACCCAGTGTAATCTTAGATAGAAAATGCCTTAATAAGCTTGGATTCCGTAGTTAGCAGGTGGAAGATGATTTCATTTTCAAGTACCTTTTTGGTCCTACCAAAATATTGACTGACTTTTGTCCAGATTAAACTATAAAAATAATTAACCTAAAGACAGAAATTTAATAAATAAGATATCATCAAGAAACAGTGATTTTTAGAAATGATTTCTGATCATTAGAGCCTGGATTTCAGCACATTTTTGGTTGCATCATCTTTCCAGAGATTTGTATGTAACCAGTCACTTGCACAGCTTGGTTGTGAACAATGTAAAAAGTCATCTTCACTCCCAGAGTTCCACCTTCTTGCTTTACCTGATTTATCTGATACGATGTGATTTAAATCCTCTTACAGGATCCAGATGCTGATGCAATCTCTTGAAAACATTCTTTTGGATTGAGGTGCCACAGGTTTGGAAAATGAGCTTGTAACCTTGATTCTGGTGCCTATAGCCAGTTAGCACCTTAGTCAAGTGGATATGCTTTGTTTCTCAGTTTCTTTCCTCTATTTATCTTTAAAGAGAGTATTCATTATGCTAGTTCTGAGTAGACTCCTGTGTAGTCCCGGGTTATGTCCACTTGGAAATGCCAATAAATGATAAATAGCCACTTGTATTAGGGTTCTCCAGAGAAACAGAAACCAATAGGAGAGATATGTGGGGAGTATATATGCCATATGAATTGTCTCACAAGGTTATGGAGACAGAGAAGTCCCATAATTTGCTATCTGCAAGATAGAGAACTAAGAAAGCAGGTGGTATAGTTCAGTCCATGTCCAAGGGCCTGATAATCAGGGGAGCCAGTTGTCTAACTCCCAGTTTGAGGCTAAAGGCCTGAGAACCCAGGGTCACTGGTATAAGTGCTGGAGTTCGGAGGCCCGAGAACCAGGAGCTCCAATATCTGGTGGTAGGAAAAGATGGATGTCACAGCTCAGGAAGAGAGAGTGAATGTATCTTTTCTTTGCTTTTTTTGTCCTGTTCAGCCCCAAACAGATTGGGTGATGCCTGCCCACATTGAAGTCAGATCTGTTTACTCAGTCTACTGAATCAAATTCTAATCTCTTCCAGAAATACCCCCCTGGACACACCCAGAACTGTTTTACCAGCTATCTGGACATCCCTTAGCACAGTCAAGTTGACACATAACTTATAACCATTACTCCATTAAACAGGACTATGAAACTCAAGTGACATGGCCACCAGAAGGGAGATGTGCTCAGTCCCCACTGGGCAGTGGGGTGTAGAGCGTGACCCCTGCAGGTCTGCATCCTGCACACTTGAGAAAGTTGGAAGAAGGCATTTTAAGATAAAACAAGAGTGGATACTTTGTTTACTCAGTGGCAGTAAGATATTTACTCTCCCTTACTCCATCTGCCCAAATAAAAGGAGACAAAATACTTCTTAGTACATTTGGGAGATTTGTATATGATAGCCTGGTAGGAGGAGATACTCAAAGCCCTTTCTTCTCCTTTGAGAACAAGATTCTGGAATCAGTGTTTTGGCTTTCTCTCTTCGTACCCATGGGAGAGCAGAACTCTGAGATGGATGGACCTTGATGGCCAAGCCTTGTTATGTTTTCCTAAAGCTCTTTCATGGCATTTTGAGCTGTGATGACTATAAAGCCATTTAGATATAAAGATAGAAACTGTTATATTTCTAGTGTCTCATGTTAGGAATAGAGCAGTGGCTTGAAATATTACAAGATATTTCCTACCTGATTTCATTTTGATTGATCTCAATTAGCCCTGATGTTTATCTACATAGTTCAGTATGATCCTCTGATACAGAAAGCTTATCTTTAGATTGGATTCTTCTGTGCATATGCCTGGACTTATCTCTGGCCTTGGAGAAGAATAGTAGGCCTTGACCACATTGTCTGCTGCCCCTTCTCCCCCCCCTCAGAGTCAGGAATATTGGAGCCAGTAAGACTGTGTCCCTAAGGTCTTTTGAGGGCAGTCTTCCCAAAAGGCATCTCCTTGTGGGTGGAGGTGGACCCAGCAGGATTGAAATGCCCCTTTAACTTTATTTTTTTATTATTGTTATTTTTAATTTTTTCACTTTAAACCGGAAAGAGAGGGCGTTATGTCTCTGGTGGACCATTGTCATCTCCTCCCCCCCTTTCGCACCCCCCCCCAGCTAAGTGTCCTTAACATCAATTCAGTTTGTGTAGATATATCTGAATTATACAGTAAACCTTTAATATTCATATAACTCTTAGCCTTATTATCACCACGTTGTGGAAATGCATGAAAAGTTTCTTCAAAAGATATTTTCTTAAACCATCTAGTATACAAATAGTAGGTACTTCTACTTTCAAATTTCTGGAAAAACTTGATTGGCTATTTTCGCTTTAGAAAAATAAGAATTTTCGTCTGATTTCACCTGACTCTGAATCTAGATCTTCCATTATTTGAAATGCAAGCTCTCAAGAACTAAGCAGTTAAAAATTTGAGGGAAGTTCACCAATTATTACCTCTAGCAGATTATTTTGACTTTGCAAAGTTTTTTTATGTGATGGTATCCATCTTTATATCTTGCTTAGTTGTCTTTGGCCTGATCCTTCTGTCAAATTTGGTAACAGAGGAGGGATAGCTGGGGTTGTTTGGAGGGCTTTGAGAGCCTCGATGATGTCTGCAGGAGCTGGTAGGTGATTGATGGGACAAAGAAGGTCTTTCCTGTATAATGCAGGTGAATTTAAAATTATTGTTGTTCCCATCCTGGGTTGGGGTCCTCCTCCATATTGTATAAAATAATCTCTGCACTTGTCCTGTTGGTCATGGGTGACCTCCAACCACCACCCCCATATTTCATTTATTTTTTATTTTTTTATTATTTTATTTTTAAAGATTTTATTTATTTGAGAGAGCGAGAATGAGAGAGAGAGAGAGAGAGCACATGAGACGGGGGAGGGTCAGAGAGAGAAGCAGACTCCCCGCTGAGCAGGGAGCCTGATGCGGGACCTGATCCCGGGACTCCAGGATCATGACCTGAGCCGAAGGCAGTTGCCTAACCAACTGAGCCACCCAGGTGCCCTCATTTGTTTTTTAATGTTAAAATGTTTTTTCAGATGATATCAAGACTGGTCTTAGGAAAGATTCAGATTGGCTGTTTAATCAGTGGAGCTACTGTATTAATAATCATGAAGATCTCTAGGAAGGGAAATTTACTTCTTGGCCTTGGATCTTATATTTATTTGGGATGGTTGAATTCTGTGCTGCCGATAAAATGAACCAGTCCCTTCAACAGCAACCTCCTCTTTGCCTTCCCTTTCTCCTAGTCTACCTTTGTTAGTTACCTCATCCTGAATGTTTAATTTCAGTTCTGATTTTTTAGTTCATTAATTTTCAGTCCATTGTCTGATATTCATAGCTCTACAAATCCTCCTGTTCTGTTCCCAAACACCCAATATTAAGCTGTTTGTCTTTTTTCTAAACCCAGGTAGGGATGGGTTTTGTCCTCAATTAAATTATTTCCTTAAATTTACATACATCCCTCCTTTCAGAGAAGTCCAGGCCAGTGATGTGGAAGAATCCATTAATTTAACCCAGGATCAACTACTCTACTTGTTTACACAGTTATCCTGGGAAACCTTACTGTAAGCACATTGGACACGTTCCTGTGTGGTGGTTTTTCCTTAGAGCTGGTGCTTCCTGCTTCCTGTCCAGTCAGATCTCTCTCTCTCTCTCAAGATAAAGTGGTGGGAAATTACTGACTTCGCAGTGGGCTCTTCTCTGTATCCAGAAATATACCCCAGGGTGCCTTCACATGGGAAGCTTCTCACCACTTCCCTCTTTATTCAGCATTCTGTTTAAAATGTGTCACTGATAACCATTTTGACCTTTATGGAGTTGTACAATTATATCACTAGTTGGTAATGAGGCCTATTTATTAAAAATACTTGATATGCTTCTCAAATTGTTGCAAAAGTGGAAATTCTTCCCCCCTCCTTTGCTACATGATTTATTTTTGTATTGCTCTTACCAGCTTAATTTTGAATCTGGGAAAAGCAAAATGTATAAGTAAACCTCTTGTAGCTTGATTCCTGTCTGCATCTGTAGACTATCTGTACGATAATAATATCCAACACTGACTGAGAGCCAGTTCACTTTACTCATATTAATTTATTTAATCCTCACAACTGAATGTGGCAGAGGCTATTATTTCCCCTCATTTTATGTATGAGAGTAGTGAGACTTGGAGAAGTCATTTGCCCAAGTCAGTTGCAAAACCCTGATTCATACCTAGGTGGTTTGGGCTAAATCAGGTGATCTCTAAGTTTACTTTTGCTTTCAGTTTTCTGTGATTCTGAGCAGCGGTCTTTGTCTAATGAACAGTGGGAAGAACACGAAGATATCCTGTGGTTAATATTGGGCAGCACCTGTGTGTCTGAGGCAGCTTTGGGAGCATTTACCGGTAGAAGGGGGTGCGCTGCTCTGTTCCCCTTTGCTGTTCCTCACTGCACAGTAGCTTCCAGGAAAGATGGCATTTTAATTTGTAAAACCTCTTTAGGATGCTAATGTTAGCTGATGTCATCATGTTGATGTGGAGAAAACAGGAGGCTCTCCCCCAACCCCACTTTATCTATTGGTTTTGTCTGGGGAAGAAATCTAGATATAAGCATATAAAATGAAATGCGATTCTAGAAATCCTGTTGTTCTCCCCTACATTTGTCAGATGGCCAGGTGACTCTACTGAGGTTGTCCCCAGCAAACTAGTGATTGCAGACAGGACTAGAAGGCTAGATTATTTTAGTCTAGTACTCTCTGAAACAGCACACCGCCTCCTTTTATAGACGTTTAATCTTTAACTTCCAGGCCTGTTTTGAAAGATTATGTCTGTTACAGCTACTTAATGTTTGTTCAAAACTTGTTTACTTTGAATCTACCTTTTGTTCTGTTGTATCCGGAATTAAGATTCTGGAGGCTTTTTTTAAACGCAATGCTGCCACTCCCTGGTGATTAGGTAGTACTGCATTAGGAAATCCAGTAGGCTTTCAACTGCCTTTGTATATACTTGCCTCTGGTATTAGGAGTCATAAATCTAGATACAAATAAACCAGAGCAGTAATTGTGTGTGTGTGTGTGTGTGTGTGTGATCATTAAGTGTGTGAGGGTCAGAAGTTAACATAGATATTAAACCTCAAAAGGTAGCCAGAATTGCTGGCTTGGTTCTGAAAAATAGACATTGTATGATTGCCAGTTAGGGTACCTTTAAGAGCTTATTTCTGTTGTTCCTCAGGTTTTCAGACATCTTAGATGTGTTAAAAAAAAAATACATGGAAGTATAGATTTCAGAACACGGTTTCTAAGACTGCTAGTAGATCTGAATTCCTTTGAGCCCTGTTAAGTAGTTCATTACTGTGAGCATTGAGGCATCCATTAGTAGTTAAGGGACTGAATATCTCTCATCTCTTGAAAGAAACCATATTCTCATGAAGAAATAACTCCTATGGTTCTCAGCAGAGTTCCTGAAATTTTTCTGTGAAGCACTGGTTATGGTCACCTACTAACAGAAAACTGAGTGCCTACTCAGTTCCAGACACTTTTCCATCTTTCTCCTTCTTTCAGTCATCTGTTAGGTAGGTTTCAGTATTCCTGTTTTACAGAAAAGGGGAGGCTCAGAATATCTTACTAACACGCCCACAGTCATGTAGCTAGGAGGTGGTGAAGATGGGGTTCGAACCCAACTTTTGACAGACTTTACCATGTTCTTACCTACATTCCATGTTCCCTTCTGGTAGTGCTTAAACCAGGCTTTATTCTCACCATTCTGGTTTAGCTTTCCTTAAAAAAGAAACTGTTAGACCATTGGTTTTCCACCGGGGTGTGGGGAGTAATTTTTTCCCCTCAGGGAACATTTGGCAACGTGTGGAGACATTTTTTTGGTTGTCCCAATGAGGGAGGGGTGCCTCTAGCATTTAGTGGTTGGAGGCCAGGAATGCTGCTAATAATCAAGCAGTGCACAGGATAGGCACCCACAAAAGACTTATCTGGACCAAATGTCAGCAATGCTGAAGGTGAGAACCCTCATATGAGACAGTGTATTAACTTAGGCGAGTTTATTCTTTGAGTTACCTCCAAACAGCCTCTGCCTCTCCCCCTGGTTTGCCTCATCCTGGCCTTGCTGTTTATTGCTGTGCCTTGGGGGGAAACTGTAATCTTTTAGTTGCTTTCTCGCCACCTGGTGTGTTGTCCCTCATTGCCTGTGTATTTGGTCAGCAATAGAGATAGAGGACCCCCCTTGTCCAGAGAAAAACCCACTAAAGGCAGGATTCCAATTCTTCTCCATACCATGCAGAACGTTTTCCTGTGCTACATGCAGATGGACCGGGGGGATGTCTAGTGCTTCCTCTCTCTTTTCTCTATTTTTATGTCTTCCTCAGGTCTCCTTTGCCTAGAAAGGATCCATTGAAATCTTTCCCATTTTCCCCCCAGGTCGGATGTCGCCTCCTTCCTAATCCTCTGCAGGGAGTAATTGCTCTTGTGTGTAAACTCTTGCATGTAACATTTATTCTTTTTATATAACGCTGATTCATCCTGATTTTCCCACCTTTAGTATAAACAGCATAGAATATAAAAGTGCAAAATGGATAAAAACGAAAAAGTACCATTATGTAGGTTTATTCTTTGTGTACAGTCTGTTTTATTCAAAGCAATAATGATGACTTGTTTTTGTAGGCCTGTCTTTTTTCACAGTTAATTAGAAAGTATGAACCCTGGTGTTGATGATACTCACTTTGGAATAGCACTTCTTCACATTTGAGTTCATCAAGACTTTTGGCAGTTCTTTTATTTCTAGTAATTTAAATGGCTTAGGTATTTTAGTGAAGGTTTTTGTTGTTGGTTTTTTTGGGAAGCCTTTCTGGACTTTTAGTGAGGACTATATACATACCTCTCATTTAAGCAGAAAGCATCTTACTTTATTAAGGAAGACTCCTTTGACATATTTTAGATGTGGTCACCTCCTTCATAAACAAGAGATGTGTCTTGAATTTTAGTTCTCATTCATTTCTGACTCCCCTCCGACCTGTCGTGAGAAGGTAGACACTGCTAAGAGGAACGATACTGCATTCACCTTGGGGAGGTCTCTTAAGGCCCTCACCTGGGTTAGAAATTATTTTATGAGGCCTTGGGAAGCCTGAGTGCACTTGCCATGTTCAGCCGTCTCCCAACCAGGTGTACAGAGACAGTCTCCCTCAGGCTGTAGCCCCGTAGCCTTCAGATAGGAAGGCAGTATTTCCTCCTTTGTTCTTGGAATGAACCAGGAGCCATGTTAACTTCTGGGGATGACATGGCTAAGTGTCCCACAGACATTTAGGGGCCCGTGATCATCATAGAACTTTATTATTCATAAATATTTATGGACAAGTTGTTCCATTCTCTGGAAATTTGAAGATAAATAAGATAGGATCCCCTGCTCCATGGATTGCTAGTACTCACACCACTGCCCACATTCTGTGTGTTAGTTTGACCTAGCAATTACTGCAAGTCGGGTGGCAGTACCGTAGAGGGGCTGTCGTTCAGGCTGGGAGATTGGCACACCTTGGAGAGAGGACTTTGTGCCAGACCTTGCAGGGTAAGGTTTTTCTCACTTATTGCCCTTAATGGCCTTGACACTGTGCTGACACAATTTATAAATATTTACCAAAATGACTAAGAATTTAGATAGAAGGATGTGTTCATGTAGTTTTGTATAGTTTATGCTAAATAACATAATATTGAATGAATTAGTTAAACTGGGGAGATTTATAGGTTCAAGTTTGGTCTCCTTTGGTTTCCAGGAATAAGTGTTTTGAGCAATAGGGTTAGAGGGTGTGATGGCTGGGATTAAAAACATCTTTGACCTCTTCATTGACTTACGTATTTTTGTGGTCGTGGTGATAATTGTGAGTCTCCCTCTCTGCCTCTCCACCTGTTTACAGGGGCTTTTGATCATGGGTATGGTATACAGCTGTGGGCACCCGAAATCCTGTTCCTAATGCTGTTAGATTTTCCTTTTCAGAGTAAGAGGGACCATCTACTCATGAACGTCAAATGGTACTACCGTCAGTCTGAAGTTCCAGATTCTGTGTACCAGCATTTGGTTCAGGATCGGCATAATGAAAATGGTAAATATGTCCTGGTTTGATTTTTACATTTTCTTAGCTTTGGACAAGGCTGTTTCTAAAGATACTCATTAAATGGAGATAACCACTATGAAAAATTGTCTCTGAAAAAACTTTTTGTAACTAAGGACATTACTGAAATGTTTATTTATATACTTTTGCTGAGTTCTTTCATTATTTTTGCCTTTAAAAAAAAACCCAAACAATCAGAGAGATGTGCCAATAACATCTTCCCCTTAAACTTGGAATAGAGATAGGTCTTCTTTGGAAATAACAGCAATTTCATTTTTTAAATTACTTTTTCTCCCCTAATGATGAACTAATAATACTTAAAACACTAGGGTCACGTTTTATTTCTTTTTTCCTTTTCAATAATCTGTATGATTGCACTTCTGCATTCAGGGCTGTGAACTTCAGTTTTGAAAGCATGGCTTTCCTGAGTGGTTTGGGATTCAGTTTGCATCTTTTTTTTTTTTTTTTTAAGATTTTATTTATTCATTTGAGACACAGAGAGAGCATGAGCAGGGGGAGAGGTAGAGGGAGAGGGAGAAGTGGGCTCCCCACTGAGCCAGGAGCCTGATGTGGGGCTCGATCCCAGGACCCCAGGATCATGACCCGAGCCGAAGGCAGATGCTTAACCATCTGAGCCACCCAGGCGCCCCCAGTTTGCATCTTGACTTTCAGAATAATCAGGAAGGTAGTTCAGAGCATCTTTTTTTTCTTGCCCTGGCATTGTAGTTTCTACTCAGTAATTTTATTGACTCATGAGATATGCACATAAAATGTGTATTGCATTTGTTCCGATGTATAATTGTGCATTTTTATTGATTTTTTGAGTGGTGCTGGGCCTCATGCTAGCTGATTCACATTTGTTACCCATTGATCATACGAGTTGGAGTTTGTCATTGCCCACTTTCAGGTGAGGGAATCGGTACAGAGATGCTCAAGGAGTTGCCAGGTGACATGTCTTCTAAGTGGTCCCAGGCAGGCTGGGATCCAGTTTGTTCGGCCCTGATGTCTGTGCTCTTCCCACTGGTCCACACTGCTTTTGGTGATAGGTTTTGAGTCAACAAAGCAGTAATCACACACAGTTTTGAAGAATGATTTTTTTTTAAAAAGATTTATTAATTTATTTATTTGAGAGAGTGAGAGAGCTCAAGCAGGGGGAGTGGCAGAGGGAGATAGAAAAGCAGGCCTCCTGCTGAGCAGGCAGGTAGCCAGGACCATGACCTGAGCTGAAGGCAGATGTTTAACCGACCGAACCACTCAGGCACCCCAAGAATTTATAGTGAATTTATAACTCACTAGTTTTTTCCTTTTTTGAAACTATAAAAATTTCTGTTAAAACAGTTAAATTATGGTTCCTAATTAAAATTAGTGACTTGGTTATTTTTTTTTCAACAGAAACAGTGTGATTTCACTCTATCCTGGAATATATAGCAATAAGAAATTAAAATGGACAGGATCACTAAATATTTCAGTAGTTTATAAGTTTGTTAAAATGTGATAGTTGTTTCCTCTTTTTTTTCCCTTCTTTTTTCATTAATTGCTTAATGCATTTCAGCAAAATGTGGGGATTTAGTAAAAGGTGTAAAACATACCCAACAGGATACTTTGTTCCTGTTATTATTCCTCCTGACCAGACCTGGTTATTTATTGTACTTTCTTTAGTGGCAGGTGAACCTGAAAGAAAGATTTTGCAAAAATTTTTTTAATTGTTTCGGGAGGCTCAATTGTAATATCTTCTTAATTATTTTGACAGACTCTGGAAGAGAACTTGTCATTACAGACCCAGTTATCAAGAACCGAGAGCTCTTCATTTCTGATTACGTTGACACATACCATGCTGCTGCCCTTAGGTAAGTGCCAGAGATATGAGGAGCAGTCATCGAGCATAGGAGGTAGAGAGTCTAAGCTGTCCTGATCTCTTTTGATAATCATGATATTAGTCAGACTGCTCTTAATGCTACTCAGTAAGCTAACACCCCAGGGTTAACTTTGTGGATTATTGGGATTTCAGAGGTTACCTGTATTTTCATTAATCTGGGGGTGGGGTGGGGAGGGAACAACTCAAAAAAATTTTTTTATACCTTCTCTGTAGTTTTGTACCTCTGTTTTCTTATTAATATGCTGGTATTGAAAACTAGTATCCTGGTACTGGTTGCTAAAGTATTTAGGTTGAAGTGTTATGATGGTCTACAGATTATTTTCTAGAGAATCAGTTACTTCTACTAGAAAAGAGAGAAATGGATGAAACAAATATGGCAGCATGTACTTGAGAGTCTAGGCAAGGTTTGTAGGAAGTCTTATTGACCTATTCTTTCAATTTTTTGTAGGTATGAAAAATTTCCTACCAAAAAGCTTTGAGTTAGGGAGAATATATTGAAGATTTTACTCTAAGTAAGGAGGTAATATTGAGGTAGTCTTAGGTAATTATGTGAAAAAGTGACCATGAGCCACTGCTTTGCACTTTATGGTATTTTCTGTCCCTTTCAGGAAAAGAACACTGAGATATATGTCCTGGTGTATTTTGTATGTAAGTGGAAGATTTTGGGCTTCTTAAGTAGTAGAGGAAGTAAGACAAGTAATATTCTTATAACTCTTTCCCAACTAAAAAGAATAAAGTGGTGAAAGACTACTTTCTTTGTTAAAGAATATAGTTGGAAAAAAAAGTCATAGGGATTTGCTTGCTTTTAGCTTAGCTATAATGAGATAAAACAGTTTCTCTATTCTATTGCTCAGATGGTGTTCAGTAAAACCATCTGGAGTCTCTTCTGCACATCTACATAGCTAAAGCCAGTTATTTCAAGGCAAATTAGTAGCAACTTTTAGGGCAGGTTTGGGTAGATGTTTTGGGCCAGATCATCTTTCATATGGTCCCCCTCATGTAGCTACTCTGCGCGGCCATTGTAGCACAAAAGTCATAGGCAACATGTAAATACATGAGGTGGCGTACACCAATAAAACTTTATTTATCGACACTAAAATTTGAATTTCATTTAATTTCCACATGTCAGGAGATATTACCCTTTTTTTGATTTCTTTCTTTAGCCATTTAAAAATGTAAAAACTGTTGTTGGTTCTGGGCTGTATAAAAACGGCCAGTGGGCCAGATTTGGCTCAGGGGCCGTAGTTTGCCAATCGCTGCTGTACGGGAAGGAGTGTGTGTGGTTAGATTTGGCTTCTTACAGGACTTTAGATAAATTTAGAGAATTCCTGTGGTGTTTTATAAACGTCTTCCAAAATTCCCACAAGCTTTTTATGTCTTTGTGGCAGTGACTTTCCAAACTTAAACTCTAATGCTGAACGAAGCAAGTTAATGGAAGGAAGGAAGGAAGTAAAGATGGATGGCTGGATGGGACCATTAAATTGTTAGTGAAGACAAGTGACTTGATCCTGGCATTCTTTGTTAACTTGCTATATGCTCTTTCCCTCCTGTTTCTATCTTGTGTCACTGGTTGAGGTACATGATTTTAAGCAATGTAGAGTTGAAGTTAAAACAAATATGTGAGACATAACTCTGATTATTTAATATGTTTTGATATATTTGCTTAAAATGAATATATTTAATTATTAGTGGCTCTTCAAGTTTGTGGAGTCATTTTATACTGTTTTACCCTTTCTATTAGAAAATTTTTTTTAGTTTTTTTAGAAGATTTTATTTATTTATTTGACAGAGACACAGTGAGAGAGGGAACACAAGCAGGGGGAATGGGTGAGGGAGAAGCAGACTTCCTGCGGAGCAGGGAGCCCAATGCAGGGCTCGATCCCAGGACCCTGGGATCATGACCTGAGCTGAAGGCAGACGCTTGACGACTGAGCCACCCAGGCGCCCCTCTATTAAAAAAATTTTAAAAGATTTTATTTACTTATTTGAGAGACGTGGAGAGCATGAGCAGGGGGAGGGGCAAAGGGAGAGGGACAAATAGAATCCCTGCTGAGCAGGGAGCAGCCCTATGTGGGGCTCTATCCCAGGACCCTGAGATCATGACCTGAGCTGAAGTTAGACACTTAACCAACTGAGCCACCCAGGAGCCCCTATTTTACCCTTTTTAGAGGAACCAGTTGTCCCACATAATTCCAGCTGGACCCAGTGAATGTACTTTAACTAGGTTTATAATCAGACACTTCCTGGAGATGTGTAACTGTGTGGTCACTGCCCCTTCCCTGGCCACAGAAGGGCTGGAGTGCTGATGGTGATTCTTTGTCTTTTCACTGTGGATATGACTAGAACCCTTACTGATTAGTTTTTTTCTTCCTGTGGTATTTTTTTTTTTTTTTTTAAAGATTTTATTTATTTATTTGAGAAAGAGAATGAGATAGAGAGAGAACATGAGAGGGGGGAGGGTCAGAGGGAGAAGCAGACTCCCTGCCGAGCAGGGAGCCCGATGCGGGACTCGATCCCGGGACTCCAGGATCATGACCTGAGCCGAAGGCAGTCGCTTAACCAACTGAGCCACCCAGGCGCCCCTTCCTGTGGTATTTTCTTTGAAGTGGCCATGAGGTGGTTTCGTTATAGCTGTCATCTTAAATTTGATTTGTTAGCTCTTAGTGTGCCCTGACAATTGGATTTTTTTTCAAAGATAACAGATGATAGTGGTCACATAATTATTGAACTGGCCTAGTAGGTGCTCAGTAAATACTTGTACATGTATTGACCTTTGTCTGCATCTGAGCTCATATGTATGGTTCTTACCATTACAGTAATCTTGCCTGGTTCTCAGTTTTAGAGTGCTTGCTGTAAGATCATCTCCCATAAAAGCAGCATTGAATGGCACCCCCCACTCCCGAAACTCTATTTGTTCCTTTTCTCTTTACCAAAACTATTTTACTTTGATTTAATTTAGTTTGATTAATTTATTTAGTTTTTAAGATTTTATTTGTTAGAGAGAGAGAGTAAGAGCTGGAGGGAGGGGCAGAGGGACAAGCAGACTCCCCACTGAGCATGGAGCCTGATATGACAGTGGGGCTGCATCCCAGGCCCCTGAGATAATGACCTGAGATGAGTTCAGATGCATAACCAACTGAGCCACCCAGGTACCCCTAGATTACTTTAATTTTAAAATATGGCAGGGGGTGGTAGTGTAATTAACCTTTAACTTTTTTTTTTTTTTAAAGATTTTATTTATTTATTTGATAGAGAGTGCCAGTGGGGGGGGGGAAGGAGTAGAGGGGGAGGGAAAGCTTGATGTGGGGCTTGACCCCATGACCCTGAGTCCACGACCTAAGCTGAAACCAAGAGTTGGACACCCAACTGACTGAGCCACCCAGGCTCCCCAACCTTTAACTTTTTCTTCCAATTTTTTCTTCATTTACCCACAGAAAGAATTTTTTCTTCCTCTGTAGCTATAAAGCAGTTCTGCCAAAAGTAAAATCAGTTTTGAAAGAGACAAATAAAATAGTCCATAGGCACATGAAAAAGGATCAAATGAATATAGTGAAAAAAACGTGGAGGAGAAATAAGAAAAAGAAAGAGTGATCGTGTCAGTGCTTGGCACTAAGATCTTGTCAAAGATCAAAGTGCTCAGTTGTGTGGATTCATGGGACTCAGTAAATTTGAGGGGCTCCTGCCATTTCATTCCCTCAGGAGGAAACTGATGTAGAGCTTTCTCTTTCAAGATGGCGTGTTATAAGGGAGGACAGCGCTTTGTCCTTTAGCCATTGTGAATCAGACAGAAGACAGAATTCCTCTGCAGCCTATTCTGTGTTGAGTTATAGTATTTACCTACCCAAACTAAATTCACTTTCAGAGGAGACTGTGGGACCATCAGTTACAGAAACCTGTGTTGAGATCCAGCATTACGGCTTGCTGCTCTTTTTAAATTCTTGCCTTGGCTGTCCCTCATCCCTGCCTTTCAGGCTAAGGTTCTGCTGCTGTTTATTTTTTTCTTTCTTTCTTTCTTTCTTTCTTTCTTTCTTTCTTTCTTTCTTTCTTTCTTTCTTCTTTCTTTTTTTCCTTCTTTCTTTATTTTCTTTCTTTCTTCCTTCCTTCCTTCTTTCTTTCTTTCTTTTCTTTTCTTTCTTTTTTTTCTTTTCTTTTCTTTTCTTTTCTTTCTTTCTTTCTTTCTTTCTTTCTTTCTTTCTTTCTTTCTTTCTCTCTCTCTCTCTCTCTTTTAAAAGATTTTATTTATTTATTAGAGAGCGCACAAGCAGGGGGAGCAGCAGAGGGAGGGGAAGAAGCTGACTCCCTGCTGAGCAGGGAGCCCAACGCGGGGCTCCATCCAAGGACCCTGGGATCGTGACCTGAGCCGAAGACAGACGAAGGCTTAACCAACTGAGCCACCCAGGCGCCCTGTTTTCTTTTCTTCATTACATTTATCAGTAGCATATAGTAAAGTTAGTATCTTGAGAGAAGTATTTTTGAGTTCTCCTTACTCCCTAGTATGTGTTTTTGGCCCATGCTGATAAAATAGTAAAAACACCAGATTGAAATGAGAAGACTTCAGTTTTTTTGTTTGTTTGTTTTGTTTAAGATTTTTTTATTTGAGAGAGAGAGAGAGAATATGAGCACATAAGCAGGAGGAGGGGCAGAGAAAGAGGGAGGGGGAGGGGATCTCTAGCAGACTCCCTGCCCAGTGTGGAGCCCAATGTGGGGCTTGATCTCATGACCCTGAGATCATGACCTGAGCTGAAACCAAGAGTCAAATACTTAACCGACTGAGCCACCCAGGCACCCCGAAATGAGAAGACTTCAGTTTGAATCTTGGCTCTGCCACATAGTTTTGTGATCAAGGTCAAGTTTGTTAACTTTGAGCCGTCCTTTTGACAAACTTACTCAAGGCCACATGATTAAGTGATAGAACCTTGAACCACACATCTTCTGATTCTACATTCAGTAAGATAAGGGGTGTGAAAAAGTCTCTCAGAATGCCTCCTTCCCAATATAGCATAAGTAGTGCTTACAGTCATTGAATCTGACTTGGGACTTAGAGCATAAAAGGAAGAAAAGAAAAAGTGAAATTAAATGTAGTTCCGTACCGAGTTATTGATGACACAATTATTCAGCATCCATTTATTTTATTTTTCTGTTGCCTCTTGGCTGAGTTGATTGGATGCTTCGATTACTTCAGGTATGGGAGGGAGAGTTTAGCTCGAGGAGCCATCTCTAGATGCTCTAAGAATGAGCAGATAAACCTGTTCTGAGAACGAGCAGATAAATTTTATTACGCTAAATAAAAATTATTGCTTGCAATTTGTTTGCTGTGTTACTTTTTTCACCCTAAGGATCATGTTTTATTGATGATCAATGAAAGGATCTAGAGAGATTGCTTTGTGATTGGACCGTGAACATATGACGTGGCAGCATTTTCAGCTTTACTGTGCACCTGTAACATCGAATTCCCAAGTATCAGAAATGTCTCAACGACTTCAGGGCTGTTTCCCCACTTTCTGATTATCTGCTTCTTCAAGGAATCACTTAGAAAAAAAATATCCTCAGGCAGGTCAGGTGACAAGCTATCATCTTAGCTAGGAATTTGTCTTATAGGAATATGTTTTAGAGTGAATTTTCTGGCAGCCCCCTGGGCCAAGAAACCCTGAACTGGCTCTGCAGAGCTTCTAATCTCCCCCCTTTTCATTCTGAATTAATTGATCTCTTTAGTTTGTTATGGGCATTTAGGATCATACTTATAGTGATTGGTACAGGCTGATTACATCTTTGTATGGTTCCCCAGCCATTCTAAGCATTGACACAGGTCCTTGAGCTCCTAAGAGTTCCCTGAGGGGCTTCATGATGCCTCAGAGCTTTTAGTTTTGCAGTTCCAAGATCATTTCCTGGCTTTAATTAACTGTTGTTTTTATATGTGAAATAACTTCGACCTTCAGCATTTTTATTGTTTTGTCTGTATGTGCTCAGTACTTCATTAGACACCATAACTTGACAGTCATTTTATTTATTGGTTCATCCATCATTTAACAGGTCATTGAGCTGCTAGTTGGGGAAGGGCTCTGAGGTTCTGGGAGCACCCACCTGAACAATATACTCTCTCTGCTCTTGAGTACTTGTCAGTCCTGTAAAAATTCTTTTATCTGGAGCTACCCCACACAGAAAAGTTGTAAGTCCTGCGTTTCCCCCAGTCTTCCTCAGCGTTAACATCTGACATAACTATAGTATGGTTATCAGAACCAGGAAATTGGCATTAGTACGATACAATTGAACTGAAGACCCTTTTGAATTTCACTAATGTCTTACTCCATTCAAGCTGCTGTGACAAAATACCATAGACTGGGTGGCTTGTAAATAACAGAAATTTATTTCTCACAGTTCTGGAAGCTGGAAGTCTGAGATCAGAGTACAGCGTGTTTGAGTTCTGGTGAGATCCCTCTTCTAGTTTGCAGACTGCCAACTTCTTGTATCTTCGCGTGGCTAAGAGCAGAGAGGGAAGGCAAGCTTCTAGTCCAACACCACAAGATTCATTTTATCATGCCTTTTTTTGCAACTTTTTTCTTCAACAGTGAAAAATTCCGTTGTTATTAAAATATAATATCTTTATTTTCTTCAAGAATACATAGTTTCAGAATTTGTAACCCATGTCCCTGTGAGAAACAGATTTACTGACTAAATTTTTGTCTTTAGTCTTGAAATATATCGGCAAGATAGCATTTTCCAACATAGCTTAGGTCAGTTCTGTTCTTTCACACCGCCTTATGTGTGGCTGTGTTACGTATTTGTAATAGAGTTAGGTTCACCTGTTGGACTTTGCCTTCCGCTTCTAGCTCCTCCTGGCGGATGTGCACTGTTGTTAAGTTTTGGGTATATGAGGGTGTGTGGGCTGTGGCTGTGCTTCTGAGGGTCAGGGCCGTGGACAGACGTGTAGTTGTCAACTCTCTTACCATGGTCCCATCCCCCACCTCTTTTCTACCCATCTGCTATCGGTAACTGATTGCTTTGCTTCTTAGTTTATCCCTCCTGCATGTTTTCATTTCAAATGAGCAAATACATGTCTGTGTTCTTATAACCTCTTCTTTCTTATATAAGGGTAGCATCCTACAGATACGCTTCTGTGTTTGGTGGTTTTTACTTAATGGTATGTTTTGGAAATTGTTCCGTATCAGTTCATAGAGATCTTCCTCATTCTCTTTTACAGCTGCATAGAACTCCACTGTGTGGCTGGACCCTAGTTTATTTAGCTGCTCTCTTGTGAATGGTCATTTAGGTTGTTTCCAGGATGTTTCAGTTATAAATGATGCTGCAGTGAATATCCTAGTGCATATGTAGTTCCTTATTGTTGGATGTGAATCTTTAGGGTAGATTCATCAGAGAGAGATTGCTGGGTTGAAAGGCGTATGTATATGTGGTTTTCCTCCAGAAAGCATATGCCCATTTGCATTCCCTCTGTTTCCCCAATAGAACGTGTGGTTTTATTTTTTATCATAGTGCCAGTCTGATAGGTGAGAAATAGTATCTCAGTATTCTACTTTATTTTGCTAACAGTGAGTGAGTTTGAGCGTTTTTCCATTATGTTTGAAGGATATTTTTGTCTTTTTTGGTGAGTTATCTGTTCATGTCATTTCCTTTGGGATTTTTTTTGTCTGTCTGTAAAAGTTCTTTACATTTTCTCTTGTATATGTTGCAAATGTTTGCTCCCACTTGACAGTTTTATGGTTTTTAAAAAAAATTCTGCAATACTTACTTTTACCTAGTCAAGTTTGGCAGTCTTTTCATTTATTCTCTCACGCCTTTGAGTACTACTTAGAAAGCCTCTCCCTGCACCTGATTTACAGAGGAGGTCTACCCAGTCATCCCAGCACCATTTATTAAAAAGCCTATCTTGTGTTCACTTCAGCAGCACATAGACCAAAAAGCCTATCTTTACCTCAGTGGTTCAAGATGCCACCTTTGTCATAGATTACTTTCCATGTGTAATCCAGACTTGTTATTCTGTCGTCTGTTTATTTATGTGCCACCGCCATGCTCTTTTAATTGTAGAGGCATTGTAGTATTTTTTACCATAATACTGATAGTTTCCCCTTTCTCAGTTATTTGTTTTTCCTGTGAATCTTCATAGTAAAGTGTTTCATTCTATTAAATAGCTGGTTGATGGCATTGAGTTTATAGCTCAAACTATGGAGAAATGCCATGTTGAGTTTTCCTATCCCAGAACAAGGGATGTTTTTCCATTTTTTCATGTTTATTTTTGTGTCACTCAGGAGTATTTAAGACTTTTCTTCATAGAGATGTTACCATTCTTGTTACACATTTATTTCTGTGCATTTAATCTTACAGACATACATTGAACTCTGTACCCCACTAATAAAGAATACACATTCTTTTTATGTACCTTGGCACATTCTCAAATTCATCATATGTTAGAACACAAAGAAAACATTTATCTGATTAAAAGGCAATAAAACTGTAGTTTACAAACAAAAACAAAGAACTGAAAGACCCTATCACCTGGAAATTTGAAACTTCCTCTTTCTTAACTATAGAGAACACACTGATGGTCACCGGAGGGGAGGGGGACACTTACCATGATGAGCACTGAGTAACGTATAGAACTGTTGGCTCACTGTATTGTGCACCTGAAATTAATATAACACTGCATGTTAACTACACTGGAATTAAAATAAAAAACTTAAAAAAATAAAGCTTCCTACTAAACAACACCTGAGTAGAAGGGGAAATAAAAACTGAAATTAAATAAATTTTTAAAAACAACAGTAAAAATACAGTGTACTAGAATCTGTGGCATGTATTTAAAACACTGATCAAAAGAAGGCTAGTTACACTAAACACATCAATATAAATGAAAAAACAAATGATTGAGTTCCCAGCTTAAATGATTAAAAGAACAACAAATAAATCAAAAGGATGCAGTGATGTCCAGCTCAGCATATGTAGAAGAGATGCTTAAAACAGTTCCATTTGACAGTGGGGAGGCAGAGGCGTTGAAGTGGAAGTGATGTCAGTTGTCACACATACAGTAACTATTTAGGAAACTATGTGGAGCCATATTCTCAAAACACCGTACACGAGTCAAGATGAATTGTAGAAAGATAACCCCTGGGAAGGCAAGAGAAACAGAAGAATGAAAAACAGAAAAGAAACTTTAAAAAAACTTCTGTGCCTGTCATTAGTCAAATGGCTCACAGTTGACAAGATGCTGACTCTGTCTCAAGATCTTTTTTGTGCTCAGGCAAGGGTGATGACCAAAGCTGTGGGCAGGCCTGCTGCTCTAAGCATTCTGTGCATTGCCTGTGCGCCTCGTTCCAAGTTTCTCTGAGGTTCGCACATGCCTGGGAATCTACAGAGACTTTCCCAGTTACGGATAGTTTCGATGGAATGAATTTCTGGGCCATATTTCCATTTATATTCTCTCCTGTGTAAGGTGGTTCTTTTCCTCCTCCTTCATCCCCTTCAGATCGCCTCCTCCCACCAGTTGGGGCACTTGTCAAATGGTGCAGCGCCCAGGGTGGAACTGTGGGGCACCACACCAAGGAATACCAAGGTATACCAAAATGAGTCCAGCAGGAAGCCGTTGTTTCTGATGAATGAAAGGCCCCTTAAATAGTCATATTTCTGTTAACAGTGAAGCATCCCATTAGAAATGGGGCATATAGGACCTTGGAGGCTCTGAAATCAGATATTTCAGCACGGTGAGAGTGATGGCAATTTTCTCTTAACAGTCTCTCTTCCTTCATTCCACAAACAATGTCAAATAATGTACTGCTTTTGAGAGAGTAGATGAAAAGAGTGCTTTGGAGAAAAAAAATATTGAATGCTTAAAATGATACACACATACTTTCTAAATGTAATCTCTAGTCTTTAAAATATAAGCTCTACTCTTCAGCAAGAGGTGATATGAAAGATATTTCAAAATGGATGCCAACCACAGTGGGCTTGCCTGCTCTATCTTCAGCTCCAGTTAGTACTCAGGGCTACATACAGGATGGCTCATTAATTGCCAAGAACAGCAACTTTATTTTTTATTTTTTTAAAGAGATTTTATTTATTTATTTATTTATTTATTTATTTATTTGAGAGAGAAAGAGCATGCGAGCGGAGGTAGAGGGGGAGGGATAAGCAGACTGCATGCTGAGCATGGAGCCTGACGCAGGGCTCCATCTAAGGACCCGAGCCGAAACCAAGAGTCTGATGCTTAACCGACTGAGCCACCCGGGTGCCCCAAGAACAGAACTTTGAACAGCCATGGTTACCTGCTAGTGACTCTTGCTGTTTTATTTTCCCCTAATACTTTAAAAATACTTATACAGTAAAACACACATTTTAAGTTTATATTTTCACGAACTTTGATAAATTTGTTTGACCCTGAACACGGCATGTAATATTCCCATCATCCCAGAAAGTTCTCTTGAGCTACTCTCCTCTTAAAACTTCCCACCCAGAAGCAACCATTATTCTGATTTCTCTCACCACAAATTACTTTTGCCTGTTCTAGAAATTCATTCACTAGAAATGGAATCATACAGTATGTGCCTTTTGTGTGCCTGGCTACTTTTACTCAACATTTAATATTTGAGACTTTTTCTCCATGATGTGCTATGTATCAGTACTTCTTTCCTTTGTATTGTGAAGTATTTCATTTTACAAATATATAATGATATTTTACCCATTTCCTTATTGATGGACATTTGGATTGTTTCTAGGCTATTATGAATGAAAGCTATTATACAGCAAAAAAGCACAGAGAAGGAAAATAGAAATAAAAATAGAAATTAATGAAGAGAAAAATATTAAATCTAATTAATCGAATCCTTTAAAAATTTTAGTATCACTAAAAGTGACATTATGACCAGTTGGGATTTATTCCAGGAATGCAAGGTAGGTTCACTATTAGAGACTCTACTAATATTGTATACCATATTGTTACATCTAAGGGGAAACAAAACCCCATATCTCTAAAGCAGTGATTATTTCTAAAGCTAGCATCATATTTAATAGTAATACCTGAGAGACATTTCCACCGAGATTAGGAACAAGGCAAGGGTGCCCATTATTTCCATTGCTTTCCGCATTGTGTGGGAGGGTCAGTGCAATTCAGGTGTTAAGAAGGAGTAAAAAAAAAGGGTGCCTGGGTGGCTCAGATGGTTAAGCATCTGCCTTCGGCTCAGGTCGTGATCTCTGGGTCCTGGGATCGAACCCCACGTGGGGCTCCCAGTCAGCGAGGAGTCTGCTTCTCCCTCTCTCTCTGCCTCTCCCCCTGTTTGTGCTCTCTCTGTCTCTGTCTCTGTTTCTCTTTCAAGTAAATAACTCTTTAAAAAAAATAAAGAGTAAAAGAGATGTAAAACTATGTTTATTTGCAAACAACAGTTAATATACCTGGAAAACCTCAGAAAACGAATGATTAAACTATCAAATAATAAAGAATTCAGTCATGTAGCAGGATATAAAATTAACATACAAAAATCAGTACCTTTCACATAACCAAATAGAAAGCAAATAGAGGACATAGTGGTAGATGAGATCATTCATTACAGTTTCATGGTCATTTATCAGATGATATGCTTCTGTTCCTGCTGCTTCTGGCTTTCCCTAAACCAGTTGTGTTGCTCTCCCCACGGAACATTTGGCAATGTCTTTAGATATTTTTGATCGTAACAATGATGTGTGTGGTTGTGATGTGGGGGTACTATATCCAGGGATACTGCTAAGTATAGGACAGCCCCTAACAAAAATGAATTATTCAGTCCAAAATGTCAGTAGTGCTGGGACTGAGAAACCATTTCCTGAACAAAACATACCTGTTTTCCAGTGCCTGTGTTTAGAATTGTGGGTTGGTAGGGTTTCTATACCTTTAACTAATACATTGATAGGGTACACTTGCATGTAATGCTGAAGACTAGTAAAAGAGGAATCACTTTCCTCCAGTTACAGACAGTGATGGAAATAACTTATTTTGTGTAGCACTTCGGTGTATAAAGTTTCATAGACTTCTTATTTGATCTCCTTAATATGAGGTGGGTATAATAGGTGTTCTTATCCCTGTTTAGCTGATGAAGGAACTTACCGATTTTTTTATGGGTTTCAGGGACTAAATCACATCAGACTGATGGGTAGTTAGTTTCAGAGTGAGTGCATTGTTTGTTCATCTGTGAAAGTATCTTACCTGCTTTTTCTTTTCCAGAAGCTCATTTTAGTTCCAGCTACATACTAGATAGAGATAGGTCCTGGGCCTGCAAAGTTGATTCCTAGTCCATATTTCCCTTTAATTGTATCTTGTTACTTAGAAATCAGTGCTTCCAGTGGAACTTTCTGTGGTGTTGGAAATGTTACTTAAATCTGTGCTGTTCAGTATGGTAGCCACCAGCAACACGTGGCTGTTTAAATTTACGTTAATTAAGATTAAATAAAATTTAAAATCCAGTTCTCTTCAGTTGGAGCAGACACATTTCAAGTGCTCAACAGCCCTGCATTATGTTATCAGTATTTCCCAAAGGAACGTCAATAAATCAAAAGCATTTTTGTTTCATTTTTAAAATGGAGGTTGAACCCCATCTTAGTTAGCTTCTGCCCATTACTGAGGCTTTGGTCACACTGAGGCTTAGTTAGCTTCTGCCCATTACTGAGGCTTAAACTCTGTGGAAAAGGAGGGTGTTGCTTTTTAATTTCTTTATAGGAAGCAAATGAATGTCATCCCCATGTTGCTATCCCTCAGCTAGTTTCTTTCTCTGACACCTTGGTCATTAGCTGGTGTGTATGTTGTTAATGTGCCAACTCACGGAGTCCTCATGGGAATGGAATGCCTGTTGAAGTGGTAGGAATTCATTCCCCTGGAAGCATCCCATGTGAGCTGCTGATGTGCTATTGATTCTCCAGTTCCATCTGCTATACTCACAGCCCTTAGCTTCCACTTGATGTTAAAGTTACCTTCTGTGACCACTAAGGGAATTGCTTAAAGCCTCCCTGCCTCCTTGGGAACGCTGGAAATTCTCCCAACACCTGTGTGTGTGTGTGTGTGTCTTTGTGTTTTAAGGAGTTTGGTCGTATTACAGAGTTTTCAGCTATACTGCGGTTTAAGTTGTGTTGGTAGATGAACCTGGAAATATTACTGCTCTTTTTATTGCAGTATTTCTTTGAGAAGGTATTTTCCAACTTACTGTCATTTAACATGACCTGAAAATTTGGGAAGTGTGTGTTTATGTATTAGAGCCCATCTATGTATTTAAAAAGTTAAAGTCTGTCAGTTTTAAGATCCAAGTCATTTTATTCCTTGCACATTAAAAGAGAAGAAAAACATTTGACAGTTTTACATTCTGCCTATAGTAAAGTAAGAGGAAGAAAAGGCCCATTTTGTTTTGATGATTTAGAAAGGCTTTAGGCGGATTTTTTTTGTAAAGTAATTTAACTGTGGTTTAAATTTTTCCTGTCGGTTGTAGTTTAATATCCTTTCATCACAGCCCTGCCCTCAATTTACCTCTGTGGTTTAATTAATTCTAATCCATGACTAAAATGCTGAGGTAAATGCAGTTAAGTTGTGAAGTTGTAGGTTGACGCAGTCCTGAAACAAAAAAATACAACATTTGGACGTTTTCTTAGTTCTTTTGGGAACTCCTAGTTTTCTGAATTGGTAATTTTGGAGTCTGTAACCATATTCTGCATGTTTTTAGAGTAACGTGGATTTAGTTTTATCTTCCCCTGCCTCTGTCCCTCCAGTAGTGTTTCAGTTTGCAAAGCAGTTGATGGTAATACTAATGTATTTTTTATGCTTGTTTATTTTCAGAGGGAAGTGTAACATCTCCCATTTTTCTGACATATTTGCTGCTAGAGAGTTTAAAGCTCGAGTGGATTCATTTTTCTACATATTAGGCTACAACCCTGAGACAAGGTAAGTGAGTTACTTGGGCCCACTCAGTGAGAACTTTTGCTTTTCTCACGTGCATGCGTGCGTATATGTGTGTTTACACATTTGGGTATATGCTAGTAAGATTAAAAAACCAACTCCAAAACCCAAAGTAAACCTCTTTGGAAGGTGTTCTAATTAATGTCTTTGGTGTCTAAAACAGCTTATTGTTTGCTCTTGATTTTATTAAGAAAAGGAAAAGTGAGAAAATTTGGGTTTTGAGAGGGCAAGGCAAAGATGTACATTTAGTTGATCTGTGTTTTAAATTTAACTATGAATTGGCAGTTTATTACCCTACTGTACATTGTGTCAAGCCTTCCATGATACCATATTGAAAGTTAGGACATTTTTTAAAAAAAGATTTTAATTTATTTATTTGACAGAGTGAGAGAGCACAAGCAGGGGGAATGTTACAGGGAGAGGGAGAAGCAGGCTCCCTGCCAAGCAGGGAGCCCGATGCGGGGCTCGATCGCAGGACCCTGGATCATGATCTGAGCCAAAGGCAGACGCTTAACCATCTGAGCCACCCAGACGCCCCGAAAATTAGGACATTTTTTGTTAAAGATTTTATTTATTTGAGAGAATGAGAGCGCATGTCTGTGTGTGTGCGCATGAGCCAGGGGGAAGGACAGAGAGAGAGGGAGAAGCAGACTCCCCGCTGAACAGAGAGCCCAATGCAGGGCTCAGTCCCAGGACCCTGGGATCATGACCTAAGCCGAAGGCAGACACTTAACCGACTGAGCCACCCAGGCGCCCCTGAAAACACCTAGGACATTATGGAAAGTTTGTTGGTTAGTCATTTGTTTTATTTATTTAGTAAAACCTCAGAAACACTCAGAAATACCTTTAGTAAGATGACTGGTATGAGATGGATACATTCAGTTCTCAACCATCTAAGTAAGATCTATGTAACAGAATTATTACGTTTTAAGTGACAAACAATAGGATCAAAATAATTTAACAGAAAAAAATCTTTATGTCTGTAATAGATTGTAGTTTAACTTAGCACATGGAAGAACTTCTTTAAGAGTATGTGCATTCATTTTTATTCTGTGTCAATCATGCGACTACAATGGATTAAGGATTTAAAAAGAAAAAGAATGTTAGCTGGTGATCACGTAGTCTGTGCTCAGGACATCCGAGACATAATCTACAGACATAAGGACTTAGAAAGATAGAGAAGCTGCTTGGCCAAAGGAAGGTAGTGGAAGAACTGCATTCAGTTCTTTAGGTGCAAGGTGGGTATTATTTTAGAGAAAACCTTTTCCTAGAGGATGCTGAGAAATTATATATAAAAATTAGAAGGTTACTGTTCAGATAATTAATCTAGGGTTAATAAAAGGCAATGTATTCTTTGTCACAATCCTAAGAGGCTGCCTAAAGCTCTGTTGGCACATACATATTAGTGTCTCTCTCTGTGTATGTTGTAGACAACAACTATAGGGGTAATAGTGTAATGAATGGTCACCTGTTTTAAAAAAATTAAATTCAATTAACATATGTGTTACTGGTTTCAGAGGTAGAGGTCAGTGATTCATCAGTCTTATATAATATCCAGTGGTCACCTTTTTTTTTTTTTTTTTTTACTTTATTTCCTTTAGAAAACAGTAAATTTGAGCTTTTATTTTCTTTTTCAAAAGTATGCCCTGTTCCAGTGACAAAGAAGCTGATCAGTGATAGTATTTCAGAGCATCCTGTATTTCAAAATGTTTATTTTACATATGGATTTATTGACTGCCTGGTCATATCTTGGATTTCTGTCTTAGATACAAAGGAGTCCAGAATTTCAGTGATGCCACGTTGATTTAACTGTTTGATCAGTGGTTGTCACGTTGCACAAGTTGGATTGTATTAGTGAATTGACTAAATAGCTTTTGTGTTTTAAATGTTTAGCTCTTGGGTTCATAAGAAGCAACCAAATAAATTTTTTACTTGTTTTGGTTCTGTGTCTGTTTTTGCTGAATGCTTATTAAAAATGGTGTATTATATAACTTAACTGTGTAAATAGAGACTCGCACAAGTTCTGGTCTCATTTTTCAGTGGGTGTTGCTGTCAGTCATTCAGAGTGATTTTTCCCATCAGTTATGTTTTGAAGTGTGGCTTAGGTATGCAGTAGCAGGGTATCTGTCTCTCATCTGAAAACAACACTGAGACATGCTCATGGCAGTGCGTCTATAGATTCTGCATCCTGAGTCACTGCTTTTTCAGCTTTGACTTCCTGGTGGCCACTTGTTCATTGCTGTGCTTGTGTTCTCCTTGTCCAGCTTGTGCTTTGATATGTTGTAGGTTTTTGAGGGGTGTTGGGTGAATTGAAATGAAAAAAAGACTTGAATGTCTACTTACAAGTAAAGCTTGTGGCAGATTTCACACTTCTCACAAAGTGAGTGTAAAACTTTGCCCTGGCTCACCGGTTTCACCCTGAATACCACTTTATAACTCTCAAGTTCCCATAGTCACTCAGATTGTCACAAGAGCGTGTGTAATTCAATAGGAGTGTAGAAAGACTCTACTTCCCCCACCTGGCTTGCACACAACCTAATCCTTAGAATGCTTGGGCTTCATACCCTTGCAGAATTTACCTCTGTTTGTGTCATTGTTTCAAACCTGTGAGGGATGGGGTTGTGTGAAAAGCGGGCTTCTGGTGTATTCTCCCCCATTCGGAAGTCCTGACTGCATGCTGCTCTGTGCTAACTTTCGGTGCCCTGAGTTGTTTGGAGAGGAAACGTCAAACTGTTCTGCACCTGTGAGACAGAGCATATACGGCCAAGACCACTGCAAGTGACAGAACGGTGACTTTGATGACCGTTGCCCTCCCTGGAAATAACTCAGGAATGTTAGTCCAAGTGAGCAGTTGAGACTGAAGCTTGAGATGGGATTGCTTCTTTCTCATAGCACATTTTCTGATAGTAGTTAAAAGCTGATTTATGTAATTTTCCATAATTTATTTAGCATATTCACCTGCACTGAAAGTTTGGAATGGTTTTTCACATTTTTGCATACTTTTTTTAAAGCCCCAGTGTTTGGCTACTTTAAAAATTTTCCCCTAAAAAAAAATTTTTTCCCCCTAACCTGGTTATTATATTTCTGAACATTTCATCTTGTCAGAGACCTGACCTTTCCAGACTTCTTCTTTTTGATGGGATTACTTTATTGAACCATGTGTATGACAGGAAACAAGACTTTTCTATATTCTTTGGTACTTTGCTTTTAAAAGTTCAGGGAGGGTAGATTTCTTGGTAATTGACATGGAATTTTTATTATTCTGAAATTCTGTATTTAATTCTGAAATCCTAAACTCAGTTCTGAAATCTGAAAGCTCTGAAAAATAAAAAAAAAATTTTACGCTAAGTTTGGTGCTGAAGCTCATTGGATGGTCATACTTGGTCTGAACTGAGATGAGGCTATTTATATTCTTGAGTTAGTTCACTTTGGGTTGAGTGAGTTTGCACAATTTTTACTGCAAAAGTATCAGTGTGATAGTAGGGGGCCATTGGGCAGACACTTCTGGGGTGTCACATAGTATATAGTATATGGCTATGGTACCTTTCTAAATCTAAAAAATTCTGAATTCTAAAAATCTTCTGACCCTTAGGATCTTTGGTAAGGGATGGTGATACTGTATTCTTGCTAGCCATGACATTTAAGGAACAAAACTTACTTGAGTAAAATATTTGGTGGCAGATGTTTCCAGCTTCAAATAGGATGCAAACGACAAGCGTCTGAGTAGTGAGAGAGGCCTGAAGTTTGAACGCTTAGGTAATCAGGCTTTGCTTCTGGAGTTTGTTTTGACATTTCTGCACTCAGGGAGTGTGTACTTAAGATTCACCCCAAATTTAATTCTGCAGTCAGCAGCCTACTCTGCAATATAATGTCATTATATTCTCATTTTGTCTGAAGGTTCTAATCCAAAATTTGGTTATAAAATAAAGTCAATAAATTTCAGCTCAAAAATCCTAATACATAAAGCCAGTTAGACCTTAGAGACATATGCACAAAGCACCAGTATTCTTGGCTGAACTAAAGGAGGTTGGCTTATAAAAAGAGATGATTATAATCTCTATTCATAGGGACATGGCTGTATTCATCTGCCTACTATCCTTAGTTGCTTTTTTATTTATCCAGTATCTCATAGCCAGTATGATTTATTTATCCAGTATCTCATCTGACTTCTTGATCTTTTTGTTAAGACTTGACTCCCCTCTTGGACCAGGCAGCCTGGGTTCTGACTGTGGGCTGTCACTTCATCTTTGTGTCCAGGGCTAAGGCTGGTACTTCCTGGACTCTGTTTCTACCTCAATAAAATGGTTGTGGCACAAGCTATCCTGTCGGTTGCTTGTGTAAACTGTCAGGTTTTTTGTTGCTTCTTGGGAATTGCAAAAAGAATTATAAATTTGGTTGAAAAATATCAAAGTTTGTTTTTTAACCCCATAAAATGTTAAGTCCAAAAGCAAAACATAAACTACTTCCTAAGATGTCTTGATTCTACCAAGTGGACCATTAACCATCTGGTTGATTGTGCTGACATATGGAAATCTGAACACTGGGGATTTTTGACTCTGCTTAGAATATTGATTATAAAATTCATTTTGAAAATACACAGTTACTAAAAATGAAAGATAAATTACTTGCCTCTAATGAAACTGACATAACAATTATAATGAATATGTAAGTGGTATTAATGTGAAACAATATACATTTCTATGGTCAGAATATTTCAGTGAAAAATTTGAGAGAACCAAAATTGAACAAAAATTTTTTAAAGATTTTATTTTTTGAGCGAAGCGCAGAAGCAGGGGGAGCGCAGAGGGAGAGGGAGAAGCATGCTCCTCACTGAGCAGGGGGCCCGATGACGCAGGGCTCCATTCCAGGATCCTGGGATCATGACTTGAGCTGAAGGCAGACGCTTAACCGACTGAGCCACCCAGGCGCCCTGAAAAAAAATTATTTTTTATTGAGAAAGAGATCTGAGCTTTTTATAGTAAATGAACCTGTCCCCCTATATAGCATGTAGGTGGTATTGAATTTTTGGATGTCCTTTTCCTCGGCTTCCTTCCCATCCCCTCACCTCAGCAGCTTCAGTCTACTGGCCAGTACCAGTATACTTTCTGGCCCTTTCTGGGTTTATGTTTCATTCCTTTGAAAAATTCTCCTAAACTTCTTGCCTCAGGCCAGTGAGTTAGGAGGGGAAGGGGAGGGGAAGGGAGTAATGGTCGAATCTCAGCAAGAATGAAAGATTTTGGTAGTGGCCATTTGAAAGGAGATGTTTACTTTTAAATTATAAAACACGAATTTTCCCAGGAACCAGTCCATTTGTTTCCCCTTGCTAGATACGGGTTTTTTTAGGTCACTAAAGTGCATGTAGGGGTGGTGAAGAGAACATATAAAATGTAGCATTTTGTATTGATGGTCACTGATCTGTTGCTCCTCCCCCACCCCCACCGCATACTGTCTTATAAAAGTGTTGATCTCTTCAGAGACTTGCTCTGTAGCATGAAACATCTGATTGTATTTTTTGTTTCTTTGCTTAGTGAAAGTGAGTCTTCTCTTGTTAGTCAGATGGAAAACAAGTTGAGAGCTCAAATCTCATCCAGGAGAGAATGTCTGTGATCAATCACCTGTGCCTTCTCCGCTTTTCTTTTTCTGAGGAGTTTTAAAGCAATATTGAAGCTTAAGGATTACTGCCATTATATTTAGCAGCAATCATAAACTGAGGCACTTGCAAGGACTTACAAATAATCTCTCCCCAACTGACAGTGGTCATAATGTTACTAATAATAGCTACAGTTAGTGAGGCCTATTGTGCCTAGCGCTACTCTGAGTTTTACTTGCATAATTTATTGATTTCACTTTGTTTTGAAGCAGTCTCAGTCTTATCGAATAGCTATAAGTATAGTAGAGGACCTTTTCTAACTGAACCAATTAAAAGTATGCTGTCACCACGAGGCTCTACCACACTCTAATACGTGGGGGTATTCCTTAGGAGCAAGGGCATTTTCTTACATGACCACGATACAGGCCTCCAGCTCAAGAGATTAACATTCAAATATTGCCGTGGCATTTGCAGACCCAACTCAGATTTTATCAGTTTTCCCAATAAAGACTTTTATAGTAAAAGGAGCCAGTTTGATGGATTCAGTTGTCTTCAGCTGATCAGTCAGTCTGGAACAGTTTCTCAGTCTTTCTTTCACTTCATGACCTTGGTACTTTTGAAGATTATAGGGTATTTTGTAGACTGTCTCTCAGTTTACATTTATGATGTTTCCTTATTAGATTTAGATGATGTATCTTTGACAGGGATAGCACAGAAGTCATGTCTTCTTTTTTTCTACATTCTATCATAATTTTTGTCTCATGGCTGGTAATGTTTACTTTAATCAGTTGAATAAGGTGCTGTTTGCCAGACTTTGCAATTGTAGAATTTCTCTTTTTCCTTTGATAATTATTGACCATTTTGTGGAAGGTTGCTTTGAGACTATGTATAAATAGCCTCTTCCCATGAAACTTTCATTTTATTCATTTATTTACACTAGGTGGATTAATGGCTTCCTATTTTATTCAGTTGTTTATATAATCTCTTACTATCATTACTCATTTTTAGGTCAAATTGTCCTAGATTTTGGAGAATGATACCTAGGTGTGGTCATTACTTCCTGTCACTGCTGTCAGGCCTCTGAGTAAACAGCTAGGGTGTGTTAGGTGGGGGAGGGAGGAGGAAAGCGGAGGAAAAGGAGGTATGCAAACTTTTACATCTATATTTCTGTATCAGTGTGTGTGTGTCCATGGATTCATACCAAATTCTCCACATCTAATCCAATACCATAGGGTTCCTTCTAGTTTTTTCCTTATTTGTAATTCTCATCTTTAAGAGTCAGAAACCATATTTCATAATCCTTAATATCTTTACTTCAGTTTTGTATCACTGACTCTGCTCTCTCCCACACATGGATGGGTTTTGATATCTTGAACTGTATCTTTAGTAGATTTAGCATTTGGTATTTCTTAAGAAAGTGTGATCTCAAGGAATCAAATTGTAACATCTTCTTTTCAGGGCCCACGGGAGAACAACTGCTACTTGCTCACAGTCAATACTTACTCCATGCTTGATTGTTTAGTTCCCATAAAAGCTCAGTGAGGTTGGCATTACCTTTATTTTACAAATGAGAAAATTGGTGTTATATTAAAGAATTGCCTAAGGCATACAGTTACTAAACAGGAAACCCCAAGCCTGTTTGACTCAAAGCCTGTGCTCTTTTTTTTTTTTTTTTTTTTTAAAGATTTTATTTATTTATTTGACAGAGAGAGACACAGCGAGAGAGGGAACACAAGCAGGGGGAGTGGGAGAGAGAGAAGCAGGCTTCCCGCAGAGCAGGGAGCCCGATGTGGGGCTCGATCCCAGGACCCTGGGATCATGACCTGAGCCGAAGGCAGACGCTTAACGACTGAGCCACCCAGGCGTCCCAAAGCCTGTGCTCTTAACATTGATGATTTTATCATAGATTGACTCATACAACCTCATTTTCTTCTGGCTGTGTTGGAAAATAACTTGAAGCTTTTCTAATGAAGAGAAAGATATGTGCTCACTAGAAAATAACTTGACAAGTACAAAAGTTAAAGAAGCAAACTGAAATGATATATAATTGTATAATCCATGTTTGTGTTTTTCCCCTTCAGTTTACACCTATGTGGATGTGTATATAGGTGTACGTGTATGTATTAAGATTATAATTAAAGTATTGTTTACACATAATATACATATCATGCATTCCTTTATTCATTTTCTTTTATTATGAACATAGTACCATGTCATTAAACGTTTTGCACAAACATTTGTAATGAGCATCTTATCTACCATCGTGTGGATGTCTCATAATTATCTGTTCCCATCTTGTTGAACATTTATGGTTTTCCAGTATTTGGTTATTCTAAACAACATTGTGACCATCTTTTTTCAAATAAATCTTTATACTTCAGCTGAAAGGTAACAATGTAGATCTCCTTTATTTCAGTTAATTTGGATTTCATACATTTCAAAATCTACTTCTGTTTTAGTGAAGTTGTCCATTCATCACAGCTCATGGTGTTTGTATAGCTTTTGAGGACAAGAAGCTGGAACTAGGTATAAATAATTTTTTGTTTGCTTTTCCTCTGCCATCACATTCGAACTCTTAACAATGTTTATGTCAGATGGCAAGTGTTGGAAATGGTTGAGAGTACATGTATATTTGGAAACGCAGCCCTACTGAGGATATAAGAACTTTTTTTTAAAATATAAGAACTTCAATAAGATAGGACAAAAAAATCAGATTTGATAATTTCAAAAGCCCTTTGCCAGTAAACATCTACCAGTGTTGAATAAAATATGACAGAACTTTTAAATGCAGAGCTCAGCTTGCACGAATTAAGAGAAACTGTCAAGTAAAGCATTAAGCTGATCATCAGCCCATGATGAGAGGAGGTTGGGTTAGTTACTGTCTCCTTAACCAAAGGGTCTTGCCTTTAACACCCACCAGGTATAGGAGATGGGGTCTTGATCTTAGGGGGTTAGGGAGTTGGAACTGAGAGCCCTCTACCAAGTTAGGACCATCAAAGGTCTGTTCTTCAGTGAAAGGGTGGGCTAGGTGATATATCCGGAATTAGAGGGAAATGATAGAGAAACCTATTTGGGACTGGGACTCTAAGCACAGAAAAGAAGAGGGAGGAATAGAGGGAGAATTTCCCGTATAATTCATAACTTTGGGCTTTGCCCCCATGACAGTTGGGACATGAATTTACATTCTTGAAAAATATGAGAACTCTAGGATGAGAAGATAATGTAAAAAGTGGTCTTGGGCCATTGAGCCTCCAACAGGCATATTCTCATTCAAGAACTTGTAGGATATATAAGATAATATATCTTTGAATGCCAAATGCACTGTTAAAAATTACAAAGTGTTGGAAGAAACCATGTGCCATCAACCTGAGTCAGATAAACGGTAAGATATACACCTGAGAACTTCAACACTAGAACTATCAGAGAGACTATATAATAGACTGAAACAAAATAGAACCTTTATTTCCCTCCCATGTAAGCAGAGTTTGAGAAGAAGCAATCCTAGGTGGGTGTGGGGCTCCACAACCATCAGGGACCTATCCTTAACTTCAACTTTTACCTCGTACTCAGGGTGTCAGTCGAATGGTAGCCGTGACATCCAGATTTCAGGCTGGAAGGAAGAAGTGGGTAAAAAAATGCATGCCTTTTCTCCTTTAAAGGCATTTTCACAATTTGTACAGGACATTTCTTTTTCTTCTCATTAGACCAAAAATAATTAAAAAATTAGACTGTGGCTTTATAAGTAAACTTTACCAGTGTTCCAGGGAACAGAGAAAGATGGTATAGGTTCCCTGCGTCATTTTATGAAGCTAGTTAAACCTTTATACAAAACCAGATTAAGAAGTAAAATTTATAGGTCAGTCTTACTTAGGAACATGCATGTAAGATGTTTAAATAAAATATTAGAAAATGGAATCTGGCAAAGCATGAAAAATCTACTTACTCAAGTTGGGTTTATAGAACACAAGACTGGTTTAAAAATTTATCTGTTAATATAGCTTACCACTTTAACATGATGAAGAAGAACTATATACTCATCTTGATGTTGAGAAAAACAGTTGTTGAAAGTCAACAACTAGTCCATGTTGGGGGAGGGGACTCTTACCAAAGTAACCATAGAATGAAGCTTCCCTGTTGTGACTGAATAATTAAACAGAAATCTACAACAAGCACTATACTTAAAGGCAGAGTGTTAGAAGTATCGCTCTAAAGTTAAAAAAAAAAAAAAAAGAGTCCCATGTCCATTAATACATGAAAATGTGTGAGAATTGGGGATGAAGAAATGAACCTTTGTAAAATGGTATAATAGTTTTTGCCATAGAAACTCTGAGAAAGCGTGTGAACAGATAGTTAGAACTGATAGGATAAATCAGCATGTTGGCTGGAAATCAGAGCAGCATGTATAACGCTCAGCTCCATTTCCACATTTCCACACACGAGGGACAATTAGAAAATAAAATTTAACCACACTGTTTCTAAATGCTTCCCTTCTCTTGATGTGAAGTTAGTACTCATTAAAAGTCAAACAGAATATCTTTTTTCCCAACAAGTGTTTTTCTCTAGAGTTGCCTGAATGTTAAGTTTTCCTTGCTTTTGCTTTACAAGTTGTTGTTAGTAAATAAAACATTTTAAACATTTTTATATTTCTGGTAAGTAAAAACCTCTTTAAAACTTATAGTTCTTACTTTACATTTGATAAATTTTCTGCTCATGAAAAACTAAGTATGACAGTGGACAAAATAGTTTTTCAGTCAGTTTTTATGTAATAAACCTTTTTAATTTTAGAAAGAATCCATTAACATAGTATATTCATTTCACATTCTCAGCTCACTTTTAATCTATTCAAAAATGTTAATCGTTCAAGTGTTGTTCACTAAGGGATGAATCAGGAGAGAGGAAGGTCTAAGATCCGGAGACAGTGTGGAAGTACTTGGGATCACAGGACTTGGGGGAAGACCTAGCAGTAGAGGCCACAGAAGGAAGCACATGGGCAGCCTATGTGCCAATCATGTGTGCGTATCCCTCAAGCACCCAGGTGGCAAGGAAATGGGGCAGGAATGAGGTCTAGGCGGATGGTTAGCAGCAGTAAGCAGACATCTAGTGGTCCAGACAACCGTGGAGAAAATAAGGCCCAGGTTTTAGGGGCTTGGAAGTACTGAGTAGAGTCAGAGGGTGGTCCTCAGTGTAAGATAGGGCTTGCTCAATGGAAACAGAGCCCATTTCTAGAATTGGAATTTATGTTAAAATGGCACATTGGCTTACTTAATTACCAAGCCACTAGGTTTCAGGGCTCCTCGATTTTCTCTGAGGAGGAGAACTGACCTCATGTTCTGAGGTTGGATTGAACTCAAAGTTGGGTGTTAAGTGATTCAGTCTGGGGGTTAGAGCACGTGGAAGCAGGTAGCATGGCAGGTCACTCGTTGCCAGTCATGTGTCCAGTCTCCAGATTCCATGAGGACCGATGATTGAAGGCTTACTAGTACAAGTAGGTGTTTTATATATATATATATATAATATATATATATATATATAAATTTAAAATTTTAAATATTTTATGTACATAACTCAAGAGTTTTGATGTTACTACATATAACTCCTGTATATATCTTTCATCCAGTTCACCAGTTGTTAACATTTTGCAGTATTTGCTTAATTAATTTATTCTTACTGATTTTATTTTATGTATTATATATCTTTTTAACTTTATTACAGATTTACTTTATTATTTCTGTTTTTTTGCCGAGTTATTCTCTGTATTAACCATCTTTGCTTCATTTTTCTGTTTTCTTTCCCTGAACTATTTAGGAATGAATTACAGCATCAAGCTTCTTTCTCCCTAAATATTTCAATGTGTATTTCTCAAGAACAAGGACATTCTCTTACATAATCATGATATGGTTAGCAAAATCAGAAAAGGTGACATTGATATAATACCATTTAATCTAATATAGTCCATATTTAGCTATATATAGCATATTATATATAGCATTTTTCACAACATGTTTTTGGCTTTTTTTTCTTTTGTCATGGCATTAACATTTTTGATGAGTTAGAAAGCCAGTTTTGTTGAATATCCTTCAGTTCGGGTTTGTTTGATGTTTCCTCATTTTTAGTTTTAGGTTTTGTAAGTTCTGCCAGGGAATGATTATCTTAAGTGTTATTTTGCCCTTCTCAGTGCTTCAGATGTATTTTTTTTGAGGTACAAAAGAAGAGATTTGGGTGGTTCCAGTAAAGATGATTTTGGTAACTGTCCTTGCCCCCAAAGAGCATATCATCCGTCAAGAGAGATGAGGCGCCCCAGAAAAAGCTGAATGAGTTAGGGGGCAGCAAGAGGAGAACGGCGTTCTCTGAGGTTTCCCAGCTGTTCCCGGTATGGAGGTCTCTCCAGAGAGGCTCTGGCTGGGATTGTGGGTGAGTGGGTGAATTCTCCACGCACAAGAGAAGAGAACTGCAGAGTGAGGTGAGCCCTGGGGCGTACCACCACTGAGGAGAGACGGGGCCGGGGGTCTGCCCGAGGGGCGTGCAGAGGACAGCTATGAGGTGAGTGGCAGGAAAGACGACCAAGAGGGTGTTGAAGGAGGCCTCGGCCACTGCGGGACCCAGTGTTTGGAGAAAAGGTCATAGGGTTTTGATGGCTTGCCCTTAGTGTCACTCAAGGTATTTGGTGGGACTAGAATTATAGTGTATACTTCTTGAATTGCTATCATAATAAACATTTTTATGCTATGTTTCATGGAACAGCTCCTGTGGTTTTTCAGAATAATGATGAATTTATTAAATTATTATTTTACATTGATTTCTCCAAGGGAGCATTTTCCATGGGATTCGGTAGTTTTGAAAAAATGCGCTTTTGAAGGAAATACTTTGATAGTCATAGTCGTGCTATTTGGCTCCTAGGCAATTCAATTGCTTCTGTTTTAGAGAGCCTTTTTCTTCAGACTGTTTCTGGTCTCACACGTCTGGGGACAGACTTTTCCCAATAGGGAAAGTGGTCTTCCAAGCTGTAGATACTTGATTCAGGTGCTGGGTCAAAAGCAAAACTTACTTAAGTGTATTTGGCATTTCTCGTGTTGTATAAATGACATTTTCAGTAAGATGAGAGTTTTTTAATCATAGTCTCAGAATTTAGTTTATTTGATAGCAAAAACAGGAGTACTAAGGAAATGGAATGGATTCCACATTTATTTTAGGAATCTTGAGGACATGGAGTACTCTCTTAAGCAGGTCTTTAATTTCTTCACACTCTGTTACATTTGTGGGAAACACAGTTAGCACTGCTTTTTCCTACTCTGTCTTGTCCTTTATACATTTTCAGGAGTTTCATGGTCTTATTTTTCTTTTTTAATTGTAACTATAAGGAATCATACATAGAATCATCTCTTAGTTTGCAAATGGAAACACGCTTGTGTACACATACCAAACTAGGCTATCTTACGGGGTGGACAACCCACTTTGCCTTTTTGTTGGAGGTGGAGGTTGTGGGGAGAGGCATAAAGTGTGTGTTTTTAAAGATTGTAACAGAAAATGTCTTGGCTGGTGCTGTGGACAATATGAATACTTCATAGCACTCAGTATGACTAGCATGGCATGGCCTTGCTGACGTGGCTTTAGAAATCTTTTCTGATTAAATTTTAAATGAAGTTAGCTTCGTGGGCAATGCTATAAAGAATTGCCTAAACCTTTGAATCAGGAGATCTCAAATGAGATTTTTAGGTGCTTGAGTATCTGTGGCATGGTGTTCTTTGACCTCTTGATTTGGACTTTCCTGCCCTTGTTAGTGTTAGAAGTATGTTTTTCAAGCTAGACATACCTGACTGGATTAGTACCTCTTTGGGAAATGTTTTTATTATTTAGGCAATTTTAGAGCTTCTTATTTAAGAGAGATTAAGCTTTTTTCATAGAATACAGTATTCTTCAGATACTCTTTCTTTACTGTCTGTACTGCGTTTGTAGCTATGACAGTACCCAGAACTCCACAGCTTTGCCAGAATTGTTTGTGTGGCTTTTTTTTCCCAAATGTTTACAAAGTTTTCAAAACGAAATTTGTGGGGTTGTTCCCCTTAAGTAGCTACTACTATGTTTATAAATGTGCTGTAGTTTCTGTTAATTAATCCTATGTATGGTCATATCTGTATCTTTTGATTCTATTCCTTCTTGAAGACCTTGCTATTTAAAACCACAATTAAGGGGCGCCTGGGTGGCTCAGTCGTTAAGCGTCTGCCTTCAGCTCAGGTCATGATCTCAGGGTCCTGGGATGGAGCCCCGCATCGGGCTTTCTGCTTGGTGGGAAGCTTGCTTCTCCTTCTCCCACTCCCCCTGCTTGTGTTCCCTCTCTCGCTGTGTCTGTCTCTGTCAAATAAATAAATAAAATCTTAAAAAAAAATAAAACCACAATTAAAAAAGACAAAACTTGCTGTTGTCTTGTCAGAGCAGGGCAGTTCTCTGAAGCCTCTCGATAGATGGTGTGGCTTGCCGAGTTCCCTGGTGTTGGCTGTCTCAGATCCCCTTTCTAAGGCCCCACTTCCCTGCACACTAGCTTGGTATGCAGGGAGAAGCTGCAGAGTCTGTTGGCTGGGCTTTATTTACGGAAACAGCAGGGTTGAGATTGATTGCGTTGAGAGACAGTGTATGGATGAGGGAGGGTCACAGCACATGCTCAGTCCTGTCAGTGTGAGGGGGAAGTTTCTGCGTTCTGCGTGAAGGCTTAGGTCATAGCACAAGCTCAGTGAAAGCTCTATGAGGTCTCTCAGACTGCATGTGCCTCCATTTTGAGTTGTTAGAGTAGAAAAGGGCAGAGTTTTAACAGTAAGTAGAGGTTCAGGGATACAGCTAGACTCACCAGAGCCTCTATTAGTCATGGATGATCCATTCAGCCCCTGCAGGTAGGCTCTCTTCCTCTGGCCTCACCGAAACAGTGATGGTTTTTGCTGCTCTTTCTCACTTCTGAAGATGTTTATGAATCATTTCATCATTCATAGTGCATGTTCCTAAGAGCCTTTAATTCAGCCCTGGCTGGCCATGTAGGTGGTGTTGCGAAGCGTGAAATCAGAGCTAAGAATGGGGTCTGCCCGGAGATGCATTAGCAAATGGAGAACGTTGTGGATCCTGCTGTCCCTGTCCCTTTCCCCTTTCCCTTCCCCTTTCCTCTCCGGGTACAGCTTTAACCTGAGTCCTGCATGGATGCCTGGTGCTGAGCTTGTTTGCCTTCAGGCACCTGCAGAACAAACCTGCAGGCTGTTCTGGTGCTGTGTGGCTGGTAGGGAATGCCTGGGCCCGAGAGCAGCTCTGTTTGGATGTTTTAGGAAGGGTGGTAGGTGGGCAGCTATTGGTTGCTTTGAAGGTGGGTGGAACTTGTTTTGATTGAGAGCCTGTTTGCCAGAGCAAATTATATTTCTTGTGATCTGTTTCTGAAGTCTGAAGATGAAATAGTGTATACGTTTTGACGTATGCAGGAAGTAATTGTGGATCATGGTTGCAACATTATCACCTTAAAATGATTTTTTTTAAAGAAATAAAAGGTTATGTCACATCATTTTCTGTTGTTTCAAAAGGAAAGAGTCCATTCTTTTCAGAGTTTATGGGAAATGTCTTGACAATTAAGAAAAAAATTGTATGCAGTGACATTTGTGATAGAAGTTAAGGTTCCAGTTATTTTGTTTCTTTATTTTATTTGTTTTAGCAGAAGGTGGCATTTGTGGTGTATGTGTATTTTGTCGTGTGACCTGTACATTCGGTAGGAGAGGAGTAAAAAGAGGAGTTGATGCTGGAGAAGTGGAGGCACTGACCAGGCCAGATTCTGTGCCCACTGCCTGATGGGCCCTGCACCAGTCCTTTCTGTGACGGGGAGTTACGCGCTTTGTGTGTCCCGTTTGTATCCAGGGCTCAGACAGATGGCTCTTACCATGGTTAATGTAGGGAGCCAATCATAATACTCAGGTTTAAGACAAGTTCAGTTCTTACCCAAGTAGATGATACGTGAAGTTGGCAAATTGTATTAGTTGTTACTCTTTGTTTCCTCTCCGCTTTTTTCTTCTGATGAAAGTTGGAAAAAATTTTGAAGTGACACTTAAGTTTTGTGCATTTGGGAGGTTGGAAGGTGGAAGCACATGATGTGCAAGAATGTGCAGCTGATAAGTGCTCATAGGATAGTGAGGAAATTCATGGGATGTTGGTGATACAGGGAGAGATTCTGAGTATAAACTCTTCATCGTGTAATATGAATGTGGAGCTGTGCGTGCTCACCTCTTGTCAGAGGAGGACCCTGATTTGGTGGAAAGTTGTAAGGAAGGCTAATGGTAAATTCTAGCCACGGACAATATTACTGAAGTATCATCTGGCTTCCAGCAGGTTCAGTTTGGGGATTGTGATAAGGAGATGAATTTAGGACTAGTGCATTGATTACTAGTTTTAGTCTTGTTCTCCATTCATATGAGGGCTGTCTTCCCAATTATGATCACATTTATTTGAACATTGCATTTGGGGGTTTTGGGCAGTTTTTCCCCATACCGTGTAGTATTGCTTCTGGAACTTTTCTTAATTCACTCCATTTACAATACTCTTCCTTTCTGCTTTTCTCTTGTAAGTCTAAAATTACCGTCTCTCCGGACAAGAGGATCTGGGCTCGGAGGCACTTAACACTCCAGACTTGTTTCAGAAAATCCTCATTTGAGTCAGGACCATACTTGTCTAGAAAACCATTGTGGACTGCCTTTCTTTTCTAGGGCCTTTACTTCTTCAACTTTTTTTTTTATATTTAGCAAACAAAGTGTGACTAGGAAGCTGTACTCATGAATCAGCTCTGGGCAGGTTCCTCCCGCTGGTCTGGCTAGCTGGCTAGCTGGCCTGGCCTAATACAAATGTGCCCTTGTGAGCTTGTATGCAGCCACCTGTTTAGATGGTGAGGACTTGTAGTGACCACTGCTGGCTGTTTAGAGTCAAATTTCTGTGTTTCAGATCAGGTAAAGTAAGTCACAAGCACCGTTCCTTGTGTAGTGTGCATTTGTTCTGTATTTCCCTGTCTTGGGAAAATATTTTTGGAATGTTATTTGTTGACTAGCCATCTCTCGCTTTGGGGCTTCTGTGCTTGTCTGGTGGTGGCAGAGGTGAAGGAACAGCACGTGGGACATTCTTCTCTTGGTCAGTGAAGTTGTCCAGGGTCTGCCCAGCTTGGACATTGGAAAGATGCTTGTTAGTTTCATTTTGGCTTATCGCTCCCCTCCTCTTGTACCTCAGAGTATCAGGAAATGTTGGTGAATATGGACAGCTTATGTTTCCAGAAGAACATAAAAGTAAAAGTTCACCAAAATATTATCCTTTATTAGCTTTTTTTGTCATTATATTAGAATCTTGAATCAGAATCCAAGGTTGAGGCTTACATTTAAAGGGTTCCTCTTATGTAAAACATAAATTTTTCAGAGCCTGTGAATCTGCTAATAACATAGCTCCAGTTTTGACCACGTCCTAGGTTCTTGTCTGATGTATTAGATTGGAAGACTCTGGTACACCTAAGACCTGATGTTTGCCATGTCTGTGATTTTCCAGTTGTTCATTGTTTCTGATCCTCTTTCCTTCTGAATTCATTTTTCATTTTCCACTTTACTTTTTGGTCGTTAACTGAAATGAGCTATCTTTCTACCAGAGAAGCATTTATTCTAAAGCCATTAAAAAAAATGTCATCCAGAATGAGAGAGAAAATAGAAAATACAGGCTAAAGGGAGATTTGAAATAATGAAATTCACGAATTTGTGTGCATTCATGAGTCTCCTCCCAAACTGATGATCATCTGTATTGAGCAGTTTGTGACAGGGGAGGATACTGTTTCCTGAACATATCTTTAAAGCAGATCTGAAAGAAAATTAATCTATTCTTGTGTTGTATATTCTTGATACTTTTGTTCTAAGCTACAACAGCTCATTTTAATTCAATTAAGACAATTAGATATTATTTCTATCAAAGTTCTCTGAATTATACATTTATTTGTGACCATTGGATTGTCTTCTGGGGTGTGGGCTACATCTGTGTTTGTAGCCTTAGTCTCTTTCAGAGTGCCTGCCAGATGGGCCTTTGGCATAAATATGTTGAATATGAGTGGCGTTTACTGTAAGAGAAAAGACTAGATTTAGAGTTAGATGGTATGGTTCAAATGCCACCTCATTAGTGACATTGCATGAGTTTCTTGGCTCCTCTGAATCTCCATTTTCTCATGGGCCATATCTCCATATGACCAAATCTCCAATAAAATAAGTATAATTTCTCACAGTTGTTATAAAGATGGGGTGAAAACAGTATGAAACCGCTTGGCACTTAATTGCTCAGTGTATTATTGTTATTAATTCAAAGGCCAAGTCTACAGTCTCATATAAGTATGGTTATCTCAACAACATCTATAGTTTTTGGTCAGTCTGTTTAAGACAGTGTCAGGAGTTGTGTTGGGAATTATGGTAATTAAATTAGTGGCCAATATGTTTAACCACCGTTTATTGATCTCCTTTCTTCTCTTGCCCTTTGGGTGTCTTATATTTTTCTTTATATTTCCTGAAAAAAAAATTTTTTTTTAAGAAGCTTTACTCCCATGTCATATAAAATGTTCGGTGAGTTCAGCACTAAACGTTCTTTTCTTATCTCTCTGATGTGTGTGTGTGTGTGTGTTAATGCTGTGAAGGCTGTGTTCTTCCTCCCTGCCCTCACCTTTCCCCTCTCCTCCCCCCATACCCACACCATCACAGTGAAGAGGCATAATGCAATGGTCATGTTTTTCATAGTATTTCCCAGAGACTTCCCACTGGGAACAAAGAGACATTCACACATGCATTGAAGACATACTCATAGTCCAATGGCCCTCTTTTTCTGGGGATGCTACATTTCTGTTTTTATAAAGTTTGATTTCAGTGTGCAGAAAGCTAGCAATATTTTTGGTCAGGAGATCGGCTTAATCTTCAAATATTGCTGCTTTATAAATTATTTCAATCACAGTGGGATTAAAATAATAAGTCTGTTTTCTAAATCATCATTTATGTATGTATAGCTTTGTGTTGGGCAGTGATTACCACTTTGAAATGAGAGCCTTTCTCATATGTTGTTAAAAAAAAATTTTTTTAAACCATTTTTTTCCTGATGTTACATACTTTGTATAGAGGCCACATTTACTGCATCTTATTGTCAGCATGAAAATTCTTCTTGTTCCTCAGCCAATGCCTAAATTTTAGTTTTGGACTCTTACTTATATTTAGGGGGTACTCTGTGGAAGGAGAGCTACTTCTGTGGCCTGGACTCCTCCATAATTTACTCACTATGACCCCTTGAAAGAGCACCTTTATCTCCTCAGGCCTTGGTTCCTTCTGTTAAGCTAGAAGATTAGATCACATGGTCTCTAAGGAACTTTCCATCAGAGAAAATGTAGAATATTATAATTCGGGATTTTGAAGAGTTTCTGTCTTGACCTTTGTATTTGTGTATGAACTTGAAACATTAACTCTTTCAACTGTTGATGGGTTTTCTCTCTCTCTCTCTCTCTCTCAATAAACCAATATTCATTCAAAATATCCTTCCTGCTAGGCAGGAGGGCTAGCCTTCTATCACAGGTTACTTGATTTAATTTCGTACCAAAGTGCTTAGTTGCTATCTATGGCTAAACAATAGTTGAATTAAAATATTGGAGTAGGGACGCCTGGGTGGCTCAGTCGGTTGAGCGGCTGCCTTCGGCTCAGGTCATGATCCCAGGGTCCTGGGATTGAGTCCCACATTGGGCTCCTTGCTCGGCGGGAAGCCTGCTTGTCCCTCTGCCTGCCTCTCCCCCTGCTTGTGTTCTGTCTCTCTCTCTGACAAATAAATAAATAAAATCTTTAAAAAATAAATAAATAAAATGACAATAGGTTTAAAAAAAATAAAATAAAATATTGGAGTATACTTGTATGTAGTGTAAAATATTAGAATATAGTGAGTGCCAGTGGGCCCTTGGATATAATGGAGAGGTAAAAACAGACTTGGTTCCTTACTTGCATGGTGCTTTCAGTCTAAGGGCAGGACATTGAAGGAAATAATTACACAAAATAAATATAAAATCATGCAAAATAGATAAAAAATCACACCTGTGGTAAGAGTTGAGGAGAGGTAGGTGGTGCTTTGGGAACTCCTGGTAGGGGAATTAGCTCCTGTTGTCGTCTGTTGCCAATACTGGGAGCTAATAATAGCAGTGGCTACTGTGCCGCAGGACTGTGCTGCTGTCCCTCTCCCCCTCCCCCCACGCTCTCTCTCTGTCTCTAAAATAAATAAGTAAATCTTTAAAAAAAAAAATTTGCTTTGGAAATGTGTGTTCATGCTGAAATCTGAGAAACCCAGCATGCTATTCTAGATTTCCTTCTTATCATCCTTGTTTTCTCTCCTGCCCACAACCCTTCTTAAAAAAAGACTGATTCTGGGGGCGCCTGGTTGGCTCAGTCAGTTAAGCGTCTGTCTTTGGCTCAGGTCGTGATCCTGGAGTTCCCAGATCGAGCCCCGTGTCCCCTGATCAAGCCTTGCGTTGGGCTCCCTGCTCAGCGGGATGTCTGTTTTCTTCCTCTGCCCCTCACCTGCTCATGCTCTCTCTCTCTCACAAATAAATAAAGTCTTTAAAAAAAAAAAAAGTGATTCTGATAAATTGCCTTTCAATTTTCCCAAAATTTGTTGTATTTCATTCTGGACCTACAGTCCATTTCTGTGATCACTTTCTGAATGAGCTAGTGAGTAGTAGAATTTCTAGAGTCTTCTTTGTATTGATTTCATGTCAGTCTTCCTGCTCAACTGAACACTTTATGGGAAAGGTAAAAATTACCTCTTCTCTGAGCCTTGTGATCTGAAGGAAAGGTAAAGGAAAATTGCATAGTGATTTCATTCATGCGTGACACCAGCCGCAGAGAAGGGGTCCAACTGGAGAGTTATGCAGTCCCAGACTTTGGGGAATGGGCTGTAGGCCACACTGCTGTGATGTTCTGGGCTTGGATTGGGGACCAGGTCTGGGTTTAGGATGAGAACTCATGCCAGCTCCCTGTGACAGGGCTCTGTTCTACCAGCTCATGTCTTCTCCCCTGGACCCTGTGCTCTTGTCCCTCTTCTTCCCCTGTAGACCCAAGTCCTTGTCGTAAGCAATTACCACACTCTTTTAGAGCTATTTGGGTGTCTTGAGTGAATGTTCCTTCAGAGACACTTGCCTCTCCCAGCCTGCATCTGGCCAGCCGGCTCTCTCATCTCCTTTGCGTGGATGCTTCTCCCTTTTTGATATTCAGTTACAGGCTTCCTGCCCCTTTCTGTCCATTCCCTGTTTACTTCTTAGACTAAAACGTTTCCATGGTAACAGGTTACTTTTCAAAGGGAACATCTTGTCATTTTATTTAATCCACTGCAGCTGAAGAGGACTGAAATATTAAGTTGTAGTTGCCATGGATACTGCTTTGTTACATGGATTTCTTTTGTATCAGATTTCATATACAATGTATCTTTCTTTTCTTTTCTTTCTTTCTTTCTTTCTTTCTTTCTTTCTTTCTTTCTTTCTTTCTTTCTTTCTTTCTTTCTTTCAATACTCAAGGAATAAACACAATGACTTGTCATTATTGTTGTAATTTGGCTTCTGGGACTGTATTTTCATAGCCCAAAGCGAAGATCTGTAGAATAATGGGGACTGAACCTCAGCTGTTTTGAAAAACATATATTATTTACATTAACCTCACAGAGAAATTCTTCCTTGCTGGTGAGGATGGTGTCAATTTTTTTTTTTCTTTTTTTTTGGTAGTATGATTCACAGGGATGTCTCAGAAAGGATGACCCCAAACCAGAATCCTTAGTAAATACAGGGAAAAAAGAATTTATGTGACTTGAGTTAGTTCCTTGAATGTCCTTTCTCCTTAACTGTGGCATTCTTTCTTCTGTTACTTGTTCAGCTGTCTACAGTACATCTTAGGGGAATCTTTTGGCCATTTAATCAGCTTTTCTCATGTCTAGCTTTCGTCTCTCCAGTCTATCTGTAATACATCATTCAGTCAACCAATTCTTTAGACTTTTTAAAAACTTTTAATTTTTTAGATTCACAGGAAGTTGCAAGATACTACACACTGCTCCTATATGCCATTCACTCACTTCTCCCGTTGTGTATAAGTCTAGTATAACATCAGAACCTGGATACAACATTAGTAAAATGTGTGTGTGCAGTCAGTCAGTGTAGCTTTATGTGACCAGCGCCATCGTCATGTCTGTTCTGTTGCCATACAGACCTCTCACTCCCTCACCTCTCTACCCATCCCCCATTCCTAACACCTGGCAACCACTAATCTGTTCTGTTTCTATAATTTTATTATTTTGGCAATGTTATATAAATTAGACGTTAACTTTGATAGGTTTTCTCATTTAAAAAAAATTTTTTTTTTAGAGAGAGGGAGAGAGAATGTGCACTTGCGAGGTGGGGGTGGGGCAGAGGGAGAAGGAGAGAGAGAATCTTAAGCAGGCTCCAGGCTCCACACTCAGTGCAGAGCCCAATTTGGGGGTTAATCTCCCGACCCTGAGATCATGACCTGAGCTGAAATCAAGAGTCAGACGCTTAACCGAGCCACCCAGGTGCCCCTATAGGTTTTCTCTTTTAACATGATTTTCAAACTAAAAAGAAACTCTTTCTGATAATTCTGTCTTTGATGCTTGAAATGAAGATAAGGATATGGTTTCTCATACTTGTTCTATTTGTAATTATGTTATTTTGGTTCAGTAACTTAATCTCTCTGCCATGTAGGAGTTCTGACTTTGGAGTCAACTAAACTTGAGTTTGAATCTGGTTTTTTCTTCCCACTTGTTAGCTGTGTAATCTTGGGCAGTTTCATAATTCTCTCTCATCTTCAGTTTCCTTGTCTGGATAAGTAATAATAGCACCTTCCTTATAGGGTCATCCTTAAGATTAGATAAGAAAATATGTGGAATTTGCTTAGCTTAAAATGCCTGGTACATAGTAAATGTTCACCATATATGTTTCTTAATATTAGAATTAGTACTGTCATTATTATCTATAACGTGGAGATACTGCTTCATAGGGTTGTCACAGAGTAATGAAATCATACATACCTGGCACAAATAGTACTTAGTAAGTGATAACTAGTATTATTATTTTACTGGTGTTCATAATGCAACTGCAGGATATCTGAATTTAAGATAATGTAGGTGAAAACCCTGAGGCAAGGATAAGGGTGTACATAGATTTGTCCTGCATTATCCTGGGACATGACTTCTGTCTTTGGTTTCTTATTTTGTATGTAGTATCCTTTATCCGACCTCACTGGGATTTACACTGTCCTTGGTCTGGATTTTCCTTCCTTAATTGATGGCCATCCTGTTTTTGCCCAGACCTACTGTATTAATTAAGCAACACTGTACATCAAGCAGAAACCTCTTCAGTAGCTGTGTTGTTTCACATGTAAGATAGAATAAGATTTGTATTTCTGGGACTGTCACTATTAATGCTTTCATTAATATCAAAATTTGAATTAAATGAATGCATAGAAATGAGACTGTAGAGCACCTAGAACAGTAGAAAAGTACTTACATGCTAACTATCGTCATTACTAATTGAAGGATAACCTGGTATCCAATATTTTCCTTCTTTTTTTTTTTTTTTTTTTTTAAGATTTTATTTATTGGGGCGCCTGGGTGGCTCAGTCGTTAAGCGTCTGCCTTCGGCTCAGGTCATGATCCCAGGGTCCTGGGATTGAGCCCCGCGTCGGGCTCCCTGCTCGGCGGGAAGCCTGCTTCTCCCTCTCCCACTCCCCTTGCTTGTGTTCCCTCTCTCGCTGTGTCTCGCTCTGTCAAATACGTAAATAAAATCTTTAAAAAAAAAAAAGATTTTTATTTATTTGGCAGAGAAAGAAACGGCTAGAGAGGGAACACAAGCAAGGGGAGTGGGAGAGGGAGAAGCAGGCTTCCCGCGGAGCAGGGAGCCCGACGCGGGGCTCGATCCCAGGACCCTGGGATCATGACCTGAGCCGAAGGCAGACGCTTAACGACTGAGCCACCCAGGCGCCCCTCCAATATTTTCCTTCTAACTTATGCATGACTTCACAAAAATCACGTCCAGGTAGAAGGACCCATTGAAAGGCCAAGACAGACTAATGGATTTTTAACGTAAAAGAGTCCAAAAAGATCATAGATAAGGTTTTAGATTCACATTGTGTAAAAACCTTTAAGAAATGACCACTTTGTTGAGTTTTGGGGTAGTATCAAAAATAATATCCATAATTGCCAAAAAGACTATTAAAATATTCTTCCCATTTCCAATTATTATCTTTGTGAGACAAGGTTTTCTTCATATACTCTAACTGAAATAACATATTGCTGGGCATGTGGGTGGCTCAGTAGGTTAAGTGTCCGACTCTTGATTTCGGCTCAGGTCATCATCTCAGGGTTGTGGGATCAAGCCTCACATCAAACTCTGCGTTCAGTGAGGAATCTGCTTGAGATTCTCTCTCCCCCCCCCCTTCTTCCCCTCCACCTGTTTGCAGTGTTTCTGTCTCTGCCTCTCAAATAAATGAATAAAATCTTAATTAAAAAAAAATAACTTATTGTAACAGATTGAATGTAGAAGCAGATATGAGAATCTGGCTGTCTTCTGTTAAGTCGTGGATTAGATTTGCAGAAATGCAAAACAGTGCCTCTGTTTTCATTAAGTTTTTTTCTGGTTTAAATACAGTTATTTTTTATAAAAATAAATGATACATGTTCATATGTAATAGCCTTACTGCTATTTAAAAAATTTTTTTTGAAATTTCTCAAAAACCTAACTTCCTTAGAATGCTCAGTAATTTAAAGACCGTAAAGAATTTCTGAGACCAAAAGTTTGGAAATTGCTGTGTTAAGTAAAAGGAAATACGTACTGGTCAGCATGTGATTATTAAGAGTGTTTTCTACAGGCTGTTGATACTCCTTTTAAATAATAATTGCTGGTGATTTTTGTCAAGTGTTACAACTTGGTAATCTAGAAGTATTCATGCCACTAAGGAACTTTAAATTTGTCCTGAATGCATAAAAATGCCAGGCGGGGAGCGTATTAGATTCTGGGGGACACACAAGATGGGTATCAGTTCTTGTACTCTAGAAGCCTGTAGTCCGTCCCATAGTGGGTGCACGGGTGGGAGGAAATGTCCAAATGAGTCTTGGCAGAGTGTCATTCTCTGATAGGGCGGTTTGGACCACGAGAGGAGCTTGCAGGAAGAAGGGGGCAGTGAGGCAGGGGATGAACATGTAGTTTAATGTAGAGTTTGGATGCTGTCAGAAGAGGGAGGGGAGATGGTGATTGTTTGGTGGATTGCAGATGTGGCTGGGTACTGGCTATTTCCCACAAAGCTTACTTCTTGTCGCTCATCTTCATTTCATATGCTGACGGTTTTTCTGTCAGATGCATCCAGTTCTCTCTAATGGGGCATGTTGCTATCTTTATCTTGGACCTAAAAGAGCATTTCCACCATTATATATATTCTATATCCAGGAGTTCCTGGAAATGGTAGGCCCGTGCAATTGTCTGCTTACCTTGGGTCCTCATCCTCCTCCAAAATAATTTTGTTGTATTTCTTGCTATAAGAAACCCTAACATTTAAAAGTTGCATATGATTAAGAAATAATTTTGTTATAAATATTGATTTTTAAATTTTCAAAGGTTATTTTATTTTGGGCTTTTAAAACTACTAACCTTGTTAGTACCCATCCTTGATAGAAACAAAAATGAGAGAAACAATTTCCAATTTAGGCTCTTAAGATCCTCAGTACACTTGTTTGTCTCACTTGTATAGTTATTAACCTATTTTATGCAAACCAGTGGGATCTAAGATATTTGGTGTTTGTTTTATTATTGTGACACATTTTTGAGCTAAATATGATAATACTGGCTTATGAAAATATTAAAAGAAGAAACAAAAAATAAACCACACAAAAAATAAAAAAGGAAAAAGACTAAAATAAAAACAGACCAGGAATGTTTGTTCTAGAATTATCAAGGACTTAGCAGTGCATGTGTAGCAGTGAAGGGGAAATGCTTTCATAGGCATCCACTTGAGAACCTTAGCATAGTATAGACCTTCTAGAAGAACCTGGAAGTTGAGCTGTGGGCACAAGTTACTGGATGGGCTGCAGCTGAAACCTTCTCAGATGACACATTTTGGCTAGACCTGCTTGTAGGCAGGCAAGCATTTGGAAACTATTTAGAGATACAGGGGAGAGCTTTTGGCAGCTAGTTTTGCTCATAGCTAGTTATGAAACAGAAAGGAATGAGTTGGAAGGGAAATGGTCAGTAACACTGACTGCTTGTTTTTCTTAAAGTACTCATGATTAAAATAGCCTCGTGGCCTGTTTGATTCCTTTCAGACCTCCTAAAACAGCATGTCGTTCCTACATGAACCTACTAGAACACTCCATCTTTTGGCTTGTTTTTCAACATGCCATTCCCCTAGTGGGGAAATGAAGGTGCTTTGTACATTAAAGACTGTACTTATGCAACCTTTTCTCCCACCGTGTCCCGTCCCACCTCTGCAGGGTTTTATTCCCCCCTTGGGAAGTCCTGTTTTGCCCTGCTGATGGGCTCCCCTTCAGAGGTTTCTTTGGAAATTAACCACTGCATGCACTGTTGTCTCCCTGTGAAGCCTGCCTAATTTTGATCATTTCCCTTGGCATTTTTGTATTCTGTTTCTCCTGAGATGTTTTGTGCTTACCAGTGTAGTGATTGGACCTGTTCTGGTGTTTTGGGGATGGATGATACTTCCCTGGGTAGTTGGAGTGTAAGCTCCTTAAGAACTGGGCCACATCTTTCCTTTCTGAGTCTTCTCCCTTCCTTTGTTTTATCTACTGCCCACTTTCTCCAAATAAGACTCTTCATGAGAGAAACCGTTGGGTCAAAAGAAAAAAGTATTAGACCTGAAGGAAATAATCATTTTCCAGAATTCATTTTAACAACTTCACACATAACGTTAGGGTTATCAGCTCTGTGGAGGACAAGCACGAGACCGTGTGGCATCTCCGGTGCTTTGCTGCTCTGTTACGCTCTGCAGCACGGCGAAGTCTACCAGTCACCATCGGCGGCTCTCACCGTGTAAAAGCCCTCTCTCCCCAGCACTGCTGGAGATTCAGAGGTGGCTGTACAACACAACAGACTGGTCCCTGGGCACGGAAAGGGTGGCCTGAGATCGCCCACAGTTAGTCATGACTCAGAGTTGAGATAACCAGGAGCTGGGAACGAAGCCCCGGGAGGGCAGGGACTGTATTTCTTTGTCCGTCACCATATACCTTGTGAGTACCCTGTGCAAGGCCTGGGACAAAACAGTCAACAAGCATTTCATGAAGGAGTGAAAGGGGAAGGCAATCCACACTTTGGGGAGTTGTGGGGTGAAATGGGAAGGAGATCAGGAAAGGCTTCTAAAAGGAACCTGGGATGGCTAGGATTTGAAGCAAGAGAGGGTGAGCTTTGCAAGTGCAGTAGGAATGACATAGACAGAAACAAGATGAAGTCTTCCACCTCCTAGATCTTCTGGGCTCATCCCCACACCTTTTTCATCTCTGCTTTTTTTTTGCTTTTATTAAGAAGGCCTTTTCTGGAACACGACTGGATGGCTCAGTCAGTTGAGCATCCAACTCTTGATTTTGGCTGAGGTCATAGTCTTGGGGTCATGAGATCGAGCCCCTCATCGGGCTCTGTGCTGGGCATGGGGTCTGCTTGTGATCCTCTCTCTACCTTTCTCTCTGCCCCTCCCCCCCCCCCCGCCCTTGGCCCAAAGGCCTTTCCTGACTATCTTGTATAAAGAACTGTGAAAATATTTCATCATTTACCATCTCCTTAATTCTTTGGCCCTTTTATCATCTGATCTACTATTTGTTTCTTTGTTTTGTACCCAGATAAGAATATAAGTTCTAATAAGGTAGGGGTATTGTGTTGCTCATTACTTTATCCCCAACACCTAGGACAGTTTTGAGTGTACAGTAGGTACTTAATAAATATTTGTTGAATGAATGAATGACCCCGTGTGTGTGCTAGGAACCATAGTTCTCTTGTTTATCTTTTAATAAGGTTTACAGTAGGGCGTGTGAAATGTTTTGAAAAGAAGAAACCTGTACTGGGATTGTTCTGTTGGAATGTACCTCTCTGAGGTCTGAAGGAACAGTGGTATGGGTACTCACGACAGGAAGCTGCAGGAATGGGGCTTTTAGAGGAAAGAGATTTGAGAGATGTGTATGGGGGGTGGGGGAGTGTGCATGTACAGGCAGCGCTAGAAATAGTGCGGAACTTAATTCTTCCTCTGTTATCCCTCATTTATTTGAAGTGAATTGTTTGTCTTGAAAAAAATGTGTGAATGTTTATGCCAGGACTATATGGTGCTAACCTGCTCTGCTCTTTTCATGACAGGAGGCTGAACAGCACCCAGGGGGAAATTCGTGTTGGTCCTAGCCATCAGGTAAAGCAAATTTTAGTAGCTTCTCCAATAGGGTTTTATTTCTTATTATTCTGCTGGTCCTTTATTCTGTTAAGCAGCAATTTAGAATCATTGTTATGCTTTAGGGAATTTTATATAAATGCAGGGTTCTTTTTCCCCTGATCACTGCATACTTTTTAAAAATTAAAACTTTTAAAAATGTAAAATTTACCATTCTGAACAATTTTAGGTGTACAGCTCAGTGGTTTTAGGTACATTCATATTGTTGTGCAACCATCACCACCATCCACCTCCAGAACTTTTTTATCTTCCCAGACTGAAACTCTGTCCCCATTAAACACTAACTCCCCATTTCCTCTCCCCAAGCCCATGGCAACCCCTCTTCTACTTTGTCTCTGTATATCTGACTCCTCTAGGTTTTTCATATCAGTGGAATTGCACAGTATTTGTCCTTCCATCTGGCTTATTTTACTTAACATAAAACCGTCAGGGTGCAGCCATGTTGTATCACATACCAGACTTTAATTTCTTTTTAAGGCTACCACATTTCATTTACACATTCATTCATTTATGGACATTTGGTCACTACATACTTGAATTGTAAGTTTTAAAAAAACCCTGCCCTTCAGAAGAGGCGGGATGGTTAGGCTCTTTGTCGGTCAGCAGCTTGTTGTGTCGTGACCTGTGTCCTCTCGTGCTTTATTCAGTTTACTAAGACTCTTAGTGCCCTCTTTGCCCCCACCCCCCCATATCTCTGTATCAGGATGCTTTGACAGGCAGGACTAGAAAACTCTGGCTGCCTGTGGCTGTGTATGATCTCGTGTATCATCACCTCCTGGTCAGGCAGGCCCAGGGCTCTGCTCAGCTTCTGTACCGTTCTCCTGGTGCCTAGCTGTCCCCCCACGGCTGCCTTCTTAGGTGGTAGCTGAATTTTACTGATTCTAAGATGTACTTCTTTCCTTCACATTTTATTATCTCTGACATCAGACTTCATTGTACATTCTGTAGTGTGATTATAATTTAATTGGCAGCATTTCTCCTTTCTAAATGCACTAAAATATTAGTGGATCTTACCTTGAATGAAATACAGCAGATGTTGAGAGGAGGAAAAGGGATCATCCTTCTTTTCCCCTTAAGAGCAAGGAACATTCTTCCAGAAGGTCTCTAGTAGTCTCTACATGTCATTGCCATGGATCGAGTCACTGTCCATTTTTAAACTGTGAGGAAAGTGGGTTTAGTGTGATGGGCATGGGCTGTCATTTGAGTGAGCCACGTGGCCATCACATAGTGCAGATGCGAGGCACAGCGACTGTTCGTTAGGATATTGAGGTGTAGGTAGTCTGTTTAGTTGTTCATTTTTCTGTCTGGATTTTGAGCATTCCTTGTATGCCATTCATATTTTTAAGAACCTATTTTAACTCTGTAATAAGAAAGAAATTAAGAAGTGAAGGAATATTAAAACCAAAACGTAGAAACCATCAGGGGCATCTAATTTCTAGAAGGCACGTCTCATCTCAGGACTAGGATTGTAACTGAGACAGACAAAAAGAAGCTGCAAGAGGACATTCTCCTTAATGCCTGCCTTGTTCAAGTATAGCCTTGCCTTGGTGTGGCCAGTAGGTGGGTCTGACTACCACCAACTATATATTCTGTGTCTTCAGGCCTAGCAGTTACGGTTTAATCAGGGAATCCAGTACTAACCTGGTACCACTGGACTACCTGTCCCTCTCTCTGCTCTCTTGCCACTGTATTTTCCCACCCATTTTTTCTTCCTCTTTGTGTCTTGAGATCTTTGTACTAAAGTTTATTTTACTGATTTTTTTTTCCTTGCCATAATAGAAAAAGTGGTGGGGTTTTTTTTGTTTTGTTTTGTTTAGAATTCTCACTTCACTTTAATCACTGAATTTCAGTTTTTACGAATAATCTTAGGACAATTCAAGTAACTAAGGTTTGGGGAGGGAAAACAGTTCTCGTACATGAAGAACTAGACATGCTCAGTTGTTCTGTAAATAACTCTATTGGCTTCGATTAACAAACATTTTCACAGAAACAAATTTTTTAAGATTTTTTTTTTTTATTTGACAGAGACACAGCGAGAGAGGGAACACAAGCAGGGGGAGTGGGAGAGGGAGAAGCAGGCCTCCCGCAGAGCAGGGAGCCCGATGCAGGGCTCGATCCCAGGACCCTGAGATCATGACCTGAGCCGAAGGCAGACGCTTAACGACTGAGCCACCCAGGCGCCCCAGAAACAAATTTTTTAAAGCCAAAGATCACTGCATTTATATTTACAAAAAAGCCATAAACAAATATCCACTTACCCTTTACTGGGAGAACTTAAATCAATGTTTGAACATTAAGGCAGTGACGATTCTAAAACAATGAAATTCTAAGTTAAGGCTTTATGTTTGTTTTGAAACCCATAGTCATAGGCCACTGTGACCAAGAAAAAGTGGTTCTTAAGTAAAAGATGCTTAAATTCTTGGAAAGGAACAAGTTTAGTATGCTTACATTCTTGTATACTTACATTTATTTTATATCAGATTCTAAATATATTCATTGGGCTTTATTTTAAAAAAGAAATGTTTTGGAGCACCAAATGTAACAGGACTTTTTTATGGATTGGCAATATTTTCCTTATTAAAATTTTAATTTTTTTTATTTGGTGCAATATTAACATTTGTAAAAATCAAGAAAGAATAGTAAAATAAATCCCCTTATCCTTATTAGTCAGCTTTCACACATATCAAGTTATGGTCAAACTTGTTTCATTTATTCTCCTTCACACCTCTCCAACCATTATTTTGAAATCACAAATCTATCATTTATTTGTTAATATCCCAAAGATAGAGCTCTTTCAGAAAACAGTCACAGTATGTAATACCTAATAAAAATTAGCAATTTCTTAAGTACCCCTTGGTCCAGATTTCCTTAAATATCTTTTTTTTTTTTCTTATAGTTCAGATTGGAATCTAAATAAGAGCCATGCATTGCAATTGGTTAATAGGTCTCTTAAATCTCTTTTAATTCATATATTGTTCTCATTTTTTCCCCTTCTCTCAATATATGTATTGAAGAAGGTGAGTGTCTTGTCCATTAGGGTGTCCCATAGTCTGGATTTGGCTGATTTCATCTTTATGTGTGATTAGACTTGTTCCCTTGTCCTTTGCATATCTTGAAAATTAGTAGTTAAACCTAGAAGTTTAATATCATCCTAGTTCAGTCCTCTGCCCCTGGCATGGGTGGTGCTGTGTAGTCGACCAGGGAGTATGTGTGTCCTTGTAATGCTGATTTGCAGCCATGACTTATTACTTAGAACCACCCTTTAAAATGGTGATACTCTGTCATTCCTTCATTTATTAGGTGAATAAAGGAAGCTTTCCCTTTACCACCAACTATTTGATTATCAGAAGCACAGAGGAAAGGCAAGATAAATGCTCAATTCCTTCCTTCTGTTCACCAGTTTTCAAAAATAGTAGGTTGGTTTCCCAGCATCTTCCAGCAGTCACCGGTGGATTTTAAATTACTTATTATCTGCTAACCAGTTGAACTTACTCTTACTGATGATTAAATTATCCTTTTGGGACTGGTAGGATGCCTCTTCCTGCCATCTTCTGTGTCCTTTTGACTAGACGGACCCCAGGGATTTTTGGTAGGGTTTTTTCAACTGGTATGACATGATTTTAATGTTTCATCTTGTATATTCCCTGCCGTTGATCTGGAATTAAACTTTTCTCATAGGAGCCCTTATTGTTTTATTGGGAAGTGACATTTTTTGACTGGGTGCTGGGTGTTCATTGTTACTAGGTTGGTTACTATTCCTAGGCCTTTTCAGGGAACAGGTTAGGAAATATGGGCCCCCCCCTTTTTTTGAAGATAAAATATATTGCAGATTCTTTCTAATTCCGATTCAAATTTTTATCTGGGTTTTATATTTAATCCTATCTTTCTTTCCTTTTATATCTGTATCTTTTCCCCATGTCTCAAATCCCATTTTCAAATGACTCCAATGTAATTATTCATTTGCTTTAATCCCATAATACATATATAATAGTGCAGAATAATAGTACTTAACACTGCTACAAATAATATGGTTATTGAAAACCGCTTACTATTAAAAATTTTTTTTTTGTTCTTAGAATATATCCCACTAGGGCTTTATAGGCAAATTAATATGTGTTTTAAAGTTAGTTGAAATAATTCCTAGAGAGGAACCAACTCACTATATAGTTAGTGCATTTATTTCCCTTTGCTTTAGGGTTTTTAAGAGATTGTTGTTCTTTAAATTTCATTTTGTTTTTATAGTTACATAAAGTTATTCACATAACTCCAAAGTCAAACATACAAAGGAAGAAGTGTGCTCAAAGAAGTCTGCTATCTCTGTCCCTTCCACATTTTCCTTCTCTCCCTGATGGATAATTGTTGTTTTGATTTATCCTTATTTTTATTCCCCAACGCTCTGTTCTTAGATAAGTGGTAGCATGATATACACATTTTACCGACTTCCTTTTATCTTTTAACAATGTATCCTGCTGTTCCCTCCGTAGCAGTGTGTAGAGTGCCTCCTCATTTCCTTCTCCCATTTCATGGAACTGCATTGCGGGGATGGAATAGTTCATTCTTCCAGTTCCTATTGTTGGGCATTTAAGTTGCTTCCAGTTATGTGCTATTACAAGTAATGCTGTAGTGAATGGCCTGAGCATACAGATTTTTATATTTTTGCCAATGTATCTTTGAAATATATTCCCAGAAGGGGGATGCCTGGCTTAAAGGGCAGGTGCACGTGGAAATGTGAGGACATTACAAAATGCCCCACCGTAGACATCGTACCATTTTTGCCTTTGTGCTAGCAGCTCACTCAAGTGCTAATACAATAAGAGTCTTGTATATTGTCACACTTCGGGATTTATGTCATTCTGACAGATGAGAAATTGTATTTCAGTGTCATTGATTTGCCTTTTTCTTATCAGCAAGTTTGACCATGTTTTCTTATCATTAAGAGCCATTTGCATTTCTTTTTCTATAAACTATCTAACTATATTTCCAGCTTATTTTTCTCTTGACCGGGGAGGATTTGTCCTCTACCACAATAATAGTACTTTTTAACTAATTTAACAAACAGCCGTTGGAGAGCTACCATACCAGGTACTGTTCTTGGTGCTGGGGAAGCAGAACTCTGTACAAAGGTCAAGAAAGGCCTTTTGATGCAAATCTCTCTTGTGTTTTAAATTTTATTCCAATATGGTTACTATGTCTTAAGCAGAACTCAATTCTGCTTAATTGAGGCACCCAATTAAATGTTATAAAAGTCAATACTAAATTAAAGAAGAGCATCCTTGTTTGGAGAAGGTCAGTGCTTGGTACACATTTAGAGGTATCAGAGATCTCCTGGGAGGCAGACTGGTAGCCCTAAGACCACATGGTCTGCTAATGTTATGTTTTGCCACAAGATTATTTTAAAAAATCAAAATTTCTGGACTTTGGAAAAAAATCAGGGGACATACAAGTACTGGTTCTCATTCCTGCTTGGTTGCTTTTCCTGAACAGGGCAGCACTCTCTCCATTACACCCTGGTTCCCTTCACTCCTTAGCACCTGATACCTCTGTGCCCAGGACAGGACCCACTGCCTGTGGGTGGCTGTGCGCACCTGAAATGCGGCCAGGCCAGACTGGGAGGTGGTGTTTTGCTTCATGCGATTACTGGAGTGTTTAAAATGAAATAGATAGCTCTCATTTTATTTCTGTTGGACAGTGCTGCCTTATCCTCTCCTTGCTTCATTTAATTTTTTTGCCTGGTTTCTGTGGACACTGGAGCTTTTTAACTGTAGCTCTTAGTTTAAAATATTTGACAGATGTGTCCGTGTTCATCATCTGAGACAATAGGAACATGTGTGTTTTGCAGATGCTTGGTTTTATAGGCCCCTGATGGTTGTGGTAGTCGTAGTACATGCTTGACTCTTGCTCTGCCCCGCAGAGTAAGGATGGGAACATGCTAGGGGTATTTGGATCTCTAACCCAGAGGTGACTTAGAATCTTGGTTGTTGAGCACTGTCGTTCAGATATTTTTTAAAAAATCTATTGAGGTGTACTTGATATACAGTGAACTTGTTCATATCTCACTGTACACTGTTGGGTCTGCTGTAACAGTTCATATCAAGGTGCAGCATTTCTCTTGTCTCTGAAAGCTCCTTCCTGTCCCTTCACAAGCAGTCTACTCCTCCTGAAGCTACTGCTGGTCTGATTTCTGACACCATCATTTAGTTCAACTGTGTTTTTAATGTTAACTCCAATTCTGTGTCTTTTTTTTATGTTTACCTTGATAGTACTGTAGTTATTGACTCTCTTGAGAGTATCTTAATAGGATAGCTCGTTTGGTATTTTAGCAAATATCCTTAGGTGAGGTTTCATTATTTATATCTGTCTCTTTGTAAACTTGTTATATTGGAAATGTGTGTGTTTTTCCCTTCTTTATCAAGGAACTCTTCTGTCCTGAGGGGTTTTTCCCCCCCTAATTTCTTTTATTCACATGCATCCATTTTTGTTTTACTCTTTGGATCATGCTGGCACTCGTTTATTTTGACACTGTTTGCTGCTCCTTAAGTAGAGATTAAGCAGTCCATTGTGAAATCTTCTGTGGTGAAATGATCCTGAAACGTGCTACCGGCTGGTTTCAGTGACTCACAGTTGTTTCTGTTATTTCGGTCCTGCCTGAAGAAAGAGGCTCAGTAACTAGTGCGTCTGTTCCCGGGGCCTTCCTGTTGAGGCAGCTCTTTAAATGCTCCTTGATTGTGACTTTTTCATCCCTGTCTTACAGGCCAAACTTCCTGA